>NC_141536.1:49277498-49617498 GCF_021556685.1 Rattus norvegicus | reverse complement strand
ACTACAAATGTCCAATAAAAATAGGAAAAACATGTCTAACCTCAGTAGTCATCAGGGAAATGAACACAAACTACTTTGAGATTCTGTTTCACCACAGACAGAATGGCAGTCGCTGGTGAGAGGGAACTGTTACACACTGTGGATGTGCCTAAGCAAAACGAATAAATAAGCAGCGAAATATATAACTGAGGAAATGAGGTGCCCATGAAAACACTAGCCAAGACCGCAGCACAGTGGCATCAGATTACACGGTGCGTTCTACTGAGCAATAAAGAGTCTTCTGTCACCTCCTCTTTGCCAACAGACTACAGCATGGTTTTCCAGGAGCTTTGCCTCCAGATGAAACTCTTCCTTCATATGAGTTTTATTTGTTTGTTAGTTTTTTTTTAAGTTCCACTTTTGTTTCCGCTTTCCTTCTCAGTGCTGGCTTGTTAGCAAGAACCACAGAATCTTTTTTTTTTTTTTAAAGATTTATTTATTTATTATATATAAGTACACTGTAGCTGTCTTCAGATACACCAGAAGAGGGCATCAGATCTCTTTACAGATGGTTGTGAGCCACCATGTGGTTGCTGGGAATTGAACTCATGACCTCTGGAAGAGCAGTCGGGCGCTCTTAACCGCTGAGCCATCTCTCCGGCCCAAGAACCACAGAATCTTGTAGCTCATTCTTCTCTGACATCTCTCAGCTCTGCTTATGAAGCTGACATAGATGTTTTGGCTTTTAGTTATTGCATATGAATGGGATAAAAGAATAAAAACACTATTTGTTGATCTGTGGGGTCATGATAATTATTTATTTGCCACTGGTCTACACCTTTTACACAGAAAGTCATAGGAGAAACATGTGCTTTATGGATCCCACATATTGGCAAGCAGGAAAGATTTCTTTCCCTTATTCCTCTGTTTTGCCCTTTCTCTACCACTGCTGCTGGTACTCACAGTGGCCATTCCCACAGGATCTTTTAGGAAGGGGTCTCTCACATTTCCCCTACACTCCCATTGTTTATTCTTGTCCTCTCTTCTGTCTTCCCTGCTGTTTAATAATTGTTCTGTACTCCACAGAGCTCAGGAAAACAACTAATTACATGCTGCACTTCAGGAATGGAGTAGCAGAATATTGAAGTCACTCTAACCTAGCCATTTTTTAAAAAGGGGGGGTATGGATATCTTGCCTGCCTGTATTTCTGTTCACATGTGCATGCCTTGGGCTTGTAGTCGCCAAAGGGGGATGTTAGATCCCTTAGAACTGGAGATACAGACACAATGAACCACCATGTATGTGCTGAGAACCAAATATCTCACCTCTGGAAAAGCAGCAAGTGGTTTTAACTACTGAGCCATCTCCCCATTCCCTCCTGGCTAGCTTTGAATGTTAACGACTACTTGGTTGTTCATTGTGAACTTCCATCAGGGCAAATTAGAGTTCCCTGGGGGATTTTTATGAATTCCTAATGCAACTTAAACTACTCTCACGTCCTGATTGCCCAGTATACATACATCATGGATCCAACTTCATATTGTGACTTCATATTCTCTAGATCACTCTAATATTCTAATTATTTCCCCCAAGCAGAATAATACGGGAGTATAAGTAGATCAGTATCAATTCCTCATACTCCTTAAACTGGACGATAAATACTTGGGAATCATCGTAGTTCTCTCTCTGCATACTGAGTAAAATAAGGGGCAGTGAAAGGGACAGATGCTTCTTATGAAGACTACTTCCTATTGGACGGGGATTCCCAATCTTGCTGTGATTCATCGGCAGTAGAGAGTCTTACAGATACTGGATGACGAGGTCTCACCTCAGGGTATAGGAACTCAGTTGGTCCGCTCTCCTCCAACATTGACATTTCTACAGAAGCTTCACAAATCATTTTAAGATGCAATCCAAGTTAAGAGGCACTTCTCAGACTGTTCATCATTAAATGGGAAAAGCAAGCCTGTGTGATTTTGATTATGTAGTTTATAGTATTAAAGAACCGATCTCTAAGCTTTCTTGGAAGTTTTGCTAAGCATATATATAAATTTTGCGAATGGAAAAGAAGCAAAGAAACTAGTTTTCAGAAAAACTGCCAGTGTCTGAGAGAGGGATCAAAAGGGCAGAGGATAGTGGGTTGTGAATATGTAAAGACTGAAGTGAAAGTGAAAACCAAACAACAGGCAGAGGAGAGAAGAAAGGATGCACAACTTAAAACGTTAGTCAATTTTTTTTATTATTTTTTTCTTGTAACTTTCCACTACTCTATCTGGTACCATAGCTGTGGGTTTTTTTTTTTTTTTTGGCCAATATTAAAACTAGATATCCAATACATTCTTCTTAGTTTCCATTCCATGAAAAATTTAAAGATGAATTATTTTACTTAATGTGTACTTTTTACATTTAAATTTTCAGATAGATCATTTTTACATGATAGAAATTTACCTCTAACTGGCATCTCGAGGGTAGAAACACGGACAAAACAACAAATACAGAAACGAAAGCAAAAAAAAAATCTTTATTCTTTTGGCTTGATCGTAATGTGGCTTACCGGTAGCTCTGTATGGTAATAGCATTTTCCTGCATGCATTCATGAACACGCTACAAGTCAAAAGCTTTAGTATAAAGAATCTACATTGAAGGTTGTCTGTGAAACAAAGTGTTTGGCTGTAATTGGCGATATCATTTCACTAACTGGTTTTGTGGAAAACAGAGAGAGAGAGAGAGAGAGAGAGAGAGAGAGAGAGAGAGAGAGAGAGAGCGCTTGGTTCCCGAATCATACCTGAAACAGCTCTGGTGCCATGTGGATGAGTAAGATTCTATCTATCCATCTATCTATCTGTGTAAACGAACATTAAAAAAGATGGATGAGTAGAGGAGAAACACTAGGTGAGGACATCCTACTCAGGCAATGCCAAGAGTGTCATCTGCTCCCCTTGAAATCTCTTGTCAATGATAAGGCATCACTATTGAAAGCAAATGGACATTAGACTTGGAATGAGAATTGTTTCAAGTGGAAATACGCGCAAGTCCACAGTACCAACAACGACAGCCAGAGCCCTACACTGCCTCTTAGGCCTTATCTCTTCCGTGACGAAGTGCCTTGATTAAAAAGTGCCGGGGAACAGAAACTAACGGTAGAACTGTGACGTCAACCTGAAGATACTTTTAATTTCCCATTTTATGTACAAAAGGCTTTGAAATAAAATAAAATGAGCCCCCCTTTTTTACAATATGTATATTTCCTTAGAAAACTCGAAGCACATACTTTTAACAGATCTAAGCAGCTTACACTGTCAGACATCTCACCGGCTGTTCCATTAAGGTTTGGGAGAACCAAGAACAAGGATCTCCTTCCCGTTTACCGCAACCCATGGCTCATGTCACGAAGAGTGAGTTCCTGGTGGACCGATTTGCTTCACTTCGCCACCGACGTATGGCTTCCCTGTTAGACTTCTGAACAGCAGAAGGGTTAAGATACAGCAGCATCAGCAAGAGAGACATGCAGCGGTGACAGCTTCAAACTCTAAGGGACCCAGTGACACCATGTCGCCTGTTGAAAGCTTGCAAACTATACTTAACTGTGGTACATATTTGATGCAGTAAATACTGTGCTTAAATCATTTTCATTTGCTCAAACATGCACCACTGGGTAAAATTACTATTTACAAAGCAGACTTTGTTGCTGTTGTTGTTTTTTAATTGACATACACTATGTCAACCTTACCAAGAGCAGAAGATGGCTAAACAATACTGCAGGGAAAAAAAAGCAGAACCAACTTCAGAAAGTGGCCGTGGGGGTGGTTTTTGGTAGTTTGGGTTTCTTAGAAAGGACTGATAGGAGATATATATATATGTATATATATATTTTTTTTACCAAAGGACACTTATTAAAAAAATGTTATAGTCATGCTGTCAGGACTCTGAGCATGTGATGGTCTGTGTGTGCATATGTATGCATGTGTGTATACATATATATGTATATACACGGCCATATACATATAGACATATATACATGTACATATAATGAACTATGTAAAAATAAAACAACTCTTTTTGATGGTTGTGGTTCTATGGAACATTTACAGGCACATTAAAATTCCTCTGGATGAAACACCTTAAAAATATGAATAGCTATTTAAGCACCTCAAAAAATCTAAAAACATCCTGAAATGAGAAGTAAGCTCTTTCCTGGTGTGATGGGATATCGTCATGTGTGAATGAGAGCTGCAGCATTACCTTCGTTGAAAATAGATCTCGTTATACATAGAGAAACGTCGAATCCCCTCCGTAATCCCTCTCCCCGAACATAAACCCGTTTACAAAAATAGTCACATATAAGAGTAAACAACCCGTGAATCAAAAAAAAAAAGTGATAAAGTCACAGCACACATTTTGTAAAAATATGGCAGGTGTGGCAGTTAAAACACAAACAGTGGTGACAGTTACCGCTATCAAGTGTCACATGTTAAATTTACATAAAAATTTAACTTTCCTCCCCGTTTCCATGTTCTTCTAGTCTGAGTAGCCATTGCTCTCCGCTCTTCAGCAGTGTCAGCTGGTTGTGAACATAGAAGCCTCCCGTCGGTGCTCTTTGTCTGGTTTGGTGAATCCCAGTGTGCTGACCCGAGGTCCTGTCTTGTTATAGGCACTGACCTTAAGTATACACTTAGAGAAACAGTCAGTTTGGCATGGACCTCCTGAGGGAGTCACAGATACATCACCAACACAGGCTGTAAACAGTTGATCACGAAATGGAATATTCTTTTTTTTTAATTTTTAATTTTCGTTATTATTATTATTATTTTATTTTTTTACTTTTTACTTTCCCTGATATCTTTCCCTTTGTCCTCTTTTTCTGATTTGTCCTTTTCAAATTTTTCCTTCTCCGGTTTCGTCACGCTATCGTAGGAAGGTGGAGAAGTTGTGGAAGGTGTCACATCAGTCTTCTCTGGAGTTGAATTCTCGTTCAGTTTATCTGTGATGATGTCTTCTTTGATGGGCGTTCCCTCGTCTTCTTTACCTTTGTCTTTTTTATAGATAGACGAAACTTTCTTAACTTTCTGCTTCAGGAGATACCGCCTGTATGCTCGCTGGATGACAATAGCAGACACCTCCTCTTGTTTCCGTTTCAGGGTGGTGGTAATGGGCTCATAAGAGACCTTGGAGGGGTTGGAAGCCATGAACCGATCTTCCATCTGGATTCGAAGAGCGTCCATCTCTCCACTCTCGCCCAAGACCCGCTTTGTAAAAGCAAACAAGATGTCCAGGCAGTGGATGCGGTCTCCACTCACCATGGGCAGGTCCATGGCAATGAGCTGGACTTTGTTTGGCTTTGCGATGAGGAGGGGAGGATCCAGGGCAGCTGCAAAGTCAGAAAGCTTGCAGAACTCTATGAACTGAGTGGCGTCAGGGTCGAACTTCTCCCAGACCTCGTAGAACATCTCAAAGTCGTCCTCACTCAGGGGCTCTGCACTTTCTTCGGTGGCGACGCTGAAGTTCTCCAGGATGACAGCGATGTACATGTTCACCACCACCAGGAAGGATATGATGATGTAGCTGACAAAAAAGAAAATCCCCACGGATGGGTTCCCACAGTCCCCCTTCACCGAGCTTCCAGGGTGATCTTTTTCAGGGTCACAGTCGGGAGGTCCGCTATTTAGTATAGGGGCCAGCAGTCCGTCCCAGCCGGCAGAGGTGGTGATTTGGAACAGGCAGATCATGCTGTTGCCAAAAGTCTCAAAGTTGAACATGTCATCAATTCCAACTTCCCTCTTAACGTAGGCAAAGTTGGACATCCCAAAGATGGCGTAGATGAACATGACCAGGAAAAGCAGGAGGCCGATGTTGAACAGCGCAGGAAGGGACATCATCAGAGCAAAGAGCAGAGTGCGGATCCCCTTGGCGCCTTTGATCAGGCGTAGGATTCGTCCAATCCTGGCCAGGCGGATGACTCGGAACAGGGTAGGGGACACGAAATACTTCTCTATCAGCTCCGCGAGAAACATTCCTATGAAAAGACGATAGCCAATAATGTTAATGACTGCTGCCAAGAGAAGTTTATATGATTAAGATAAGTACTATCCAGTTTATGAACTACACATGTAAGAATTAAATAAATACCAATACATATACATTTGTTAATAATTTTACCTAATACAGTTAGTTATACATATATAATGTATATATATGTCTGTGGTTATATATGTGTATATGTATGTATTGTGCATGCAAATAAAGTGCGATATTTATTCAGTAAAATGACATTGGTATGTTTGGTGTTATATCATTGAGGTTTTTATTTTAAATCTCAACCTATGAATTGCAAACCCATGGGGGTTGAACATAGGGATCACTTAAGACCATTGAAAACAAAGGTATTTACATTGCAATTCATAATAGTAGAAAAATTGTAGTTATGAATTAACAACGAAAATAATTTTAAAGGGTTAAGTTTGAGGGTTAGTTGTTCATTCAAAGCTGTAGTTATCTATAGGATAGGGATATGACTGAGTACAGGAGATAATGCAAATTATAGCCATTGGTTTTTAAATTGAGACAAGATAGTGAAAAGAAAAAAAATAAACACATAATTTTATGAACAGATGAAATACCAAACAAGAAAACAAACAAACAAACAAAGGAATGGAATTCCAGGCTTTATCTGAAAATTTGAAATGATTAAAAAAAATCTCTAATGCTTTCAATGATAGACAATCAGTATTAACTACTCTTTTTTTTTTTTTTTTTTTGGTTCTTTTTTTCGGAGCTGGGGACCGAACACAGGGCCTTGCGCTTCCTAGCTAGGCAAGCGCTCTACCACTGAGCTAAATCCCCAACCAGTATTAACTACTCTTAATTTACCTTTATCTTTTCATTTGTTTTTTGAGAGAGTGTCTCACTATGTCACTCCAGGTCTCCTGGAGTTTCATATCTGCCTGAACATCCCATGTACGCGGTTACTGCCATTTGCCCACTCACCTAGCACTCTTGGGTTGTTGGGTCCAGCCCCCTGTCTTACCTACAATGGAGAGGATGACTACCACAAAATCAAAAATATTCCAGCCGATGGTGAAATAATAATGGCGGAGGGAGATGAGCTTCAGCACACACTCGCCCGTGAACAGGACAATGAACACCAGGTTGATCCAGTACAGGATGTTGGTCATCTCCTGACTCTGGTCGTCTGTTTCCACCATCATGGTCACCATGTTGAGGCAGATGAGGATCATGATGCTGATGTCAAAGACTTGTTTGGTTACAAAATCAAAGACCATCCCTTGAAATTTGTTCTGGAAGAAATAACACAGGCAAGTGCACTCAAACTCCGTCAAAAGGTCTCATTCGACATATCTGGTTACAACTTAGTAACATGAAATTTTATATTCTGTGAAGATACACCATTCTCGCGTTATCTGTCGTCAACTATAAACAACTACTGAATTTGTTTCACGAATACTATTTATGCTATAAACTTTATAAAAAGGTTTAAAAACTCTAAAGTTTCCCAGTTGAATTTGTTTCATGAACATTATTCATACTACAAATTTCATAAAAAGAATTTTGAGAAAAGCTGATGGCCTCAGTACCCCTAGCATCATGGTTGTGGTAAGCAGTCAGTAAGTATTTTGCAGCTATAATAAATATTTTTATTCCATGTGCTGGGAGGCGAACATTAAAACTATGGTAGAGACTGAATAAATACTTGTCCCAGATTTGCTCTTACTTTTTACCCAGACTCCCCCAGACATATTCTCTCATCAAAGCTTCAGTGTCTTTCATTGTCAACTCTATAATAGATAGATTTTAAATTATAGTTTCAGAAAAAGAATGTTAGTGGGAAAACAGATGACATTAGATCAATTCTGTATTTTGTGATATTCTACTAAGGTTCATTTCTTAGTAAGATAATAATTTTGTCGTTGGATAAGGTGTATTCCCTTCACACAGGTGAATACATGTGAAGATTACACAGAGTAAATCTCCTGCCAAAAAAACTGTTAACAATGAGTTATAGCTCACAACGTAGTCAGCTTTGTGCTAGTTGACTTGAATCTCACTTCCCTTTTCATTCTTTTTGACACGATGTCTCACGATGTAGCCCTACGTGGCTTGGAACTCACGGTATAGAGCACCCTCAGTGTAAACTTAGGGAGATCTGGGGCTGGAGAGAAGGTTCAGCAGTCATCTGCCTGTTTTTGCTGCTGGAGTCCTGAGATTAAAGGCATGCCCTGACATGTCTGGCTTGAACATTATTTTCAAGAATTTATTGGCCTTGTGTCTTGCTTATGAACATACATCCTCGCTTGTAAACAGTTGTCATCAAGAGACTGTTATGGTCCATTTTGCCTGTGTCTGTTGGAAATGCTGATGCTACAGCTCAGGCCTTGATGGAACTTGAGTGAGTTCTAGCTTCTTAACTGGAATGACTGGTGTCTTGCTACCTACACATTAAAAGCTTGTTCTCTGAGAAGATGACACTTGCTGGAAAATTCTGGACAGCAATTAGCAGCTACTGTGTTTGGCTCTTTTCTCTGAATACATCTTTGGCTGACTAGGCTGGATTCCTACTTCTTGCTTCTTCATAAGGTTTTTTCTTCCCAGGCCTCTCCACGGATTACATACAATCCAGCTTCTTGCCTTAGTCTCTATTCATTGTAGTTTGTCGTTGCAAGCTTTCTGTATTCTCTTTATAGCTACCAACCTCAGAATGACACACTAATTCTATCCTAGCCTGCTCCTCTATTCCTATCCCTTCTGTGAAATAAGCAACAATTGTTTTCTGGTGGATAACACTGCTTTAAGGTGCAGCAGTCCTGTGCGCTCAGAAGACCTTGTTCTTTCTCCCATCACGAGATTCAGGGCATTGCATTGCAGGCAGTGTCCCCCCTATTTGCTTTGTTTTAGTTTATTCTTTCTCCATTTGCTATGGAGGATCCCTACATTTCTCATAGGCAGCCTCCAGGATTTACTTGATCCTGACTCTCAATTGGTCTTAATTTTCTTGTCAGCAGAACTAGACAAAGCTCCTTAATCTTGTTCATATAACATCATAATTCAATGCTTCAATGCCCACCACTAATCCCGAGTTCCTGCCAATTTAGATCTTAGGTCACTGAATGTAATGAGAGAAACTGTATAGCCCCAAAGGCTTGGCCTGCCACAGCACATGTTTTGTAAATTAATCTGAGTCCTAAGCATTAATTAGCAACTCTCTGTCCCTCTGTTCTGAGGATAATACTAAACTCAGAGAAATTGACAAATCTTTTATCTAATAGTCTTACTTGTTCCTTTTTTGTTGTTGTTGGAAGTTAGATATCAAAGTCAATCAGTGTAAAGAAATTCTTCAATAACTTTATATTCATTTCACAATTTCTGGGTTCCCATACTCTTTTCTTGTGTTACTCAACATCCCCTGAAGGACTCAGTTCCCTTTCTTTTCTGACCTGAGCTGTCCATTCTTGGCTCACATCTTGTGCAATTTATTTTGTACTTAGCCACTCTCTCCCTTCCAGAAAGTCTTTGGCTATGCTTCAGACTTAATCTCTCAATTATAGGAAACCTGTGCTCTACTGCTAAGTCGTCTTTGCCCCTCTCTGCCCACATTTGGTTGCTAAATGCTAAAATGAATGTCGACTATTCTCACCCCAGGCATCCTACATTGCAACTCTCAGCCTCCCATTGTCACTGTGACGGTCCATCACTGATGTTCTTGACCGTTAGCTTCCATATTATATGAGTAGCTCCCTTTTAATTTCATTTTGGCAACAGTCTCCAAATCCATTCACTTTCCCTCTGGTGTTGGCTACCTATGACCTCCAAATTAGCTCCAAACTTTATGTGCAGGGCATCCCCATCCTTCTCTGTCCAACTTGTTGAGTGATCATCATAAAACTAAAATGACCTGGGTTACCTTGATGGTTTTCTGGTGGTCTTAGGATAGAGGTAACTCCTATCAAGGCTGACCCATTTAATTTGTTTTATGTTAACAGGACCCAGATGGACCCACTGTCTGCACCCCATGTGACTTTTCTGTCAGGGCTTTCACCTACACAAGGCTTGACCTCAACCCATGCTCCCCGATGACCCTTCATTCTTCATTCTTCTTGGCTCCTCAGTAATGAATAACTTCAAAAAACAATCTTTTCCTCATTGGTCAGCTCTTTTCTCTCCCTCCTTCATAGGTGAATGCTTCCACTTCTGAGGTGTGCTCATTTTGTTGATGTGATAATTTGACAATCTATTGATTAGGCCTTTGTTATCTTTGCTTTAGCACTTCCTTCCAGTCATAATACTCTGCTTTAACAATCTTTTTCTTGATGCAACTCTGCTGTTCTCATCACAAGGTCCTATTAATATTGTTTAAGTAAGGTAACTAAGTTTTAAACCTTGAGTCTACTGCTTAGTAATTCAAATATGCCACGCATCTTCCTACGTGCTTACTTCTAAGGATTTAGAGTATACATTTTCTCACATAGGGACTATGTTATACCCTGTTTGCAACTGCTCAAGATATATTATTTGTCAAACATTGGGATCAGTTTTACTTTTCTTATCCTTTGTCTAATGTAGTGTCCCACGCTCTCTGAGCTACTCTCAGATTTCCATTCTGAACAAGTTGTTGAACCTAGTTATTTATTATTATTGTCAATGGATCATAAAATTTTGGAGAATACTAATTGGTATTAAACTTGGCATGGATTTGGAAAAGCACCGAGAGTACCAAGAAATAATATCAGAAATAATCAAGGAACTGAGGGGCTCTCCTGACTCTCCAAAAAGAACTAGCAATAACTGAAAAAAACGGATAACTGGAAGAGCTATGAAACCCATGAAAGACATAAATAGCAAAGTTCTACCTCAGGGCAGGGGAGTTGAAGATTAGTTGCATTTAAAATCAGAAAAAAAAATGGTGACTATGTTTCAGTAATGATTCCAGTCAACCCATTGAGCTAAACAGGCGATGGCACTAACTGTGCCAATCAAATCCCAAGGTAGTAGAGGACATTCATGTCCCCACATGATGTATGTAAATATTTTTAATACTGTCACTACATTATAAGAATATCTTCACTGTCACTAGTTCTTTCTGATATATTGTCTATTTGAGACTACAAAAATATGGTTTTATATATAATATATTATATATTAGATCATTTTTGGCCTATGTATATACATGGCAAATATGAAGGCTATCAAGTCGGAATATAAAGCCAAATTCAGAAATATGCTGCTTTCTGGAATTTTGGCTGGGAAAGGGACATATACCACCATGCTCACTGATAAGAAAAAATTCTGTTCTTACTGCAGGCCGAGGAATGGGCTTCTGCGGTTTCTTGGAGCCGAGCTTCTTCATTGCATTGTAGTATTTCTTCTGTTCTTCTGTCATAAAGATGTCTTGACCTCCAAAGTAAAGAAAGAAAAGCAAAATATTGTTACAACCATGTTCTTTACTTGCTGTAAATTCCACCTGAATGCTCATTTGAAAGTCAACATTCCTAAAGCAGCTCTTCGCATTCTCAAAGATTCACTGTGTCAAAATATTAGGTATGTCATAGTGGGCACATCCACACACCCGAGGCCTCAAAGCAGTATGTAGGATTTATAAATGACCTAAACTCTTAAAAACTCATGAAATCTCACGGGAATCTCTGAAGTTTGCATTGTTATTTTTTTGTTTGTTTGTTTGTTTGTTTGTTTGTTTTCCCTGCGTTTTGGAGCATTAAGGAAGCAGTGCGGTGTTCTTAGCTCACGACTTCCAGCAAGGAGGAAATCTAAATATACTCATCTTCTTCTTCTGCTGGTTGAAGTTGTCTATGATGACACCAATGAACAGGTTCAGGGTGAAGAATGAGCCGAAGATGATGAAGATGACAAAGTAAAGGTACATGTAGAGATTGTCTTCGTATTTGGGCTGCAGTTCTACCTGAAATATGAAGAAAGGTAGACAGTCAAGCCCACAGTCTCATTAGGAGTACATCACAGAATTTTCAAATCTCTAAACATGAAACAAACAGACGAATGTCAAACAAAATTTTGGAACCCACAGGTCTAATGGGTCTGCTGAATCCTGTCAGGCTAATCACTGACTTGAGAAAAGAAAATACATTCAAGCAACAGATTAAATGATTATCACAGTCTCACCAAATACACCACTATATTGGGAATGTTCTTTTCCTTAGTAAGCAAATATCTCAACACGCCAAGCAAGTAGGATTACTCCTTCCACAGTGGCAAAGTTAGAGTGTCATTACTCTCTTCTCAGATGGTTAGTATTTATTTTCTCTCCCTAGTCCTCATATCTGTGAAATGGAAACCCATAGTTTTAAGAGTAACTCATGAAAGTCAAATGTACCAATATGAGTAAAAGTGCATGAGATATAATCGTACACACTTCCTAGGTAGTCTAGAAACTACATTGTGTGCACACATGACTAGGTTGGTAGGGTCTGTCCTTCCTGATAGTGGGCACGTTGACCCCCTCTCTCCAGTAGCTGCTGTTGGCATTACAGTGATCCTCTCTCTTGTCCAGATCTTGGAGGAAAATCAGTGATGATGGAAGAATCAAAAGTTCAAGTCTCACAGGACACTTCTAATAACTCAGGTAATCAATCGTAGGTGGGAAAGAACACAAAGTGCAACTTACCATGTCATGACACAATTCTGAGCACCATGACCAGCTTATTTTAAATGGCATACGATAAAGTAAAAGACAACAAAATGCTTGTAAAACTGACTGCTATTTATTTGACGATCATTTGACTTCTCTGTGTGTCATATGCACAACAATGTGAAATAATATTTTCAAACCTTTTAAAATTAAATATAACACACTAGAGTAAATTGTCTAATTTAAAATCTTAAGTGAATTTACCTATTTGTAAGAGAAACATACGACTTAAGTATTTCAAAAGTCCTGGTGTGTTTCTTCTTCTGCAACCTAGCCACCATCATTAGCCTTATTTACTTTCATTAGCATCATTTCATGATGATGCTAATGAAAGTAAAGCCAGAACCTGGTATGGTGTCACACCCTTTAACCCCATCACTCAGGAGGCAGAGGCAGGTGGATAGCTGTGAATCGATACCAGCTTGATCTACATAAGACATCCTGGTCAGTGAAGGCTCCACAGTGAGACCTTGTCTCAAATAACATTAAATACAAATGAATGTAAAGGAAAAAAAAAGGAGTCAGAAATTCCAGTGGCCCATTGGCTTTTCTCTTCTACAATATGATTGGGTGTGAGGGCTTCCGTAGTATTTTTGCTAGGTTTGAAAAGAAGAGAAGCAAAGTAAGCTCTGGACCTTGTAGGCTGTTGCTAAAGGTAGAAATAGCTTCCAGTGAACTAATCCAGGAGGTAGAAAGAGCTCTTGCAGAAACCATTGTAAGTAACACAGTCTCAATTCAGAGTTCCAAAATGTTCCCTGTTGAATATGTTGAACCTCTCTGCTTCGGTAATGCATTGAGTTAGTAGCAATTACATGAGGCTACTGTGCAAATGAAAGGAGAGAATATGAGGTAACCCTTGGTTTCCTGGGTCAGAAAACACCTGCGGCTGAAATCGCTGATGCCATGCAGGGCTTTTGAGCATCTTCTGCTTCTGCCAATCTTCTATCCTATTCTCCCTTTTTATGAGGCTGAAAAACCAATTCAGGGATTTTTTTAATATGGAGAGTTAATTGCTGGTACAGGAAAATATCATTTTGAGAGTAACCTGGGGGCTCTAGAAAATCAGAAACAATTCCAAAATGCCACTGTCTTTGGATCATTTGTGTGAAAGTAATAAAAATCAAAGCGAACACTCCTCTGTGTTCCTAAGGTAGATTTTGCAAGTCCCCGCCTTCTCTCACACACTTCCCATCTTGGTTGGAGACACTATCAGGTTATAGCTTTTTCGTTTTGTTTCCTGTTTTCCCCACTGTTAGTCATCATTAGTCATATCCGTCCTCACGGAAGATAAAACGCTGGAGGAAACTTATGACAGATAAGGAAAATTGCCCTGAGGATTCCTCTTTAGAAAAACCTAACATCTCATTTTGAAAGTACGCTTCATAAAAATTTAAGCACCAAGGTCTAAGATTACAGGAAAAGACCAAAAAGAAAGGGAAAAAAAATCATGAGCAGGAGTTGGAGAGAAGCCTGGTAGTCAAGCATTTGTTGCAGAGCCAGAGAGATGGCTCAGTGGTTAAGAGCACTGGCTCTTCCTCCAGAGGTCCTGAGTTCCAATCCCAGCAACCACATGTTATGTCACAAACATTTATAATGAGGTCTGGCATGCAGATAGAGCACTCATATACATGAAATAAATAAATCTTTTTAAAAAATAGTATTTGTTGCTTTTTCAATATATCAGAGCTCAATTCTCAGCAATCACATGGTGGCTCACAACAGCCTGTAACTCTACTTCCAGAGGGTCTGAAGCTCTCTTCTGGCCTCCTGGGCACCAGGAACACATGACACACACAGACATATAATCAGGACAAACCACTCGCATACATGAAACAAGTCTTCGAAAAATGTATAAATATACAGTGAGTCAAGAAAAATCATATTCATTAAAAATTGAAAAAATTGGCCAGATTCTATTTTTTTGATTACTAGTTATTTAGAAGACGGTTCCTATTAGGCCTTTTCACATGATAAGGAATTTTAACTCTAACTGAAGAATTGGATCCCCAACAAAAATTGAAAGAAATAGTATAATATACACACTTTAGCAAGATAGTTGTGCTTTATACATTGATCTATATAACTGTAGAGCTGTGGGTTTTTTGCCATCAACAATTTACAATAACATGGCTATGCTCACTGATGCGAGTAAGCCATGTTCCCTAAGTAGACTTACATTTCTTGAGTCAACAGCTGCATACATGATATCCATCCATCCTTTAAAGGTGGCCTGTAAAACAGTCAACATATTTATTTCTCCTCTTTATTACAGCTTAGAAAATAGATTACAGAGTAAAAGTAGAAACAAGAGAACAAAAAACCCCTAGGAGAACATTCTGGAAATTTCCACCACAAGGAAATGACAAATGTTTGAGGTGATAGTTAAGCTTCCTCTAGATGCACATTACACAGTGTGCGCATGTAACATCACATCCCATAGCTCTCCACAAATGAAACAACTAAAACATGTGTAAGCAGCTAACCAATGCTCATTCAAGTACATGTGTGTAGCACGGTTTGTGGTTAACGTGTGGACATGTTTTGATAGCATGCATTATTCACCCCTATATTTTATAAAGTCTTCTTAGGCATCATCTTTAACATCTCTAACAAAATCCCAATCTACCGTCACAATATATGATCATAAGTCACCTCGATAGCCTCTGACACAGTTTAGACTGTAAGAATGATTATTATAATGAACCTAGGAAAACATTTCAGGAACAGAGTGTCAGCATGTGACATGGTTGGATATTATTCCCTGTGTGAATATATCATGTTTTCTTTAGCTGATCAACCACTGATAGGCTGACACTGATATCATGGATGATTATAAATGATACTGCAATTAGAACTGGTGTATTCCCACATGTAACATGAAATCAATATGTGGAAGAGAAGGAAGTGTCACATGGTCATTATTTAATAATTTTTTGAGGGAGCTCTTCAGTGGCTTACTAACATTTCCACGAACAGTGTGTAGAGGTTGCTGGAAATTTGTTATCTTTTTTTCCTCTTTGATGATAGTCAATTCTCAGCAAAAGTAAGGTGGTCACTTACTACTTGGAGCAGAGAAAGGTATCCGAGTCCCACGTTATCGAAGTTGACCTTCACGTTCTTCCACCTGGCCGTCTGATTGCTCTCAATGAGAGCTTGGCATTCACTGTAGTTGTTGACCACGCTCACATCAAACATTTCCCCCGTGGTGTAGTTGATGCAATGGTAGAACTTGCCAGCAAAGAGATTCACCCCCATGATACTGAATATTAGCCAAAAGATCAGGCAGACCAGAAGTACGTTCATTATGGAGGGGATGGCGCCTAAGAGAGCGTTTACAACAACCTGGCATGGGAGGAGGAGGAGGAAGAAACCCATGGAAAGATAAGTATTGATCACTTACTCTCAAATATTATTAGAAAACAATGATTTCGGCTTAGGGAATGGCTCAGCTGCAGTGAGCACTGTCGCTCTTCTAGAGGACCTAGGCTGGGTTTCCAGCACCCATGTGAAGTGGCTAACATTCTCCTGTAACTCCAGTTTGGGGGATCTAACATCTTTTTCTTGCCTCTAAGGGCATCTGAATATATGTGCTGGACATACATATACTCAGACGAATATACACAGAATATAAACAAATATGTCTTGAAAAAGAAAGGAGAACATACTGGTCAGGAGAGATAGCTTGATGAGTAATAGTATTTCCTGCTCAAGAGGATCTAGGTTGCCCCAACATATAACAAGGACACATGCTCCACTATGTTCATAGCAGCCTTATTTATAAGCCAGAAGCTGGAAAGAACCCAGATGCCCTTCAACAGAGGAATGGATACAGAAAATGTGGTACATCTACACAATGGAATACTACTCAGCTATCAAAAACAATGACTTTGTGAAATTCATAGACAAATGGATGGAACTAGAAAATATCCTGAGTGAGGTAACACAATCACAAAAAACACACAGGGTATGCATTCACTGATAAGTGGATATTAGTCCAAAAGTTCAGATTTCCCAAGATACATTCCACAGACCACAGGAAGCTCAAGAAGAAGGAAGACCAAAGTGCAGATGCTTCAGTCCTTCTTAGAAGGGGGAACAAAAATATTCGTAGAAGGAAGGAGACAAAGTTTGGAGCAGAGACTGAAGGAATGGCCATTCAGAACCTGCCCCACTGGGGATTCAGCCCATATATATACAGCTACCAAACCCAGACAATGCTGATGCCAAGAAGTGCATGGTGACAGGAGCCTGATATAGTGGTCTCCTCAGAGGTTCTGCCAGAGGATGACAAATACAGAGGCAAATGCTTACAGCCAACCATTGACCTAAGAACGGGGTCCCCATTGGAGGAGTTAGAGAAAGGATTAAAGGAGCTGAAGGGATTTGCAACCCCATATGAACAACAATACCAACCAACCAGAGCTCCCAGGGACTAAACCAGTATCCAAAGAGTACACATGGACAGACCCATGGCTCCAGCTGCACTTGTAGCAGAGGATGGCCTTGTTGGGCACCAATGGGAAGAGAAGCCCTTGGTTCTGGCAAGGCTGGACCTCCCAGTATAGGAGAATGTTGGGACAGGGAGGTGGGAAGGGTTGTGTGCTTGGGTAGGGGAACACCCTCATAGAAGTGAGGGAATGGGAGATGGGATAGAGGGCTTATGACAGCAAAGGGGATAACATATGAAATGTAAATAAAAATACCCCCCCCAAAAAAGAAGGTTTGGAACTGTCTGTTACTCTAGTTACAAAGACCCTAACACCCCATTCTAGCTTCTGAGGCCACCACATATACATGTAGTGTACATATATATAAGCAGGCAAATATACATACACATAATATAAAATACAAGTATTTCTAAAACAACAAATAATAGTCAAATTATAAAATTATAAAAAAATATAACTATCCTCCAAGTTGAATATGGGGTAGAAATATCCACTACCTTAACCTAAGAATCTTTTGTTTGTTTGTTTGGCTTTTGAGACAAGGTTTCTCTATATGGCTCTGGATGTGTTGGATCTCACTCCGTAGAGCAGGCTGGGCCTCAAATTCAGAGATCGACTTGCCTCTGCCTCCCGAGTGCTGGGATTAAAGGCATGTGCCACCACAACACAGCCCAGAAATTTTAAATTCTAAAATTCAGAAGAACAGCAAATGAATTTTACACTATGGGGTATTTTCTTAGGGTTTGAACACATATAATAACAAATTTTCCACGAGGAATATGGATGATTAAAATCAACAAATAAATAAGATCACAAGTAGTGACACATGTTTATGAGATCATCATTTGAAGAATACCAAGTTTAAAAATCAGAAAACGTACAGTGTCAAAATGAGAACAGAAGAGAGTATTGGAGGATGCAGTGTGACAGAGGATAGACCTGTCACACACAGGCCTGGGATTTGGTCCCACAGTTGAGAGAGAGAGGAATTGAGACTATATAAAAGATGAATTTAACGTAGAAAATGTGAAACACATTTAGTAAAGAATGTAACACTCTTTTAAAAAAATTAGGCTCACTTCTGCAAAAATAAGGAATATTTTAATTGTTAAAGAGAAGGGAAAAAACACAACAATCAAATAGCTAATCAAACATTTCTTCCAAAGCAAATGTATCTAGAAAAAACATACCCAAACATGCTTACAAATCAACACGCAACATTAATTACAACATTGGGGTGTAACACCAATAAAGTCTAAGTAACTATTTTCATTTCTATTTTTCCTTTTGTCTCAACTTGTAAGGAATTTTTGAGACAGGGTACCACTCTATGGCTCAGCCTGGCTAGGAACAGGCTATGTAGTAGGCTGGTCGTCCCATCTCATTCCTTTAGTCTCTAAGTGCTAGGATTAGAGGGAACTGTTTTAAATATCTCAAAAAGCATCCATTTCTACAAGCTACAGAGTGCTTTTTTTTAAAGTACTCAATACCATGGAGACAAGGTGCAATCATTTTCTAGGTGGTGATGATATGTGTTCTTGGGCTTTTGTCCCAGGGGATGCCTCCTGGGCCTTTGTGCTACCTTTCTAAGGGAGTATTAGATTTCCACAGCTGACCTACTTTTTAGACATCTCAATCTGTGCTTAAAAACTAAATTCAGACTTCAAAAGGCACAAAGTACACAGCACACACAGAGCAGCGAAGACGTGATGAGTCACGATTGGGAAGTTTTGAATTGCATCAGGTAAGATGGCCTGCACAAATGGAAATACTGGGGAGACAAGTAATCTTGATTCCTGTCGGCAACCTATGAGATACGATCAAGAATTCCCTAATGAAAATGAAGGGGATTAGGAGCATCGGGCATTGTATTCTGTGAGTCAAATGATGGGTGCTAGATACATATTCTTGATTGGTTGGTTGGTTATATGAACATGAAGACGCCAACTCCGTAGGGATTTGGCCTTTTGACTCTCGAAAGTCTGCGGTTATTCTTAATTATGCTTCCAGCAAATTCTAAGATGGTGGTCTTACCCTCATTCCTTCAAATCGGGATAAGGCTCGTAGAGGTCTCAGAGCTCTTAACGTTCGGAGGGACTTGATGGCACCAAGTTCCGAATAGCCCAAGGCATTTGCAGTTAAGCTAACCAAGGAGACCTATACGAAAAGAGCACGCTATTGATCAAAAGTTATACACACCACACTGTTCCTCTATGCAAAAAACAAGCAAGTAGTTTACAAACTTGGGGGAGTTTCCATATCACCAAGGCACTTGTTAAAAACACTGAACTATAGCGGAAATGTAAGGCTCTGTCTGTTGTGTCCCCCTGCCCCAGCTTTTTGGATGAGAAAGAAAAAAGATGTGGATTCAGTGTGTAGGAAGGTGGAGAGGTTGGGACAATCTGGGAGGAGTTGGGGGGGAACTCTGATCAGAATATAATATATTATATGGAAAATTTTTAGTTTCAATAAAACAATTGAGAGCTGGCAGTTTGATTTCTGAAGTTTGACATAAGGTCTGGGAATTTACATTAAACAAAACTTATGGAAGAGCAATAGCGTTGATTCATGAATCATATTTAGAGCATATAAAATAATGAAAAGAAAGGTCGAGATTCTAGTGTAACTAAAGGGTTTTTTTTGTTTTTTGTTTTTTTTTGGCTTGTTTTTAGTCATTTATACAGATCACTAGTGCTATTAATAAAAACTCTAAAATCTCAACTGGACAAAAAAGAGAAAAACTGTTGCAGACGTCACTAAAATACCAGATGACCTTTGCAGACTATGAATATGATATGAGCTCAGAAACTATATCTTGTTCTAAAGCACATCAAAATTTGAAAATCAGGTAAGCAGAAATAAATACATAATACGGTTTACAAGTATGGTGACAATAAGTATTTTAAAATGTTTTCTAAGAAAAACAACAGACATAAATAGAATTTCTTTTACAAAACTTGCGCTTCCTTAAGCTAAGTTTCTATTTATTATTTGAATTAAAGAGGAGAATGTGGTACAAAAGTCAATTTCATAAGCTTTATAAGTCTTCTCTTTATAGATAACTGAGGAATAAAGTCTCTGAATTATCAAGAACTGTGAAGGCTTTCTACGTGGAAGCCAGGAGGTCCTGTGGTCCTTTACATTCTTGGAGGACAGAACTCAAAGGAAAGGTACATATTACGGGATGAAAGACAAGTTAGACAAATGAAAAATGTTCTGAACTGGGGCCAAACTATTAAAAAGATGAGGTGGTAAGCCAGAACATTTTCGATAAGTTGTTTAGCTACAATCGAAAAGGAGAAACATTTGGGTCTTCCTAGCACAACATAAAAATGTTTACTCTTCTGAGTGTTTGCATTTGCAATAATCCACTTTTTTCATTTCAGCTTCTCTCCATAACACAGCGAGTCCATCTCCTAATTTCCCTACATCTAATTCTTCAGTATCTTTCTCCCCACTATATCCATACACTCCTATTTCTTTGACGGTATAATGGTTCCCTCAAACACTTGCCTAATTTGTCTCTCTTACTTTGCCTTCCATTTACAAATCTTTGCATCCTATTCCCTGGACTCTGTGCTCATCCTCAAGGTCTAAGACTTCTTAGCTTGAAGCATCAGAGTTGGCACAAGTGAGTGTCCCTCCCTCCTCTGGACCTAGTGGCATTCTTACCAGTCAAATCCTGATTCAATATACAAGAAAGAAACCTTTCCTCAAGGCAAGCCAATGACTATACATTTGTCCTATCTGGTTAACCTTATGCTCATTTAGGACCAGCAAAATTCTATTTACAGCACCATAAGAAAACAGACAATCAGGGTTGGGGATTTAGCTCAGTGGTAGAGCACTTGCCTAGCAAGCGCAAGGCCCTGGGTTCGGTCCCCAGCTCCGAAAAAAAGAAAAAAGAAAACAAAAAAAAGAAAACAGACAGTCAGAGAACATGTTTGATTTAAAACAAAATATCAAATAATTTAACAAGCAATCGTGAGAGCATTCACAAATCTAAAATAGTAGCTATCAGGCGGCAAGGAAATTAATTTTGTTTTTGGCTTTCTTTATTATTATGGATATAATGGCTTACCCTTGTTCACATATTAGATATGCTATCATCAAGCTACTGATCTGTCACAGTCACACATACAAAGTGGAAAGAACAGTGTCCTCTACAACCTATCACACCAAAGTGTTGGCTTTTGTGACACACTTGTTTTGTCATCCGTAATGGTCAAGCAGATAATCATATATGGCTTTACTTTTTGTTTATTTTCTTTCTACATTTCAAGATTTTAAGTGCAATTTTGAATGTACGTTTAGATTTATTGCATTTATGGTTAATTTACTGTCTTTAATTAATTTAAATACTTCTATATTCTAATATTCTATTTACTATCTTTAAACATCAACACAAGTCAAATACTTAAAAGATTGCCTGACCAATCTGTTTATAGCCATCAGAGAAACCCATGGTATAACTTTGCTTTGAACTTCACATGCAATTAATAATCCATTATGGGACAGATATTCTCAGGAGGCTCACACGCTGTCAAATTACTTGCTGAAGATGCTTGTGAAGAA
Source organism: Rattus norvegicus (assembly GCF_021556685.1). NCBI lineage: Eukaryota > Metazoa > Chordata > Mammalia > Rodentia > Muridae > Rattus > Rattus norvegicus. The sequence continues at coordinate 49,595,822 of NC_141536.1, read as the reverse complement.
TTGTCACAACTCTGATTTTATGAAATGAGGAACTTAAACAACAGAGGAATCAACCTTGCCTCTCCTGCAGAGCTTAAAATTTCATATGCTGATTTGAATGTTATTTTCAAACTAGGTCACTAAATACCAGGTGGCACTTAAATCAACAAAGTATGTCTCGGGTATACTTCCACTGGAGAAGAAAAAAGATAGCATTCGTGTTTGAACTGAAACAGCATTTTACTTCTCTGAGTGTCTGCTTTATGCCACTCGACACAGCCAAGACCGGCGCCGATCACCACTGTCACAAAATAGAGAAGGAAACCACAGAGCACTCACATCAACGATCAGGAAGTCCAGCCAGCACCAGGCATTGGTGAAATACATTTGGAAACCATAGGCCACCCACTTTAGAAGCATCTCCAGGATGAAGATATAAGTGAAAACCTTGTCAGCATACTCCAGCATGGTCTTGATGGTCTTTCGCTGCTCAATATAAATGTCTTCAAAGGCCTAGGAATGGAAGCATGGTATTGCATTTCACTGTCCTGAGCAGTTCCTGCTTCATATATTGGGGAGGGGGGGATGATGCAAGGCGTCTTTGGTCAGGGGCAGGAGAAGGGTCATTACACTGTCCTGATCTCACAGTTATCTGGGTGTGTGAAGAATACCTGGGCTTTGCAGTCTACGGGGGAGACTCATGTAGTTTTCAAGTCTGAATGTTGAGAGCATATACCAAAAAGCATAAGATTTTCAAGAGAAGGCCAAATGTTCTCTTAAGCAAGAGGTGAAGTGTCAAGTCGCTCAAAATCTAGAGTCACTGGCATCCCTCTCCGAGGAATGTGTAAATATGTGACAAGGAGTTTCCTGACCCAGGAAAGGGGGAAAAGATTATCTCGCTTTCTCCAGTGGGGGTGTCTGGAAGCTACTGTCATTCTGTAACACTTAGGAACAAAAAGGGCGTGGTCATTTTCCAGCAGCCCCTGGCCTGGAATGAAAAGACCATTTTACACAAGTTCTTTTGACAGGAAACATTAACACAGAGTGCATAGTGTCCTGCATCAAAGAACTAAGAAGGTTTTGTTTTTAGAGAACGAGGGATCCAGGTTTGTGACAGGGCCCTGCTACCGAGAGCTACCGAGCTTAGCTTGTCCCTGAAGCAGAAAGCCCCCAGAAGCCAGCTCCAGTGTGAGCATGCGCTTGTGCTTCGAAGACCTGTGACTGAATGTACCAGGGAGCCAAGAGCTATTACAGCAAGGTCACACCCTGTAGGGCAGGATACAGGACTCGGTCAATTCAGGGGCGGCCCTAAAAGGCCTCCTGAAGTAGTGCACTCATCCTCACAATGAAATGTACTCACAGACAGGGTCAGCAAATTCAAAGCAAAGGGACTGCATCTCCCTTCACACCACAATGTGGGGAAATGGGTGACTTTATTTCTGTCATATCAACGAGAATTTGACTAAATTACTCATTCCATTAAATGAAGTCAGATGCAAAGTAGGCTCGTGTTGCTTTTAGAGATTAAGGTAGCCAACTAGTTACCAGTCCAGGTGGCTGGCACCTGATCGGTATGACTGAGTCAGGTGACTTCTCTCAGGAAGGGACTTCTATTAAGCAGATCCCCACTTCAGTGGGCAACCCCACATCTTAACCGCTTGGCCCTTCTGAAGAAGTGGTTCTAATCTATCTCAGGGCCCGAGGATGTATTGCAGACCCTAAAATCTATTTCTTAAATAGGAACATAGTTGCATTTGTACTGTATTGTATGGATGAAATCCAGTAGATGCTGGAAAGTATAACAATGGCCCAGAAAACAAAAGAATAAAGATGACACAAAAATAAACAACTGCCATTGGCGCAAATCAGAGAGTTTCCTTTTGAAATATCATGTGAACACACACTGTCTCAGAGTGATCCTGTCTGGCTCCTCCAGATAGAGCAGTATAAGCCACTCTTGCCAGCCCTTCCGCACACATATTTCCCCAACGTTGTATTTTATGAATGGGTGAAGTGACGTTCAATGGACAGGAAGGGGAAACACTGAGGGGGCAGGCCCCGCACCACCTACCAGAGCACCACTGCTGAGCAGAATCATAAAGACGATGAAGGTTTCAAACCAGTTATGCTCTACTATCTTGTAGCACGTTTTCCTCAAGTTCCACCAGAGCTTGCCTTTGCCCTCTTCTATGCTTATCTGACAACACTTGAACTTTCTCACACAGTCTAAAATAGGTGAGAGTGGATAAAGGAAAGGTCATCAGTTACTCTTTCTGCATCTCTGGGAAGGTGGAACATGAACCTGATTACCTCCTAGCACAGTACAAACAACCTTATTTTAATGAAGGCGTCCACTTACAGAAATCAACATCAGCAGTCTAGACTTTAGATGATTTGCTAAAGGAGCAAATATTATCTTATATGTGTATAATTGTATTATAATACATCATAAACTACACAAATCCAGAAAAACATAAAGTAAAAGCCACAGTTTATCTTTCTATTCAACCCTTCTCCCATGGTAAATCCTCCATAAACGTGACATGCATTTGAATTCTGATTAGTCAGTTTATAGCATAGTATAATTCCATCTAAGCAGAAGATTTGTGAAAGATTTCATCATGCTTTTCTCCATAAGATTACGGGCATTTATGTAAATATACACTATTATTGAATGATAGGGTTGTTTTGTTCCTGAATAGTATCTGAAGCCATGCACTAAGCACCTCTGTGTACTTTATGAGGCACTAGGTTAAAGCCTTTTCAATATTTATTGAAGAGAGTTTGTATTAAAAAACTGTGCTTGGAAAACCATAAGACTACAATATGTAAATGACCTTGCCCTTGGGGAATGTCTGTTTTAGTGGGATTGATTTTTTTTTAACAAGTTTTACAGTTTCAGAAAATACTTAAGTCTTATAAAATTTCATCGATAATGCTGAATTGCTGAATTTTTGGAACAAAACGGAGATGAGGCTAGATCTTGGGAATTGTATAAATCTTATTAATAACATGAAGTTTGAAGAAGCAAATATGAACCAACATTAATGACACCCAAGTCCGAGCATCTTGTGCAAGGCATTAGCTCCAGGTTGTTGGTCGAGCCCAAAGGAACAGCTTGGAGTCTCTGGTTTCATGTGGTTTGATAATCATCACTATAGTCACAGGCTATAAACTGACCCTCGTCTGAAACGGTGTAATTTTGGTTTTCTTTAAAGAATCCTTTTGAGAGTACTCTGATGATCATAAAGCTCCCGTATAAAAGTATACAGTATATATCAGCTTTCTGACATCTTTCGTCTTTGTTCAAAATTCACAAAAATATTCGACTTTGATTGACATTCAAGGTCAGACCAAAATGTCCATCTATCAACCCATTCAGTACAGTCTGAGCACTCAGCAAATAACGAATTATTTCCTTATGCCTTTTAGCTGCTTGTCTTTTCCTTTCCTTTTTAAAAACCTTAACAGTTATGAATCTGATCTAACCAACTCTCTCTCCTGGTCACTAATTTAGGAGGCCGGAGAGCCAATGGTGCTGCTTAGGCTTTTGTCAACACAAGTTCACATCATCTGGGAAAAGGGAAGCCCAACGGAGAAAGTTCTACTATCTCACTGGGTCATACGCAACTCTGTGGGGGCATTTTCTTGATTAATCATTGGTGCGAGAAGGCACAGCCCAGTGGAGTGTTGCCTTCTGTCTGTGGTCATGTGTTGTTTAAGAAAGGAGATCAGCTAGTAAGCCGAATTTCTCCATGGCCTCTCCTTCAGTTCTTGCCTCTTCATTCCTGACTTCCTCTCCTGCCGCTGACTTCCTTCAAGGTGGACCATGACATAGACATTTAAGCCCAATAAATCTTTTCTTGGCCAGTTTGCTTTTAGCCAGAATGTTATATCACAGCAACAGAGAGCAGACTAATACACCAACTAGCAGCATGTTTTAGGGTGGCTCATACCTTCAAAAGCAAAAGCAATCAATTATGTACATTAAACACACAGTCCGAAAAAATGCCTTTGGTTGGAGATTTAAAACAAAATGAATAAGTGAATCACTCTTATTCAGATAGGCGAGGGTGGTTAGAGACAGATGACAGAGATACAGACAGGTCACAGGAAAAATGGAGAGGCAGGAAAAATGGAGAGGCAAGAGAAGGCTCCCGACAGCCTGACTGTTTGCTCACCTTCTGTGAAACACGCTTCCGGTTCAAGCGATTCTTCCGGTTCGGCCTCTGGCTGCTCTCCCTCTGCCGGAGCGCCTATATCAACCGTACTGCCCTCAGATGAGCTAGTTGCATTCAATTTCTGAAAACCAACCCCACAGAAAAGCTTTTAAACACGTTCTGTAATCCAGACATACAGATTCCTAAGGTGTACCCACCCCCAGTCTTCAGTATGCATTCTCTTGATCTGTAATTTAAGAATTACTTAAACATAAGGCCAATCTGCTTTGGGAGAGGTGGGGGTCACAAGATTAGATCCAGCACTGTAGAATACCTTTGGGTTGGTTTTTTTTTTTCTTCTTTTAAACAGTGCTTGCAACTTAAATACCATTTGTACAGGGCCATTATATCGTTTCTGAAATAGAATTCTACAGAAAGCTCAGGCAAGCGGCTAGCCATATGGCCACTGGGATCTTGCTTTGGAAAATTCATTTGTAAATTATAGAGCTTATTTCATTCTAAAATTGTGACCCGACCCGTAAAAGCTGCACAGTGTCTTTTCATGTCAAATGTAGAAAAGGTTTGGTCAAGTGCACATAAACAGCGACAATCTGCATCTACCCGCTTTTCATTGACATGAAAAGGTAGACTACTGGTTATTATTAAAGACATTCTGTAACTTTCTATTTCGGAGAAGAGCAGCACATTGTTAACTAGATAGCAAGAGCAGGTATCTCGCATTCTCTTTGGCCAATGCACTCCTGGGTTTCATTGTGCATTTGGAAACTACCTGTTACTTTGGCACTCTTGCCTGTCCTCTCAGACACTGGCAGAAATGGATTCAGTAATCCTCTTGGTTTGTTTCCTTTGGGTTAAATAACAGTCATCCAAAGGAAACTAGAGTAAAAAGAGGTTGTCTTGCAGGCTGACACACATACGCTTGATCCGGGTCAGTCTATCCTTGGCGACCAGCATCAAGGGTGGGGACCCCATCATACACTTGATCTTAAAATGTCCAGGCATGGTGCAGGGACAGGTGTGAGTGCCACATGGAACCAGAGTAGTTTAGGCCACAGCATTCTCAAACCTGTCACAATGTTATCCCCATTAGTGCATAACATTAGGAGATGGCCGAGCTGACAAAGCTCCTTTACCAAGAGGATGAAGAAGCACATGGTAGGATGGATACTGACGTATGCAACACTGGAGTCAAATGGAGGCTAGAGTTGCAACTGGAAAGATTCTACTAAGAGTTTGGATAAGAAAACTATGGATTTCCCCCTAATACAATGATTCCTTCATTTACAAAAATGACCTTACTTTTATGAAGTGTTAACTTAGTGTGTTTTGAGATCATATGAAGAAAGTGTTATGTACATTGACATGAGATTGAAATGATTATATTTAAACAATACATAGTTGATGCAAAAATGTACACTTCTGCTTTCTGAGACTTAGGCTTGTGGTTCCTTTAAATTTTATATAAAGAAATACAGTTAAAAGCTAGGTCGAAGTTGAATTTCTCCTTACTGAAAATTTTATGGCATTGAGAATATAATATTGTTGTCATTAAAATTTGAATATATATTTTGTTCTTTGATGAAACCCCAAAATAATATTTATTACAAATATTTCCAATATTTTCAGGTTGTTATTTTCCACCTAATTTTATTTCCTTTCTTTTAGGTCTGACTCTTTCTTCCATAATTATAGTTGGGTTTGGAGTCTTGTCATTGACTCCTAAAACATTCATCACTTGTGGAGACTCCTTGAACATCAAGTTGCTCTACCTCAGAGGCCTGACAATACCGGCTTTGTCATTGATAGTCTTTTGAGACACAGCATAGATAACCCAGCACGCTGAACTCTGGTCACATCTGACTTCACTACAGGCAGTAAGGATGAAAAATATTCCCTTTAATAATGTGGATAACACTGTAAATGCAGAACGGAGCTCCCAATGTAAAAACGCTGGTACATCTTAATGTTCACATACTCAGTCTGGCCACTGGTCAATGGCTATATCAGCACCAGTGTAACAGTTGGTTTGATTGACAACTTGACAGGTCTGGAGTCACATAGGAGACATACCTCTGAGCTTATTTGTGAAATAATTCCTAGATGGAATTAACTGAGGTAGCAAGATCTACCCCTTCCATGGACAGCACCATCCAATGGGCTGGGGGTTTAACTAAATAAAAGGTGAAGGTGAGGTGAGAACCAATAATCATTCTTCTCTGCTTTTTGACCATGGATGCTATGTGACCTGTTGTCTCATACTCTGTCTGCTATATCTGCCTTCCTCTGATGGACCATATCTTCAAACCATGAGCCAAAATACATCTATGCTTCCTTAAGTTGCTTCTGAGTATCCCACCAGCAATAGGAATGTTATCTAATACAATCAGTAGTAAGTGTGTAGGAGATACTCAATAATATTATTCAGTAAGGAATGCATAGATGACCATATAATAAAAGACTTCTTAACAGGACAAACGCCTGATACTGTCTGATTAGCAGCAATCACCACATAAAATGTCACAGGAAATCATGATTCAAAATCTTCGAGTTTCCATAGGATCCCAGCAACATCAACTAGCACTCCTACTGCCATGCTTCTGGGTTGCCAACATTTTAAAAGATATCATAATGACCTGTGTCACCAGCACTCATTCAGGTTTTCACTATTGTGTCACCATTGTCTTCCTTCCCTTTTATGAGTCCCTCTAGTTCCTGATTTCTTCCATTCTACCATTTCCCTGACTTGGGTGTTCTGGATTTTCATGACATTTTGTGATTGACCACTCCTTCTGACCTTTCATGAAGCATAGGGAGAGAGAAACTCAAATCTTGCCAACGTTCTGGTAAGATATTTGGGAGCAAGAATAGTATTCTAAGGGCTACGGGCGGGGCAATAACAAACACAGTTCAGCCCTTGGAGCTCACTCTGAAGTCCTGATTTGCTTTTCATTGAATGAACAACATGAAACCAGTCGCTTGCTTTCATTAGCTTGTTGAAACTAAAGAAATATGAGAGAAACTCAATTTTCTCTATTCAGTGTGCATTATGCCCCCCAAGGAAAAGAGAATTTTTTTCATGTGTGGTTTTTTAAAAAAATAATTACGGGCCTTACCTGTTAAAAATTATTCAAGGAACCTTTGTATTTTCTCTTCTTGAAACCATAGTGAATTAGAATAAACACAACTCCTTCTTATTGCAACAAGGGATCTTTCCACCAATAAGAAAGCAACAGCACAATCTCAATGAACTTCAGGAGTCAGGTTATTCCCTTTCTTTATACAAAGTGAAACTTAGAATGTACTCTGTGTTTCTAGAATACGTACACTAGTCACTTTATCTTTGGGGAAGAATGCTTTGTCATTATCCTTGAATCTATTATCAGTCCTTGTCCTTATTGAATGTTTCTTGTGTCAGTGAGTGAGTGAGTGACCTTGTGGTCCATTTATGGCCTTCAGCCTCTACTACTTCTACTGTGTCTTGTCTGATTCTCTATACTCAAAGGGATATCATTAACTGCAGCGTTCAAGATTCCTCAAAGATTCAGATACGCTAAAATGATGATCAACAACTCTTGAAACTGAGAGTGCTGTCTGAAAATCGGGCTGCCAAGAATCCACCATTAGGAGTCTATAAGGTTAGCTACCAGGACAGTTGCTACCAAATCAGTTGTTGGTTTCCATTTCCCTTCTTTCTATACTAAGTATGTAGTTCTACACACCACAGTGTTTCCGCAGTGAATGGAAGCCCTTTAGGAGCAGCTGCAATCTCATTCTCCCTAAAGTGAGATAGCATAGTGTCTTCTGCACGTCGCTGGTGTGCACATTTATCCATGTGCTGCTCGGCTTACTACAGCAAAGACCACGCTGAGCATTGAGGCATCGCCCCACTACCCAGTGTGCTTAGTCACTTTGTCAATGTCAGAATTAATTAGTGGCTATGCCCTAGACTTTCTGCACTCTATTCTTCCACAACATTCTAGGAAGTTTCTCTGATGATTCACAAGCAAACTCAACCTTAAATAATCTGGAAGATTTAGTCGACTGGATATATGATTCAACACTGTAGGTTAAAGATAGTGTTTATAATACTGCCGACTTCTATGAATCATAACTAAGAACCTCGGTGTCAAGTTGCACCATAGTCTCAGCTCCAGTCTGTGCCAATGCAGTATGAGGAAAGCATACATTGGAATAGCTCATGAATAAAAACCTTCTGATATACTCGAGATGTATAACAAAAAATATGAAGAGCAAAAACTTTCTTTATAGCAACTCAATGATTTTGTTGAATAGGAGTTAAATGTCATCATTTTAATGAAATATGTGGGTTAAAATGTATTTAAAAGAATCCCACAACATTAAATAAATTAACATAAAAGTCATCAGCTTAAGATGAGTTCCTCGTTATGATGAACCTGACCATAGTATGTATTTGTCACTTAGAGCTGTCAAGTGTGTACCATTGATACACACTAATAACCGTGGGAGCTTATGTTCTTAAATAAAAGGTTTCCATTATATGTTTTCTAGTAGTGCCCCAGTCTGGGCATTATACACCTCAAAGTGTTACAAAATAAGAAAGCAAATTATGGATGTGCTGCACAGACACAGTTTAGACAGTTTCCTTATTACTACCCATACCTAACTTATCAGGAAATAAATGGGTAGAAGGGAAGTGTTAGAGGGAGTTTGCCTAGTCAAACTTGAAGTACAGGTACACTACAAGGCTGGGACAATATAAAGGTTATATAAGAATAGTCATTGAGGTTTGCTTTAGAAACCAGTAGCAATCATACAGATATAGGAAACACATTTGGGTAAAACCCACATTCACGAACTCATTCATATCAGTGCTGGTGTTGCTCAGTCAGTATTCAAAATTGTATAAGCTGGTCGAGGAAGAATCATGTTTCATTTAATGATGTAATAATACCAAAATGCACTACTTCATGTTTTGGGGTGAGTGTATCTGTGCTGTTTGTACACAGTCCCGTGGGCATACACATATGTACATGTTAGTGCATGTGTACGTGTGTGCGTGTACATGTAAAGGTCAGAGGTGATAGTGTGTGAGCCTCCATTGCTCTCTTCCTTATTTTTTGAGTCAGGGTCTCTTACTGAATGGAACTCAGGAACTTGGAGAGGGTGACTAGGCAGAAAGCACCAAGAATCTTCTTGTCTCTGTCTCCCTCGAGTGCTGGGGCTGTGGACACTCACTGCTGTACCTGGCTTTTGCATGGGCTCTGGAGAGCCAAATCCATGCCCTTATGCATGCTCAAAGCCATTGTTATAGTCCCTACCGTGATGGGCTTTAATTTTAAAGATTATATTTGTAACTTTTATATTCTATATCAACAATAAATTATTATTAAACTTGTTTGTGTTAAACTAATAGGCCTTCAGAAAGTAAATAATTTTAAATATAATTAAGATCCTGATTGGAAAGAAATTAAGAAAAGTTTACTTCACATTAATTATCTCATGTGAATGCTCCATTTTTTTAAATCATGAAATTAAGCTATTATGGTGATTTTTTCCAGAAAACCATTTTCTAATTTGTAGTGAGTATTTTATTACAAACTTTAAAACATAGATAAGAGACTTAAATATCTTTCTTGGAGTTGCAAAAAAATATTTACACTGTGACGGCCTCTCATCAGCAAATTACTAATGTGTCTGGCCTGTTTACTGGGGTCTGATATTGAAGATATTTGCTTTATCACCACCCCACTGAGACTCTTTCCCACAAGGACTGCTCATTTCATGACAAAAATCATGAGTTATCCAGTGCTGTCCTCCCCACCCACACTTGCTCAGAGCTGACCTACATACTTCTGCCTCCTTCCTGTTTCCCATGTTGGGATTTAGCAAGCTCTTTTAGGTGTAGAACTACACTTCCCAAAGGTTTTTCAAAAAGAAATGGAAAATTCTAAGAACCAGTAACAACCAAATTGTTGCTTTATCTGTATCCCAACATATTTACTCTTGATACAATGCCTCAATTCTTCAAAAGGTTGAGAGCTTGACTGCAATTTCTCCCAAGTGCCTTTCCCTAAAGAAACTGGAAAGTGGACTCCTCAGAGACAAAGGTATCTAACCTTAAAGGAATGAAAAGCAAATTATTACCCTAAAAAAATGATATGAAAGTTCTCACCTTCCATGAATTAGGGGTACTAGCAATAGAATTTTCTTCCCACATATTAAAGAATGTTTTAATGACATTATGGTACTTCCCCCTTTCAAAAAAGCTCAACGTGCTTTTATTACGAGTTGTTTTACAGTTTTAATGTCACCGTTTCTAAGTGATAAAGTATTTTCCTAACATTTCTACAAAAGTGATGAAACTCAAAAAAGCAACTTGGTTTAAATATCCGTGCCCAGAATTATGAATTCGGTCTTAGATAGTGAAAATAAAAAGGGCTACCACCCATTACACACAATGTGGGGTTTCTCTCATGAACAAAACAACAAAGGAAGAGACAAGCGTGCCTGTGATTTTTCCCATGGAGCTGTTTATAAAGCAGGATGTATGAAAATACTGTGTCGTGGATAAAATTTGATAGGTGCTATGGAGAAGGGGGGAAGAAAAATAAAATCATAATGGGTAAAGGGGGCGAGGGCGATGGGCCCCAGGTCCATTTTTCTGAATGGGCACACCGTTAGGTAGGTAGAAGTCTACTTTTCCTTTTTGTTTTTATTTTTGGTGGACTCGACCGCCTATTTTCCCTTTCATTCTAGGAATTTTAAGAGTAATTATAAACAGAATCTCCAAGGGAGTCATTCTAAATGCAAAAGCATTTGGTCAATTGCTAAATAAAGCATTGCCCTTTTCCCTAAAATGAAGTGGATGAAAATTATACCCTTGCTGCTGGCAGCGAAATGCAAACACTCCCATTCATTTACATTATTATCACATTGGAAGTCAGTTGGGAAGTTTGCATGTGGGTGAGGGATTGCTTTAATTTGCATATTACCCAGAAGACAATGAGCAAAATATTACAGACAGAGCACACTTACAGGGGATATGTTTTAAAAGTTATAGAAGAAAACAAAATATTAAATTAAAAAAAAAACAAAACAAGGGGCAGTGGACAGAGAGCTTTTCTTCAGTGTTTTTTTTTTTTTGGAGCGTACCCACAATCCTCTTCCTGGCTGCTAGCATGTTCTAAACTTGTTCCATTATTTGGAAGTTACAAAATTCACAAAGGCATGCACGCTCACATTTAAATAAGTATATACTCTCTATTAAAATCTACATAAAGAAATTAGCAACCAAATTCATTTTCCTTAAAACAAAAGAAAAAAAAATGTTAGGGTTGTCAGCCTTGCCTGACCATGCTGTAAATGACCCAACCTAGGAGCAGCTGTGCTTATCGGACTGCCAATGGATGGGCAAGGGACATAGCTGAGTAACATGCAGGCCAGTCAAGTCATTTCGACACTAAGTATATTTATATATGCGCAACTTGCTTGGGTAACCTGGGTAAAAGTGGTGGCTCGAGCCTCTGGCTGCTTAAAAAACACCAGAGCGGCTTTCTTGATGGCTCCAGCTTGGTCTCACCCCTGTGAGAAGTAAGAATGGTCACAAGTGAAGGTCACCGTATTACACTACAGAATCTCAATCTCTCTTTGAAAGATTATCGCTCTAGCATGGATTCAGCATTATTCAAAGAGTTAAGGAGTGAAACAGGCATTCAAAAATCATGACACGAATTGCATTCAATATTATCAAAGTAGCAGAAGAGTTAAAGCCTACAGAACTAGGGCACAGATTTGAAATGATAAATCCAGGCACTCTAGAAAGCTGATAAAGGGTCAATTGAATTTGGAGAAAACACAAAAGAGTATTCAATTCAAACAAGTCACAACCTCTAAGTCTATTAAAAAAAAAGTTGATTTGGACATTGCAAATAGACAGCGCCTCTGCTTTTCTATTAATTTAAGGATTAGTGGCAAAACACAACAAAATCGTTCACTGGATTCCTAACCGTCTCATAAATCAAAGAATATATTATGAAGACACTGAGTTGGTTAGTTCAGAATCTGCATACAATCACATACGGAGGGTTTCTGTGTGTAAAAAGGTTGACTGCACTCAGTTGGTTTAGACAAGTGTTTACCACTCTTCCCTACCACAAACTTCTCTTCCTTTTAAAAAAAAATCAACTTTAGGAAACATGAAAGTAAATCCAAGTCAACTTTAGCATGAGTTAATAGGTCTGGACAAAATAAATATATTCTTTTATGAAGTATTTCAGTACAGGCAAGAATATAAGATGAGAATAAGAATCATTTTCCCACTAGTTATCTTTCGGTACATACTAAAACCATTACCGTGGTGAACTATAAGGATGAACGTGTATACATCGATGCATTATCTACACTTGTTTTTAAAGTGCCTAAAAATTCATATTAATATCATGAGTTTGGAAAGTTGAGTATTGAAAAATTAAAGTCATGGTAACACTTGCAGAGCCAGAGTAATCTAACATTATCAAACACCTTACTATATAAATGTTACAGTAGATATTTCCTGTTTTCCTACAGGAAAGTACTATGCACTATGGTATATCTAATGGTGTTGAAGCCACAGAAATACATACCAGAATATCTCTTTTATTTTAAAATTTCCTACCTCCTTGCTTTCTTCCATATCTGACTCACTACTGAATTCTTCCGTGTTTAAGTTTTCAAAGTCAGACTCTCCAAGGGCGATGGGCACAGTCACGGTGAGGCTGGGGTTGTTTATGAACGACATGTAATCACTCTCATCTACCACATACTTCTCCACACTGCTGCCTATGCCACTGGTCGTCCCGTTTCCATCTTTGAGGTAATTGAGGTCCTTGCCTATTTCTATGGTCGTGTGGTTGGAGATACAACTGTCTTTCTTGTTATTCAGATCTTCCAGCGGTTTGATTTCATCTAAAGCTTTCTGCTTTCTGACAAAGGCTTTCTGAATGAATTCACGTATCTTCCTTTTAACAAAATCAATTCCCTTCTGCATCCTTCCCACGGCTATCTGGAGGTTGTTCATTTCGTTATCGTCATCTGTGGCAGCCAGGTTGTCTGAGCTGAAAGAACTGAGGAGCAAGGCCAAGAAGAGGTTCAGGACCTACAAAGCAGTGGAGGAAGAACAATCAGTCAGCCTGTTGTTTCCCCTGTTCTAGCCACGAGAAGTGGAACTGTTTTCACGCATCCCATTGAAGACAAGGTCTCCCGGAGCACAGCAGAGAAAAGTAAAAACAAACGAATGCCCCCCCCCCCCCCCGATAGCGAGCACTACTCACACTCTTCATTTCAGGCTCATCTTAAAATCCCTGAGCTACCATGGTATGAAAATTCGAGACTAACTATACGTCCTGGCAAATCTAGACCACTCCACAGTAAAAGAAACCAGCTATTTTGGATACTCGTAAGTTTGAACATATAATCTGTATTTTGTAGGACACTGAATATTTCTTGTAATTTTATTCATAGAACTACATATTTAGATGTGATTTGGCCTCTGCAGCATTTCAACCTCTTTCACCTCGGTAACTTGCTAAATGCAATAAAAAATATACGTATTGCTAGATCAACACTCTTAACTCTGATTTTAAAAAACCTTTTAGATGCTATTAGTTCATGCAAGACTTATAAATACAACAAAGAAGTGGTTGTTGTTTAATAACACCACTGTGATGTCGAATTAAAAATGATGTTTGTGACCCCGCGGATCCCGGCCCGCAGCAGCTCTCTGCTCCCAGACCCGGTGAGAGAGAGACCCAACCGCCTGGTCAGGTGGGCACTCCTGAGGCTGCAGAGCAGAAGAGACCACCAACACTGCTCACCCCTGCCCACATCCCTGGCCCAAGAGGAAACTGTATAAGGCCTCTGGGCTCCCATGGGGGAGGGCCCAGGAGCGGCAGGACCCCTGCCAGAGACACCGCGGGACCCTGAAGGAAACAGACCGGATAAACAGTTCTCTGCACCCAAATCCCGTGGGAGGGAGAGCTAAACCTTCAGAGAGGCAGACAAGCCTGGGAAACCAGAAGAGACTGCTCCCTGCACACACATCTCGGACGCCAGAGGAAAAAGCCAAAGACCATCTGGAACCCTGGTGCACTGAAGCTCCCGGAAGGGGTGGCACAGGTCTTCCTGGTTGCTGCCTCTGCAGAGAGCCCCTGGGCAGCACCCCACGAGCGAACCTGAGCCTCGGGACCACAGGTAAGACCAAATTTTCTGCTGCAAGAAAGCTGCCTGGTGAACTCAAGACACAGGCCCACAGGAACAGCTGAAGACCTGTACAGAGGAAAAACTACACGCCCGAAAGCAGAACACTCTGTCCCCAGAACTGACTGAAAGAGAGGAAAACAGGTCTACAGCACTCCTGACACACAGGCTTATAGGACAGTCTAGCTACTGCCAGAAATAGCAGAACAAAGTAACACTAGAGATAATCTGATGGCGAGAGGCAAGCGCAGGAACCCAAGCAACAGAAACCAAGACTACATGCCATCATCGGAGCCCAATTCTCCCACCAAAACAAACATGGAATATCCAAACACACCAGAAAAGCAAGATCTAGTTTCAAAATCATATTTGATCATGATGCTGGAGGACTTCAAGAAAGACATGAACACACTTAGGGAAACACAGGAAAACATTAATAAACAAGTAGAAGCCTACAGAGACGAATCGCAAAAATCCCTGAAAGAATTCCAGGAAAACACAATCAAACAGTTGAAGGAATTAAAAATGGAAATAGAAGCAATCAAGAAAGAACACATGGAAACAACCCTGGATATAGAAAGCCAAAAGAAGAGACAAGGAGCTGTAGATACAAGCTTCACCAACAGAATACAAGAGATGGAAGAGAGAATCTCAGGAGCAGAAGATTCCATAGAAATCATTGACTCAACTGTCAAAGATAATGTAAAGCAGAAAAAGCTACTGGTCCAAAACATACAGGAAATCCAGGACTCAATGAGAAGATCAAACCTAAGGATAATAGGTATAGAAGAGAGTGAAGACTCCCAGCTCAAAAAACCAGTAAATATCTTCAACAAAATCATAGAAGAAAACTTCCCTAACCTAAAAAAAGAGATACCCATAGACATACAAGAAGCCTACAGAACTCCAAATAGATTGGACCAGAAAAGAAACACCTCCCGTCACATAATTGTCAAAACACCAAACGCACAAAATAAAGAAAGAATATTAAAAGCAGTAAGGGAAAAAGGTCAAGTAACATATAAAGGGAGACCTATCAGAATCACACCAGACTTCTCGCCAGAAACTATGAAGGCCAGAAGATCCTGGACTGATGTCATACAGACCCTAAGAGAACACAAATGCCAGCCCAGGTTACTGTATCCAGCAAAACTCTCAATTAACATTGATGGAGAGACCAAGATATTCCATGACAAAACCAAATTGACACAATATGTTTCTACAAATCCAGCACTACAAAGGATAATAAATGGTAAAGCCCAACATAAGGAGGCAAGCTATACCCTAGAAGAAGCAACAAACTAATCGTCTTGGCAACAAAACAAAGAGAATGAAAGCACACAAACATAACCTCACATCCAAATATGAATATAACGGGAAGCAATAATCACTATTCCTTAATATCTCTCAATATCAATGGCCTCAACTCCCCAATAAAAAGACATAGATTAACAAACTGGATACGCAACGAGGACCCTGCATTCTGCTGCCTACAGGAAACACACCTCAGAGACAAAGACAGACACTACCTCAGAGTGAAAGGCTGGAAAACAACTTTCCAAGCAAATGGTCAGAAGAAGCAAGCTGGAGTAGCCATTCTAATATCAAATAAAATCAATTTTCAATTAAAAGTCATCAAAAAAGATAAGGAAGGACACTTCATATTCATCAAAGGAAAAATCAACCAAGATGAACTCTCAATCCTAAATATCTATGCCCCAAATACAAGGGCACCTACATACGTAAAAGAAACCTTACTAAAGCTCAAAACACACATTGCACGTCACACAATAATAGTGGGAGATTTCAACACCCCACTCTCATCAATGGACAGATCGTGGAAACAGAAATTAAACAGTGATGTCGACAGACTAAGAGAAGTCATGAGCCAAATGGACTTAACGGATATTTATAGAACATTCTATCCTAAAGCAAAAGGATATACCTTCTTCTCAGCTCCTCATGGTACTTTCTCCAAAATTGACCATATAATTGGTCAAAAAACGGGCCTCAACAGGTACAGAAAGATAGAAATAATCCCATGCGTGCTATCGGACCACCATGGCCTAAAACTGGTCTTCAATAACAATAAGGGAAGAATGCCCACATATACGTGGAAATTGAACAATGCTCTACTCAATGATAACCTGGTCAAGGAAGAAATAAAGAAAGAAATTAAAAACTTTTTAGAATTTAATGAAAATGAAGATACAACATACTCAAACTTATGGGACACAATGAAAGCTGTGCTAAGAGGAAAACTCATAGCGCTGAGTGCCTGCAGAAAGAAACAGGAAAGAGCATATGTCAGCAGCTTGACAGCACACCTAAAAGCTCTAGAACAAAAAGAAGCAAATACACCCAGGAGGAGTAGAAGGCAGGAAATAATCAAACTCAGAGCTGAAATCAACCAAGTAGAAACAAAAAGGACCATAGAAAGAATCAACAGAACCAAAAGTTGGTTCTTTGAGAAAATCAACAAGATAGATAAACCCTTAGCCAGACTAACGAGAGGACACAGAGAGTGCGTCCAAATTAACAAAATCAGAAATGAAAAGGGAGACATAACTACAGATTCGGAGGAAATTCAAAAAATCATCAAATCTTACTATAAAAACCTATATTCAACAAAATTTGAAAATCTTCAGGAAATGGACAATTTCCTAGACAGATACCAGGTATCGAAGTTAAATCACAGATAAACCAGTTAAACAACCCCATAACTCCTAAGGAAATAGAAGCAGTCATTAAAGGTCTCCCAACCAAAAAGAGCCCAGGTCCAGACGGGTTTAGTGCAGAATTCTATCAAACCTACATAGAAGACCTCATACCAATATTATCCAAACTATTCCACAAAATTGAAACAGATGGAGCCCTACCGAATTCCTTCTACGAAGCCACAATTACTCTTATAACTAAACCACACAAAGACACAACAAAGAAAGAGAACTTCAGACCAATTTCCCTTATGAATGTCGACGCAAAAATACTCAATAAAATTCTGGCAAACCGAATTCAAGAGCACATCAAAACAATCATCCACCATGATCAAGTAGGCTTCATCCCAGGCATGCAGGGATGGTTTAATATACGGAAAACCATCAACGTGATCCATTATATAAACAAACTGAAAGAACAGAACCACATGATCATTTCATTAGATGCTGAGAAAGCATTTGACAAAATTCAACACCCCTTCATGATAAAAGTCCTGGAAAGAATAGGAATTCAAGGCCCATACCTAAACATAGTAAAAGCCATATACAGCAAACCAGTTGCTAACATTAAACTAAATGGAGAGAAACTTGAAGCAATCCCACTAAAATCAGGGACTAGACAAGGCTGCCCACTCTCTCCCTACTTATTCAATATAGTTCTTGAAGTTCTAGCCAGAGCAATCAGGCAACAAAAGGAGATCAAAGGGATACAGATCGGAAAAGAAGAGGTCAAAATATCACTATTTGCAGATGACATGATAGTATATTTAAGTGATCCCAAAAGTTCCACCAGAGAACTACTAAAGCTGATAAACAACTTCAGCAAAGTGGCTGGGTATAAAATTAACTCAAATAAATCAGTTGCCTTCCTCTATACAAAAGAGAAACAAGCCGAGAAAGAAATTAGGGAAACGACACCCTTCATAATAGACCCGAATAATATAAAGTACCTCGGTGTGACTTTAACCAAGCAAGTAAAAGATCTGTACAATAAGAACTTCAAGACACTGAGGAAAGAAATTGAAGAAGACCTCAGAAGATGGAAAGATCTCCCATGCTCATGGATTGGCAGGATTAATATAGTAAAAATGGCCATTTTACCAAAAGCAATCTACAGATTCAATGCAATCCCCATCAAAATACCAATCCAATTCTTCAAAGAGTTAGACAGAACAATTTGCAAATTCATCTGGAATAACAAAAAACCCAGGATAGCTAAAGCTATCCTCAACAATAAAAGGACTTCAGGGGGAATCACTATCCCTGAACTCAAGCAGTATTACAGAGCAATAGTGATAAAAACTGCATGGTATTGGTACAGAGACAGACAGATAGACCAATGGAATAGAATTGAAGACCCAGAAATGAACCCACACACCTATGGTCACTTGATTTTTGACAAAGGAGCCAAAACCATCCAATGGAAAAAAGATAGTATTTTCAGCAAATGGTGCTGGTTCAACTGGAGGGCAACATGTAGAAGAATGCAGATCGATCCATGCTTATCACCCTGTACAAAGCTTAAGTCCAAGTGGATCAAGGACCTCCACATCAAACCAGACACACTCAAACTAATAGAAGAAAAACTAGGGAAGCATCTGGAACACATGGGCACTGGAAAAAATTTCCTGAACAAAACACCAATGGCTTATGCTCTAAGATCAAGAATCGACAAATGGGATCTCATAAAACTGCAAAGCTTCTGTAAGGCAAAGGACACTGTGGTTAGGACAAAACGGCAACCAACAGATTGGGAAAAGATCTTTACCAATCCTACAACAGATAGAGGCCTTATTTCCAAAATATACAAAGAACTCAAGAAGTTAGACCGCAGGGAAACAAATAACCCTATTAAAAAATGGGGTTCAGAGCTAAACAAAGAATTCACAGCTGAGGAATGCCGAATGGCTGAGAAACACCTAAAGAAATGTTCAACATCTTTAGTCATAAGGGAAATGCAAATCAAAACAACCCTGAGATTTCACCTCACACCAGTGCGATTGGCTAAGATCAAAAACTCAGGTGACAGCAGATGCTGGCGAGGATGTGGAGAAAGAGGAACACTCCTCCATTGTTGGTGGGATTGCAGACTGGTAAAACCATTCTGGAAATCAGTCTGGAGGTTCCTCAGAAAATTGGACATTGAACTGCCTGATGATCCAGCTATACCTCTCTTGGGCATATACCCAAAAGATGCCTCAACATATAAAAGAGACACGTGCTCCACTATGTTCATCGCAGCCTTATTTATAATAGCCAGAAGCTGGAAAGAACCCAGATGCCCTTCAACAGAGGAATGGATACAGAAAATGTGGTACATCTACACAATGGAATATTACTCAGCTATCAAAAACAACGAGTTTATGAAATTCGTAGGCAAATGGTTGGAACTGGAAAATATCATCCTGAGTGAGGTAACCCAATCACAGAAAGACATACATGGTATGCACTCATTGATAAGTGGCTATTAGCCCAAATGCTTGAATTACCCTAGATCCCTAGAACAAACGAAACTCAAGACGGATGATCAAAATGTGAATGCTTCACTCCTTCTTTAAATGAGGAAAAAGAATACCCTTGGCAGGGAAGGGAGAGGCAAAGATTAAAACAGAGACTGAAGGAACACCCATTCAGAGCCTGCCCCACATGTGGCCCATACATATACAGCCACCCAATTAGACAAGATGGATGAAGCAAAGAAGTGCAGACCGACAGGAGCCGGATGTAGATCGCTCCTGAGAGACACAGCCAGAATACAGCAAATATAGAGGCGAATGCCAGCAGCAAACCACTGAACTGAGAATAGGTCCCCTATTGAAGGAATCAGAGAAAGAACTGGAAGAGCTTGAAGGGGCTCGAGACCCCAAAAGTACAACAATGCCAAGCAACCAGAGCTTCCAGGGACTAAGCCACTACCTAAAGACTATACATGGACTGACCCTGGACTCTGACCCCATAGGTAGCAATGAATATCCTAGTAAGAGCACCAGTGGAAGGGGAAGCCCTGGGTCCTGCTAAGACTGAACCCACAGTGAACTAGTCTATGGGGGGAGGGCGGCAATGGGGGGAGGGTTGGGAGGGGAACACCCATAAGGAAGGGGAGGGGGGAGGGGGATGTTTGCCCGGAAACCGGGAAAGGGAATAACACTCGAAATGTATATAAGAAATACTCAAGTTAATAAAAAAAAAAAAAAAAACTCAGGTGACAGCAGATGCTGGCGAGGATGTGGAGAAAGAGGAACACTCCTCCATTGTTGGTGGGGTTGCAGACTGGTAAAACCATTCTGGAAATCAGTCTGGAGGTTCCTCAGAAAATTGGACATTGAACTGCCTGAGGATCCAGCTATACCTCTCTCGGGCATATACCCAAAAGATGCCTCAACATATAAAAGAGACACGTGCTCCACTATGTTCATCGCAGTCTTATTTATAATAGCCAGAAAATGGAAAGAACCCAGATGCCCTTCAACAGAGGAATGGATACAGAAAATGTGGTACATCTACACAATGGAATATTACTCAGCTATCAAAAACAACGAGTTTATGAAATTCGTAGGCAAATGGTTGGAACTGGAAAATATCATCCTGAGTGAGGTAACCCAATCACAGAAAGACATACATGGTATGCACTCATTGATAAGTGGCTATTAGCCCAAATGCTTGAATTACCCTAGATCCCTAGAACAAACGAAACTCAAGACGGATGATCAAAATGTGAATGCTTCACTCCTTCTTTAAATGAGGAAAAAGAATACCCTTGGCAGGGAAGGGAGAGGCAAAGATTAAAACAGAGACTGAAGGAACACCCATTCAGAGCCTGCCCCACATGTGGCCCATACATATACAGCCACCCAATTAGACAAGATGGATGAAGCAAAGAAGTGCAGACCGACAGGAGCCGGATGTAGATCGCTCCTGAGAGACACAGCCAGAATACAGCAAATACAGAGGCGAATGCCAGCAGCAAACCACTGAACTGAGAATAGGTCCCCTATTGAAGGAATCAGAGAAAGAACTGGAAGAGCTTGAAGGGGCTCGAGACCCCAAAAGTACAACAATGCCAAGCAACCAGAGCTTCCAGGGACTAAGCCACTACCTAAAGACTATACATGGACTGACCCTGGACTCTGACCCCATAGGTAGCAATGAATATCCTAGTAAGAGCACCAGTGGAAGGGGAAGCCCTGGGTCCTGCTAAGACTGAACCCCCAGTGAACTAGTCTATGGGGGGAGGGCGGTAATGGGGGGAGGGTTGGGAGGGGAACACCCATAAGGAAGGGGAGGGGGGAGGGGGATGTTTGCCCGGAAACCGGGAAAGGGAATAACACTCGAAATGTATATAAGAAATACTCAAGTTAATAAAAAAAAATAAAATAAAAAAAATAAAAAAGATAATAAAAAAAATGATGTTTGTTGTATCACCAGGAACTGCTAAGCCCACAGACCAGGCAGGTTACTTAAGAATTAGGCAGAGAGCGAAGCCGTGGCAGGACAATATGGCGGGTGACGTTAAGATTCCACACTGTACCTTTACAGGTTGTTACAAATGTTCTTAAGGGATGGATGGTACCGGGCTTTGTATGTTTAGGTGGGCAATTATATCTTACCAATTGGGTCAAAGATTATTGTGTTGTGTGTCCTTTTATGTGACGATTTGAGTGTAGCAAAGTGTGTGGTGGCTGGAGACGCTGGGCTGCGGAGGTGCTGGACCTAGCGAGGTAAAAGACGACAATACTTTTTTTTTATTTTTTATATTTTTACAACAACAGGTGTCGAACTAACATGATGGGCAAGAATCCACTAGTAATCCTAAGAGGTGAGAGAAAGTTTTTATTTTCTAAGTAAGAGGAGGCCAGCGCCATGTTAAGTCATGTGATATCTCAAGTGTGGGAATTTAACAAAGAAACAAGGAAGTAGCCTGGGCTGGCTGGCTGTTGGTCCCAGGCTGTGTGATAAATAATGGCAGCTCAGAGAGTTAGAGATTAAAAGCTGCTTTCTAAAGAAAGCTGTCTAGAAAGTCTTTCGGGATACTCATATTCTTTTTAACATGGGCTGCACAGGAATTTTGGGTTGAAATCCTAGTTAGACAAGCTACTTCTTAATTACAGGTATTATTAGAAGGTGATTAAGTTTGTTTTTAGAAAGAAGAGAGTAAAGAGATTACCTGAGTCAGGTGGGGATTTTCATCCACGGTTCAGAACTTAGATAGGGAATAATTAGTCACTACCTCCAAGTAGAGAGTTGTGATAAATGTCTGTAACACCAGGCAGAGTGAATGCAGACATGTATTATAGAAGTTATTAAGGTTAAAGAAAAATCTGTGGCTCCGGGTAGAGAGCTTAACAGATGGATATATTTTGAGCTAAAGTCCTGAGTTTTAAGTTGCTTATTGGTTTTAGAATTGATAGAAGGTGTTTAAGTTTGTTTTAAGGAGAGTAAAGAGATTACCCGAATTACGTGGGGATTTTCATCTATGGTTCGGAACTTAGATAGGGAAAAATTGGTCACTAACTCCAAGTAGAGAGTTGCGATAAATGTCTGTAACACTAGGGAGAGTGAATGCAGACATATATTATAGAAGTTATAAGTTATAAGGTTAACTAAAAATATGTGGCTCGGGGTAGAGAGCTTAACAGATGGATATATTTTGGACTAAAATCCTGGTTTGATATGTTGCTTATTGATACTGGAATTGATAGAAGGTATTTGGTTTGTTTTATGAATTATCCCGCTAAAGGCCATATGGCTCGTTGATGCCAGCTAGTGAGGGTTTGTGGTTATTTTTTATATCTACCACAACAGGAAGCTCAGATTCTCTTAACATGGGCTCCACAGGAAATTTGGGTTAATTTCCTGATATCACAGAGTACAAAAGCCTACCAGGCTCATTGTTTACTTACTTCTTTTTAAAAAATTGTTTAATCTTCATAATGGGTGTGACTTTGAGTTTTATGGTTATATTATTACTCTGGGAGAGAGTGCAAGATACAAGCTTTTCTGGTTACAGACTAAGGAACAAAGTATTTTGGGAGAAAGATTTTGTCTTTGTGTTTTCAAAAAGTGTGATTAGGCTCTGGAAACCTCACAGAGTCATTCTGATCAGATTTGATAGAGGTAGACTGCCTGAAAAATTTATTCAGGAGAATCAAACAAAAAGATTTCTCAATTCTAAACTTTTGTCTTGAGAGTTGTATTTTACAGAGTGTGCCTACTTGGATTCCTGGTCTCAAGGACTTTCAGCTGGGTCCAGTCAGGACACATCGGCTAAAGCATTTGCTTCATTCTTCCTATCCCCTAGCCCCAAGGATATCTCAACACCCATGTACAGCTTGAAGAAGTTATAGAGGAGTCATCGCCCCAATTCCCTGGACTTTGGGGGGCTGAAAGTGGTTATTCTAAAGTTGTTTTTATGAGGAATTTAGAAATTTAGCAGGGAGGAATTAGCTAGATTGTTATACAGTCATAATCTCATTTGTTAACTAAGCTAAAATCATATCTTTGCTTTGATATAGAATTTATTTGTTAAAAGTACAAGGTTTAGAGCCAGTCCTTCTATTGATGTCATTACAAATTTCTGAGTTGATTACACATGTGAGTTAAGGGCCAAATAGTAAATATATTGCTGACTTTGTGAGAGTACTTTCAAGATATTATTAAGATATAAAGACAACAGTACAGATTGTCTTATACAGGTAGATGGTTTTCAAAAACATCAGAAGTCCACAAAATTTGAGATTTAAAGTTATTTATCTTTTGTTGAGACATATCTGCTCCTAACAGTTCCTCTTTGGCAGTTTTAACAAAGAATTTGAACATCTACGTCCAGATGAGGCAATACTTTGTGGCTAGGCAGCCACTAGACAAAACTGCCTGTTTCATCTGCAGACTAATACTATCCTGAAAAGGACAAATTATGCAGAATAGTTGACTGATAAACTCTGCCAAGACTTCAAAATCTGCATTTCAAGAGTCTGTCAGTTGATTTTGGGCCAGAAGGCTGAAGACTCACATGTTGCTAACAGGGGACTGTGCTAGTGGAAGTTTGTCTCTACAACCTCTCACTTCTAGAAGCTGTGTTAGGCTTCCTATGTGTATAGATATTAGGTCATTCTCAGATTTCGGACGGGGTTGAAGACTGATTATAGTCTCATAGCCTATCAGGCTGTTTAACTCTGAATATACATATTTTATCGGATAGTTATCAGATAGTATACAAGCTAGCCAAGATATAATATAGATTTTAAGCCTTTCTTAAGCTGGAATGGGTAACTAAATGTTCTGTTTAATTGATATAGTGATGGACTGGGTATTGAGTATATGATATGCTTTATAAATTGTAGAATGGTAATAATTGTACTCAATTTACATATAAGTAAAAAAGCCTTTTTAGCTGGACAAAAAGGGGGAAATGTTGTGGTTTGCCCTGGAGTTATCTGTACTTTAATGCTAATTCCACTGCCCCAAGGACAGCTGCCTAGTCGCTACTCAGGAATCAGGTGACTTCACCAGAACCTTCTCCCCATTGAATTTTTAAAATACAGGTGGGGGGCAGGTATAGGATAGAAGGAGGCCTGTCATTGGAGGAGAAGGAAGGATGGGCAGGAGAGAAGTTTGAAGGAAGGGGAGGAGACTGGAATGGAAAGAAGGAGAGGAGAGGGAGAGAGAAGCCGTGGCAGGACAATATGGTGGGTGATGTTAAGATTCCATGCTGTACCTTTACAGGTTGTTATAAATGTTCTTAAGGGATGGATGGTACTGGGCTTTGTATGTTTAGGTGGGCAATTATACCTTACCAATTGGGTCAAAGAAAAAAAAGAATTAGGCAATGTTGAGGACACATCTGTCATCATTTTTTAAATCGGGGTTTGATTGACACAGCCCTCGATTATTCAAATAAAATACAGACGGGACCAAACGCAAAGGTTATTAGTTCAAAAGTGGAACCTTGCAGTAGATTTTAGCTAAAATTTCAGTGCAATTGACAGTGATGTGTCAGGTAAGAGTCAATGAGAAGAAAGGTGAAGCCAGGACTCTTTTGACCTTCGGTCAATCACCCTGCAGTAGCTCCTGGCAGCCACACTAAGAGCTCTCTGTCCTTGTACTTCAGAAACTTACTAATACACTTTTATTACTCTGACTCATCCTTGAATCTCTTTCTTGGATGGTAAATAGATAAAATAAAAAAATAGATTTAAATACTGCTTAAATTTTCATCTGTAAGAAAACCAAATTACAGTGCCACAGTTATTTTTGGATTTATTAATAGAATGACTTTGTCTATTATAATTTTTTAATCTGTGTCAATGAATCCTCCCATGTCATGTCTAACATTGAACTTTTTTCTGTTTTATTTTCATTTTGATTGACATATAATGTTGACATGCATTTGTATAGTAGCACTGTAATATTTTGATAGATATACACATTATTTAGAACAACTTTGGCTCAAGAGATATTTGGAGGGTGTACATATTACAGAAGTCTAAATCACCTGTGGCTTTTGAAATCTTGGGTAATAGACAACCAGAAATATACAACATAATTCTCCCTAGAACATAGAATGCTCTTTAGTCAAACATTGTTAAAACCACATCATCTGGGACAGAAAAGCAGAAAAGTGTTTTTACTACTTACAACAAGGTTCCCAATCACCATGACCATCATGAAGACAGTAAGGCACATGGTCTGGCCCGCGACCTCCATGCAGTCCCACATGGTCTCTATCCACTCCCCACACAGCACTCGAAACACGATCAGGAAGGAGTGGAAGAAGTCGTGCATGTGCCAGCGCGGGAGCTCACAATCATTGGAAATCTTACAGACACACTCCTTGTAGCTCTTTCCAAACAGCTGCATGCCGACCACGGCAAAAATGAAGACGATGATGGCCAGCACCAGGGTCAGGTTGCCCAGTGCACCCACCGAGTTGCCGATGATCTTAATGAGCATGTTCAGTGTGGGCCAGGACTTTGCCAACTTGAAGACTCTAAGCTGGAAAAAATAATGTAAGATTATCAATGATGCTTTGCACTGCAGAAACATCAACAGAACTATATAGCAAATCTGTTTTAACTGCAAAAAGATGAATTATTCATGTGCCAAAGAATTATCTAACAAAAGTAGCAAATATTGTATACACACACACACACACACACACACACACACACACCTACGTAAGCTTTTGTAACTGTCTTTTGTTATCTTTGTTGTTTGTTTTAATGAACGTATTTAAAGGTCATGTAGGTTAATTCACAGAGACTCATTTCCAAAGAAGTAAATTATTTAACAGCCCACAGTAAATATGTTTCTCAGGGTGGTTAAAGATTGTGATATAGGACACACATTGCATATATAAGTTAAAAGAGAAAAGCGAACTCATTTCTTGGAGAGTTTACGCAGTTTCCATCTAGCTATATCTTTCACTTGCTATAATATTAGAAAGTATTTACTTTAGAAGGAGGCTTAAGTTAAAGTGTATGTTTTTTCAACGTTGGTGTCTTCAATTACTTAATGAAGTAATTACAGCATGTGCATATCCCCTTAACACTCTACCTGACAAATTGGTGGTATTGGTTTGTACAGGCTCCTGAAACGCCACCCTCAGTTAAATAGCAATAGCATTCATTTCTGATGCTAAAGTAAATGTCATCCAGACAGTAGTACATTATTTAATGACACTTAAGTGACTCAGAGGAGTGAGTAGAAGCACCAGGCTGTTAATTCATTCTAAGAGATGATTTATGAAAAGAAGCCTGGTACATTATGCAAGATTAGGTAATGGTTCTGTGGTCCCTAGTTCCCTACATTATAGCACTTATCACAAAGGTTTGCTAAACTTTGTTTTTAAGAAGTCTTTATCCATATGACTTGTCATATAACTACTTATATTTGCATTCTGTAATTCTTGCATACTTCTAGTTTTAAATTAGATCCATAACTCTTGTTGAAGACCTGTGAGAATTATTACATAGTTCTAAGGATCTCAGGTTAAATTTGAACTTTGAAATTCATAAAGAAAGTCTCAAAGAGACATCAAATCAAAGTCCTGGGATTAATTAGCTGCATGATAAATCATCTATAAGAACCTTTCTTTGGTAACGGTATACAACCTTTGTTATTTGAAGATAAAATCCAGCCAAAGGCAGAGCACGTACAATAAAAAACACTCAAAAGATATGTGTTAAATAATAGGTAGTCTTCTAATTTTAACAAGAAGCCAATAGTTATGAAATATAGAGATTAAATGAACGACAATTAAATGCTATCATAATGCACTTTAGGCAGTGTTTCTGAGAGCGAAGGTTTACTGGCTTCATGATCTGGGTGAAGGAAAAATATTTAAGGAGTGTGCTGTCTTTTAATTTTCCTCCATACACCCTATTCCACGTATTAGCTTCTCAGGGGATAAAATAAGCAATCCAAGGTCCCAAAGGAGCCTCACACATGGTTACACAAATCAGGCAACTGTGTTGGCTATGCAGATTGCAATCTAGATTGATGTGTGACCCCCTTTTTATTTTCCCATTAAACCTGCCATTTGAGGGGGGAGTGAGGGAGTGAGGGAAAAGAGAGAGAGAGAGAGAGAGAGAGAGAGAGAGAGAGATAGATCATTGGCTGTTCATTGGAACAAAAGAATACATTTCTCAAAACTATCATGAAAAAAAGAGCTACATTTTGGAGGAAGAACCCTATGTCTTCATATTTTACTAATGATATTATATTTGTGGAATATGGTGAGCCTGTCATTAGGACCTAATGAAGACTAATTAAGTACAAAAGTAAGGATGGATTCTGCTAATTAGTTACCAGCCGGAATGATCGGAGAACTGACAATCCTTCCACATTCGCCAAGCCGAGTTCCATTAAACTAAGGCTCACTATAAAGCCATCAAAGATATTCCAGCCTTCTTGGAAGTAATAATATGGATCCATGGCTATTATCTTGAGAAACATTTCTGCCGTGAAGATCCCAGTGAAGACCTATATGAGCAACGCAGCTGATTACAGAATGCCTGCTCACAAAAGGAGATAATGTAACAAACGGTAGGTCAAACATATATTCTGCATTTTAAAGGTTGGTTTGCATTCAACAAATGGACGCCCTTGCATGTTTTATATTCAACACAATTTATAATTGTTCCCAATACTTAAGGTTTATCATTCAAATAATGAAATGAACACCCTGATTTTGCTACTCTCAAAACGCATTGGACGGGGTTGGGGATTTAGCTCAGTGGTAGAGAGTTTGCCTAGCATGCGCAAGGCCCTGAGTTCGGTCCCCAGCTCCGAAAAAGAAAAAGAAAAAAAAAACGCATTGGACACATTTTGCTTGATCTCTCTCTCTTGTCCTCTAAAACATCACCAAGTGTTTGCCCAGAAGCACAGACTTCAGTTGCGAAGTATAATAGATTGGTCTCTTTTCATGACTCTGCAGAAGAAACTGGAGCTAAGGAGGCTTCACACAAGCAATAATAAACATAGGTGTAGCTGAGCTACCGTGTCTCAGCTAACTGTAGTAGTTGAATAACTATTACACTAACCAAAAGCTTAGGCTTGCTAAAAAAGACTTGGATCATAATTTTTTTTTTGAAGACATGACAATAAACCACAGGAGACCAATTCAAGACTAAGGCGATGGCTAATTATAAGTCAAACAGGTTGTTTCTTGTGAAATTTCCTCAGGCTACAAAAAAGGTATGTACCTAATAGGTCACTAAACATTGAACAAAGTTCCTTCAGGAACTTCCAGTTCCACACTTCCTGTTCCACAATCTCTTTTTCCACAAGTGAACGGTTAAATCAAAATGTTGTCCACTGAGATAGTCAGTGGAGGAGGGGCAGAAAGGGATGGAGTGCATATGATATTTAATGCAGAATTTGATATATCAGTGTGTTCATTGAACATACTTTATTATTTGACTCACTTGAGATCTATCAGAAATAAAGTAATATATATGTATATATACATATATATATATTTCACGTCTAAGAAGTATATTATGCTTTAAGGCATTTGTTATAAGACTCATGAGAAGTTAGCATTTCATACTATATGTATAAATGTTATGTATGTGCAAATATGTATATATGTTACACACATATTTTTCCCACAATTCATAGCATAATCCTGTTTTTAAATAATGTTTTCACTTACTTATTTGTCTTATGTGTTTGAGGGAGCATCTCTGTAAAATGGTATGTATGTGACAGTCAATGGATAACTAAGAGAAGTAGATTCTCTTCCACCTTTTGGGGTCAAGTGTCGAATTAAGTCATTAGGCTTGCTGAAGGCTCCCTTTCTTGCTGAACCACCTGGATGGCCCTAATTTTGCTTTTGCTTCTTTCTTCGTCTGCTTTGGGGTAGGATCTCCCTATGTAGCACAGATGGCCTAGAATCTGTGATCTTCCTGCCTTTGTCTCCCAATGGCTGAGATTACAGGTATGTGTCATTATGCTTGGCTGTAGTTATCATTATAGTACAAAGGCAATTTAGATTCATTTCTAAATCAAAATACACCTAAAACCTCTAAATCCTTTGTACTAAGTTTAAGTAGCAACCTATTTTCATTGCTAAAAACCGATGCAAAAAAAAATTGGTGTCTTTGGTGAACATAGTCGATTAGTTGACATCTTATTTGACCGTGAAACATAAAATTAATAAAAGCAATCTGTAGGAAGATGAGCCATCAAGGAGTCTTACCAAATTCCCAACAGACAGCACACTGCTGAACTGCTCAGTCATGGGGTAGTGCTCCATGGCCATGAAGAGCGTATTTAACACAATGCAGATGGTGATGGCCAGGTCAACAAATGGATCCATCACTACCAGATTGACAACGTGTTTTACCTTTAGCCATGGCTTACAACAGTCCCAAATCAGGCACATATTAGCAAATTTATACCAGCAGGGTGGGCATTTCTGTCTGGATTCTTCAAGTTCTGGGGAGGAAAAGAAAATGAATATACTCACGAAAGCTTTTTACTTTCTATTAATCATCTTTGCTTGAAATCACAGTGATTCCCTAGTAAACATTCTAAAGGTGTGTTTAAAAGTTAAGATAATCAGTTGAAAATGTCAGAAAAAAGTTATGGGTTTGTAGTCATGGAGAGAGTAGACGTAGACAGGGTAATGCTCTCCGGTGTTTCTCAGATAAACATAGTTTCTAAGACTCTACCTGCAAAGCTGATCTTTTAAAATTGTCTACAAGGTTACAAGAAACAAACCGGCAGAGCTTTCATTGTGTACACAATTATCTACGTTCCGCATGGAACAAGGGCTGCTGTGTGTTAGCCAAGGCTCCTCCAGAGACCTCATCACAGCCTTGGTGAGTCACGGGAACACTCGGTCTCTTGGATTAGATGTCACTGGCGGGATTCTAGTGGGGAACATTTAAAAGAATCACTACTCTGTGTTAAAAACTCTCACACTGATAATAAATCTGAGTTACACAGGCTTGCATAGTAAGTTCAACAAGTTTTTTGCTCTCTCTATACACCAATTAAACCAGATTTTTTTTTTAAAAAAGAGAATAATTAACTGAATAAAGTGGGGTCCTCATTGTTAGTATACTTTACAAAACTTTACAAAATGATATTCAAGTACTATTAATAAAACACAAGATTTAAAACATAGATACATGAACATAGAATTCATGCATCTCCATTGGGTCTATTTATTTTAATGCATTGAGATCTGCAAATGTATCAAATATATGAAATGAGATTTCATGTTAAAAATGTTAAGAGAACATGCTTTAAAGAAGTTTTTAAGCTAAATGGAAATGTAGTATTAAACCTATCTGACAACTGTTTTTTTTTTTTTTGATCATTTCCTCTAAAATTAAATGATTCAGAGAACTTCTGGATGATGCCTGTTTAGTAAACATTGACAACGTCTTTTGGGAAAGTATGAAGTACAAAATTATCACTTCCATCTTTCTTTGGGAAGATGATCACTTAGCAGAGTCTTCATTGGGAAAGGATACCAAGTTAGGTGGATTCTGCCAATACCATTGCAGAAAATTACCTTCTCTGCCAAACACGTGACCATCTCTTCTTAGCACTCAACAGAAGGAAGCTTTCCTTGTTCATTCCATGGCATGTGGTCTCTGGCCAGTCACTTTAGCATTATGGTAGTAACTAGGGCAACTCTCCACCATTGATGGAGCTTACAGTGAAATAAAATTTATAATGGAGGAGGCAGCATAGAAAATGGAGAAGAATGTTGCTAGATCTTTGTTCTGCTAATAAACATTTGCTAACTATTTATGCAATATGGTCAATCACTTACTTTAATGAATTTATTCTTTACTGATTTAGTGGAATTCTGTTTAAGCTAGACATTTCAAATTTCCCCTTGGATACTGAAATTCTTTAAGTGAACATTTTATTTCTATTTCTTACGATTTGTAATTTGGTAAAATTTATAATTTTGGTAAAATTTGTAAATTTTAGCTAAGTCACACAAAAAGTCCCATAAATAAATTATTATCCATTTTATTTATTTATTTTTATATGCATTATTACTTTATAAATGCTTTTGATACTACCAAACAAGTTCATGTTCACAGAGGAAACAATATATTATATATACATAATTTGCAACAAATAATAGAAGAGAAGCTGCCAAATTTCTGTGTTCTATCAGAATAAATTCCATTTTTAATTTATACAAGCTGTGATATAGTAGAAAAGAAAAGCAAATAGCATAGCACAGAAAATAAAAAAAAAAGAGAGAAATAAGAGAAATATTCAAAGGGAAAATTCAGCAGGCGCTGATGGTCTTGACACTAGGGAAAGTCGGAGCAAAGTTGCCTTTAGTTCTAAAATAAAATCATTCAATTATTAATTTTGCATAAGAGAATCTCCCACTTTGGAACAAGCGAAGCGCCCCAGAGGGGACTACAGCCACTTCTCCATCATTCCTGTGGAAGGTTTCCCACCTTAGAGTCAGTAGCAGCTAAGTTCATATCCTCTCTTGCATCTGAATTCCTTCAGTACTTTACCTTATACCCCAACATATACACCAACCAAAGTGTATCCACGAAACATCTCTATACAATTTTGCATTTTAAAATATCTCTTGCTCATCTTTAAGCAGGAGTAAGCATTACTCTGGGTAATGAAGAGTTGGCTGTAGTTGAAAAGAAGGAAAGCAAAAGTTGCCAGCCGCATTAACAAGCCTGGTTTATGAAAGGGAAGGCGAACCAAATTTTGGAAGAAACCACATTTAAATAAACAGATAATAACAACAAAGAAACAGCCCCACCATTTATGTGAACAAGCAGGACCATATCAAAGTAAACTTTACTATTCGTGTTATGAGCAGATGATTGCTGCCTACTATTTCTGACCATTGCCACATTCAAATTGTTCACATGTGAATTAAAAAAAATATGTATCAGGCTTTCATCCTAACTAACACTAGGAGATATGTTTCCATGGAGGAAGTTGTGTGTGCTTTTAAACTAAGCGTTGGATGTGCCAATTCGTTGACAAGTCCAATTTGGAATGGTCTGATTTTTTTTTCCCTTCCGTTATTCCTTACATTACTTTGTACTTAAAGCTACTAGAAGTGCAAAGCATGACTGTCAGTTTAGACTTACCCTGACTCCTCCTCTACTTCCTGCTTTGGGGAGCAGCCATGCTGCTGACATCGGAAGCAGAACCACTGGCCCCTTCCTCTCAGTGGTTTTGCTATGGCAAGGAGCCGAAGACCAGAGACTCTTCAAAAGATTTACCTGGAGGGATAGGGAGGAGCAAGCTACTGGCAGCTGGGGGAGAGAAGGAGTGTGAGCTAAGCAGGCAAGGTTGGGGAAGAAGGGACTTGAGTTTAATATTCCATTGAAGTCAATGAAAAGATCAGGACTCTACAAAAACTGGGTCTCATATCAATGTCTTGTCCATGGTGACAGACATCTATTGCGGTCATTTTTTTCTGGTTATGACTTTCAGGCTTTTGATCCTGAGATCATGAGATTTTTTTGCATTGTAACTAAAAATACTCTCTAAGTATCTACCCAGTCTCTAAAGAAACTAATAATGAAAAGAGAGATATATACTGGGCAGAGGGCCAGGGAAGGGAAGGAGGGTAGTAGAGATATGAATAAGATACAGTGTATATGTCTATTAAAATTTGAAAGGAGTTTAAAAAAATAAAGTCATGCACACACTCATTTTCTCTCACCCTTATGCTCCTTTTCTTAGCTTTCTATTTTGACTTACATATTCAAGCATACTTTTACGTATGTGGGAATGAGAATCAGGGAGACTTATAAAAGATGGAGAAATAGAATACATCGTATGTGAAAGGAAGGAAAAATAAGGAAGAGGTGGGCAACAGAGAAAGGTGTTATACGTGAATACATTTGATATAAATATATTTTTCACATATTGAAGCTGACAGCCGCTGTTGATTTCACTTAATATAAAAAGGGAAAAAAATGACATGAGTTTACAAAAGTAGCAAAATGGAACAAATAATGACTATAGCATCAATTGACAGTCTTCAGCATGCAAAGTACAGGGGCGCTTTACGTGTGTCATTTTACTTAACCCTTATAACAACTTTATGCCTAAATATTACAGCCCACATTTTAGCTGGAAAGAAAAAAGAAATTCAAATCATAAATTAGTACATTTAAACTGTGACAGTGCCTGGAAGTGATCACAGATCAAGCTGTTCTCCAAACTTTTACCTTGGTAGTATGAAATCCAGCCTTGTAAATACTACGGTAGCTATTCAGTTATAAGCTTCAAAGTAAAAGCTGACATGTTATGTTTCATAAGTGATGAAGAGATAGAGGGAGAAACAGAGAGACACAGAGAGAAAGAGGAAAAAGAAGAGAAGAACAGAGGTACAACTCTAAAATTTTTGAACACAGCTTCAGTGAGGCATGGCACCTTAATTCACACTTCTATATTTATGATTCTGGTTAAGCCAACAGATTTCATAACTTGTGTTAGCATGTTATATTTTGTGACTTGTCAGATATGTTAGCACCATAGTGATAAGCATACATCAGTCCACTGTTACTTATGTCACCATCAAGCTTAAAGAGGTTTGGATGTAGGGTCTGGAAGTCACATTCCCAATGTACCATGAATTTGTAACAGCTTCCCAAAAGCTTGTTTAACAATCTACACAAAGGAGTCAAATCATGTGTATGTGCCGATTTCGCTTTACCTTATAAAAGAAGTGATGATGTGGTACTGGGTACTTAGGCCAGGGACGTCACATTGTGAACAGCCTGCTGTCAGAAAACAATGGTGGTGAACCTTTGACTTACCTTCCATAGTGTTCGTCAAAATACTGGCCATACTCATTGCCCTTTGCCTTGAAGGGTCTTCCAACAAGTCCATAGAGACGTGGTAAGAACTGGATCTCCTCTTCCTTATTTCTGTCTCAGTAGTTGTGCCCTGCAATACCAGGGTTCCAGAAAGCAAACTAATCATCACTTTTGGCCATAAGCAACCTCAAAGCACCCCAGCTGTAGACACCACTTAACCAAGAGTTCTACATGCTCCCTCAGATGTAAGGAGTGTCTTACTTTCTTATTGCAGTGGTAAAATACCAAACAAAAGCAGCATAAGAGAGAAATTCTTTTTTGACACATACAGGTTTCAAGCTGGTACGGCCTACATGGAAGAGGAAAATATGGCCGCACAAAGGGTAAGCATAGCGGCAAGAGGAGGGGACTGGCTTTTCACACTCATCTGGCATCTGCACCCATGAAGCAGGCAGTGAACAGAAAGTGAGACCTGGCTATAAAGCCTCAAATCCCACTCTCAGCGACCCAGCACCCTTTTCCTCTTTTCTGTACCCACAACCTTCCCAGATAGGGCCATCAGCTAGGCACCAATGATTGAGACATATGGACCCATGGCATACCGTCCATATCCAGACCACAATGGCTCCATGTGATATCCCTACAATTACCATATTAGGACTGTTTTTGGGAAGTCCATCAGCCCCTCAGTCTTCTGTGCTTCTGTGCCAGCTTTCTCTGTGCTACAGATTTGGCTTGGAAGGACCAACATTGATATCAACTGTATAAATGTGGAACATCTCACCCATTTCAACCTCAAGCTTCAAGCTGAAATACATTATTCCTGATGTACTTTACAGACAGGTGTGAAAAGACTTCCTTATCCAACGTGTCTGTAACAGTTTCCTTAAAATGTGAACACTGAATGTAAAATATTTTCTTATTTTCTGTGGAGACAGATATAATTTCCCATATCCATATTTAAGAAAAAACAAATCTTAGTTAACCTATCATGTCATCTTATACCTTAATAGTTCCCTAAAATATAAACTCTGTATGTAAAATATTTCTTCTTTTGGAGACAGATATCATTTCCCAATATTCATATTTTTTAAAAAAAATCTAGCTAACCTATCCTTTTACCTTATACTTATGAAACAGCTCTATTCACAGCTGAGCTACCTAAAACATCACAACTCTTAGGACACGTCAATTGGAGTGTTTGAATGTTAGCAATCACGCAATGGCTCAGTTCTTCCTTGCTCTAAAAAACTCCCCAGGTTTGGAGCTAGGTAGAAACATGTTCCTACTCCAAGACATCAGACAAGGAGTTAGCAGTCACAGGACAAAGGAAAAGAATCTTAAGCGTTTCAAAGTGAGTCAGTGAGAAGGAAGCCACTCTCTGGTCTGCCAGTGCTGCTGCTGTAGTCTAAATAGCAACGTAAGTGTTGCTTAGGGGTCTGGACATCACAGGGATGTGAGCACCGACCATTTCTGTCCTGTTCACTCATTTGCATGATGGTGAATTTCAAACTGATTTCTACTCAACTGATGTTACCACGAGTGGGTATAAAGGTCCATGCTCTCAGCTCATTGTAACTGCCAGGTGAAGGAATAGTTGAAGCAAGGAGGAAAGAGAGAATCCATTACTGAAAATAAAACTATTCAAGATGTAAAGATGGGCTCATGGAAAGTAAATATTTACCTCCTGAAAGATGAGTCTTTTAAGAAAAAAAAAAAGCAGAGGCCACGTAAATATCATCCAATCTCTTCGCGATAGGCAAAACCACATTAAAAACTCCAGATCTATGGAAATTTTAATGATAGATTCCAAAAATCTCTAATAATATTCTTCTGAAGTTTAATTGTCTCAATGGAATTTATGTTTAAAGAACAGGAAATAGTGTGCCTTGTTTGGTACATGCCATTTACTTGTTGTGGCCTGTTTTCGGTTCACACATTCCCATTGCCAACTGTGTGTTCCTTCAGCTTCTTCCACAGGACAGAGTCCTGCCATAAAGCATTGACTTCATGGCTGAAGGGATGCAGGTGTGGGAGTCCACAGCTTACCTGGTTACAATAGGCTTGGAGTCAAACTATGTTCAATCAAACTTTGTGATTTGTTCTACCTTTTCTGATAGGGTAAATGTATGGTGACTCCTGATTAATAATGTGGCAGTTCTGATATATGGATTTGCAGTTATATTTGTGCAATGAAATTGGGGGATTTATCCCAAGGGTAACAATATCTGTGGTGGGCCTACTTCTGTATTCAAGAACCATGTGAACTGTTTTGTAAGAAAACGATTTCCAGGCCCCTCTGCAAGCTTCCTTCTGAGTAGTTCTGGATTCAGCCAGAAAATTTGAATTTACCATTTCTGAGAATCACCTGAGAGAATTTGAAGCATAGCTTAAGGAACACTGGTTTTTCTTTGTCTACTCATTAAAACAGTAACATTAAGGTATTACAGGAATCAATTAGAACCGGGATTGAAGTAGCTTGGTGAAACGGCACATGCATTGCACGCATGGGAACTCTCTGCTTCTGGTATCTCCTTCCTTTGTCAGTGTTTCCATTTCATCAAAGCACTCATTCATATCCTAGGTGTGATGGTTTGTCTATGCTCAGCCCAGGGAGTAGCAAGATTAGAAGGAATGGTCCCATTGGTGTAGGTGTGCACTGTGGGTGTGGGTCATAAGACTCTCATTCCAACTGCCTAGAAGCCAGTATTCTGCTGGCAGCCTTCAAAAGAAGATGTAAAACTCTTGCACCTCCTTCACCATGCCTGCCTGGATGCTTTCCAACCATGTTTCCACCATGATGATAATGGACTGAACCTCTGAAACTGTAAGCCAGGCTCAATTAAATGTTGTCCTTATGAGAGTTGCCTTGGTCACGGTGTCTGTTCACAGTAGTAAAACCCTAAGACACTTGGTTAAGGTCGTTCCAAGGCATTTGATTGGTTTGTTTTATATGTCTCTGGTATTTTAATTAAACTGTGTTTAGATTTTGAGAACGAAAGAAAGAAAGAAAGAAAGAAAGAAAGAAAGAAAGAAAAAGAGAAAGAAAGAAAGAAAGAAGGAAGGAAGGAAAGAGGCAGAAAGACAGACAGACAGAAAGAAAGAAAAAGGTTTAGCCAGACAGTGATGGTTCATGACTTTGCTTCCAGTGCTCTGGAGGCTAAGGCAGGCAGATCTTGGTGAGTTCCAGGCCAGCCTGGTCTACATAGTGAGTTCCAGGACACACAGAGAAACCCTGTCTCCAACAAAAAGAAAAAAAGAAAAAGAAAAAGAAACACTGGTTTAAAGGAAAGTATTTTCTTTCTTCCTCATCTGATCTTATCATTTAAGAAAATTCAGTAAAATATATTTCACTAGGAATGGAAGGTGGCAGGGCTTGTAGACAACATATGTGGGGTCAAATCTTAGTTCCAGAATGTACAGACCTCAATTGCCCCTCTGTAAAATGGGCATAAATTAATAATTAGTATAACGGGTAGTTGTAAAGGTTCAATGAAGTAACCCCACAGTGTTCTGGGCAATGTGTTGTACATAACTGGCTAAAATTATTTCTCTAAGAAGACGTGACATTTCCTTATCATTTTTCTCATCTGCTTCACAACAAAGTTCTATTGCTTCTGCGGCTTGCTATTTTTCCAGGATACTTGGAAACTTCCCTGGGAGGAAAGGCTGAGAATATGCCATGGGAAATCAGTGACAAGCAGCCACTGTTACCATATTCCAGGGCAAGATGTTGATTGCAAACTATCTGGACCATTATAAATGGCCCTAAGGGGTGTGGCCACTTAAAAATTGAAATGATATAAAAGTAATTATACAAGGGAGATTTTAACCCAGCCAGGGAAACTATGATGTAATCAGACAACATGGCTGAAGTATTTTATAAAGGTCAAGTAACGTTTCATTTAATGCCAACTTGAAGAATGCCTTGCTTTATAAAGGGGCCATTGGTGATACATCCTGATACACATTATTAAGTTGAAAATCTTTTCTGAATGCTTGATTTAGGGTGACTTTGCATATAAGAAGAATTCATGGCAATAATAAGGAAGTTGAAATCCATTAGAAAAAGTCTAACATCTGACTGTAGCCTATGCTATTCAAGCAGCCTCTTTACTGACACAGGGTGGCTGGGTCATTTGAGTTGGTACTAGGGGAAGGGCACAGTATGAAAAATGTGAAGAATTGCTAAGTAAGGGATTTAGATAGAATTAGTGGTAGCATGACACCAAGTGGAGGTGTGAAGTTGTTTTAAAGGAACAGGATAGCAAAACCTTTGAAATGCATGCGCGCGCGCGTGTGTGTGTGTGTGTGTGTGTGTGTGTGTGTGTGTGTGTGTGTGATCACGCTCATGTTTATATTCTTTAAGTTCTTAGTATTTAATTATATTGCTTGGTGTAGTGGCACAGGCCTTTATTCCCAGCACTTGGGAGGTAGAGGCAGGTGAATCTCTGAGTTTAAGGCTAGCCTGGTCTATAAAAGAGAGTTTCAGTATAGCCAGGGCTACACAGAGAAACCTTGTTTCAAAAAATATAATAATAATAATAATAATAATAATAATAATAATAACAGCAACAACAATGATAATAATAGTTGCGTGTTTGCACAACAAAAATGTGGTTTGATTTTTATATTAAACTCCGAACTATAGGAATAATAATGGACAAATGCATCTATGAAACTCATTGCATAATATTAATTTGTAGAGATGTGTTGAGAGATTTTTAATAAGTTAAGTTCATAGCTTGATAAAATCAGCCACCTCTTAGCCTCGGAATAATAGATGCAGAAAAATTATCATCTGTGGAATTCAAAACCCATGTTACTGATTGTGCCCATGTCCCTTCTCTTTCTGTGCTCTCAGCTGTAGTTTTACTGGTCCTCACCTCCGGCAGCAGCTGCCCCACAGGCGATGTGAGCGCAGAGGGGCCTCCAACCAGGGACACCACACCGTTGCAGTCCACTGCACTGTGCATCTTCCCATTCATGGGTAGAGTGGGTATCCCCCGGGAGGCACGGCTGGCCTGGCTGACATTGCTAGGACGCCTTTCTCCATGTCTGTGTGGTACAAATAGAGAGTCTCTTCTGCTGTCGTTGTCCTCAAATGTGCTGTGTTCATCGTCTGCAAAGTCATTTTCGGAACCAATATCCTTCACTCGACCTTTGAAGCTGAAAAGGCTTGCTCTACTGTTGCGTCTTGGAGAAAATAGGGAGCCTCGGATGCTCAAGAGAGACTAGACCAAAAGAAACAAAACAGATGAATGGAATTAGAAACTTGCACCCAGAAGAAAATGGCTTTACCCGCTGGTTCATCCTGCTGGCTACCTCAGGATCAATCACTGGGCAGGAGTCGAAGGCTCCCTTCCTGCCCTAGGTGCTCACTACTTCGGTTTACTTCCCTCCTTGCTTCCTTCATTTTCCTTCTGTTCTGTCATTTTCTTTGCCTAAGCATAGTTAGGAGCACTCCCACAATGCTGTCTAGTCTTATTACTGACGCCTAGAACAGCAGTAGTTGCTAGACCATTCTCTTAGAAGTGAATTTTACCTAATGATTCAATGGAAAGTAATTAAACACACACCTACATTTAGGCCTTCTGAAGCTCAAAATAGATACAGTAAGAGCTCACAAATGACCACACCCTGAGGCAGAGCCTCCCCAGAGAAAAATCAAAGCTGGCTTGCTGGTAGACCTGCATAATTATAGTACAGGAGCAGCTTCTCTCTCTCTCCCTTTGCATATTTTATAATGGCCTTCATGAATAAATTAAACAAATCAAGCTGAAATAACTGTATGATTCATTTCCTGATTTCCACTCTTCTGTCTCAAGAAATCTGAAGAACACGATATTAGCAAAAAACAATTTTCAAATAAGAATCTGATCATGGTCAGTAAGCATTTTCTAATGATGACCTGTTTGTTTCCTTACTCTACTTGACCATCACACACCAACAAGGATGACTAAGCTCTTCTATGCCACAGTCTGTGATTATAACCTCTGCTACAAATGCGGTCACTTGACTAGTAGCCATTTCTTTGTGGTTTATAAGACCCTGTGCTTTAGGAGAAGCTCCTCAAATCTTGAATCATTTAATTTCTGAGACACTAATTTAATCCCTGACCGAGAAGCAAGTCGACTCATGTGTAGCCAACCAGAGCACTCCATTCCTGTAATACATGTCATGGTTTCTAGAAAGACAGAGGGTGTTGCTTGACCCACTGAGAATCAACACTTCCTTTACCAACTGGTGGGAAACAGAGGTGCTTTTTCAACTGGGGTGTTGAGATTTCTGAGTGTAAGAGCAACAATGGGTTTCATACTAGACACACAGGAGAAACCTTGGATGACATATGCAGAGAGACATGGTTAGGCCTGTTCCCTACATACAACTTGCTGTCTTAGTCACTGTCCTATAGCTTTGAAGAGACATCATGACCAAAGCAAGTCTTATGAAAGAAATTTAACTGGTTTCTTGCTTATAGTTTCAGAGACTTAGTCCATTTTCATCATGGTAGAGAGCCTGGCAGCAGATATTGGAGAACTAGCTGAGGGCTATATCCCAATTCATAGGTAGAGAGAGCCTTGGCCTGGTCTGGTGTTTGCTTTTGAAACCACAAAGCCCACCTCCAATGACAGATTTTTTCCAACAAGGCCATGTCTACTCCAATAAAGTCACACCTCCTAATCCTTATAATCTTTTCAAACAGTGTTACTCCCTGGTGATTATATGCTCAAATATATGACCCTATGGGGTTGTTTTTTATCAAAAGCAATATATTCCACTTCCTGCTGCTCATAGCCTTGTATCCATATCAAATCACAAAATGCATTTAGTTCAACTTCAAAAGTCCCCATAGTCTATTACAGTTTCAACACTGCTTAATATTCAAGACCCAAAATCTTTTCTGGGTCTCAAGGTGACTGTAACTCCTTATAAAATTAAACCACCATACCTGCCTAAAACTAAACATAGACATTATTTATATAATCTATAATATAGTTCTGACTTTTCTTAAGCTATTCTGTATTGTATGTCTATAACTGTTAACAGAATAGCACAAATTCAATAATATAATATGATGACTTTGATCTTTTTCCTCTTTGAATGATTTAAAGCCAATACATTTTTGTGCTTATGATATTTTTATATTCTTTGAGCACTAAGTATACTTCCAATTTTCCTTTTAGATAATCCCCCTTTCTTCAATGATTAATGTTTATACAACATCTGTACGTATTAAATACTTTGTGTTATGTGTCCATTCATTTTTCATAAAGCAAATAACATTTAAAAAGATAGACTTATCCCTCTATAGAAGTTATTTCTTCCCATCCCTACCCCTAATCCATCTGTCTTGGTTACTTTTCTATTGTTGTGATAATATACCATTACCAAGGCAACTTACAGAAGGAGAAAAAATTCTTTGGGGCTATGGTTCCAGAGACTTAGAGTTACTGATGGCAGAATGGAGGTAACAAGTGGCAGATAGCAGAGTTCACGTCTGCAACTACAAATTGGAAGCAGAGAGCATACTGGGGATAGGGAGGGTCTTTGAAACCTCAGTGCCTACTCACTGTGACACACCTCTTCTAACAAAGCCATACCTTATAATCCTTCCCAAATAGTTCTACCAAGGAGGGGACAAAGTATTCAAGCATAGGAGCCTATGGCGACTCTTTTCATTCAAGCCACCACAGCAATCCTACCTATCATAATTAATAATAGGTTTATTGTCTATCATTAACTCAAAAACAAAGGGAGAAAGGGGTTTAAAGGAAATACAGTAAAATTGATGCATATGTTACACTTTTATTAGAATCTATATGCCAACTTAAAGTGCATCATAGATGGATAGAGGGAGATAATCTCAATAAAACTGATTAAAAGATGCATTAAGAACAGAGTTTATATGTAACAATTAGTTACACTGCAAATAACCAAACCATGTCTTTCTCCATAGACAGCTAAGGTTGTTTCATTGTGTGTGGCAAGATGCCCAGAGTAGCTCTTAGAGCCAGTCAACAACTCCAGTTGTAAAGGTACCTCTGTTTCCCAACATCTGGAAAAGAGAAATGTTCTCCATGGGCCAAGCAGAATGCAATACCTCTCTTTGAACCATT
The DNA here is from genome assembly GCF_021556685.1 of Rattus norvegicus. Taxonomy (NCBI): domain Eukaryota; kingdom Metazoa; phylum Chordata; class Mammalia; order Rodentia; family Muridae; genus Rattus; species Rattus norvegicus. Next base: position 49,553,322 of record NC_141536.1, on the reverse strand, counting down.
GCTCGTACTATAGACATGCTTACAATTATTTTCTAAATTAATGCTGTGGTGAACGATAGCCCAGAAGACATATCCTTTTCAACCAGTGAATCTCCTAAAATATAACTGCTAATTTATCACAGGTGACCTTGTTCTTAGAAAAGTTTCAAAAGAAAATATCCAGATTACCATGAGACTTGATTAGAGATGCGCTCTTGACTTTCTTTCCTTCCCTCTCCCACACTTACAAGTCAGAGATGTCTAAGGAATACTTAACATTTCCACCCACTCTGCTGTGAAAATTATAATCTTTCAGGAAAAGCTTGTATTATATTTTTTTTGGTATGAAAGCAGAAGTTATCAACAAAATATCCTCTCCACAATATCATTAGAAAGCACAGTTTCTTAATAGTTTGTGATCCTTGACTCCTGAAAAAATTTCATAAAACCTCAAGGCTCCTACCACTGTAGGATTTTACCCAGGTAAAATCTCTATATTTGGTTTGATTTTTTCATTATTACTTCCTGAACTTTCAAAGTGGGGTATTGAAATATCTGGGTGCTACCTCTTTGTCTCTGTCTCCTCCTCACCCCCAGTCTTGTTCCTTCTCAGTCAGAACAAGATCCAAGCATTAAGTTGTGTAAGGAGATATTTGAGTGCTTGTGGGAAAAATAAGACAAAAGTCTCGTGACCGAGTTTCTTCAAAATCACAATACTGTTCTTGGATTATGCTTTTGTGTCACTCCCATGTGTAGTGGACAGGGGTGATTTTATTTCAGATTATTCATCACAACTGGTGATTACTATTTGTTTATATGCCTCTATAGAAAAGCATGTTTCTCTGTGGAGCTTGTCCACCACATATGGCTTGACACTTTACTCATTTGACACCTCGAAACACTTAGAGTATAAATTGTAGAGCGCCTGCCTAGCAAGCACAAGGCCCTGGGTTCGGTCCCCATCTCCGAAAAAAAAAGAAAGAAAGAAAAAAAAAGAAAAAAATAAATTGTCTGATGCTTTGAATAATGTTGGCTATTGCATGAGGCTTTACTTTGCCTCATTTATCAGCTCCATTCTCCCAAGTCCCATTACCTCTACAGCAGTAAACACCACTCTATCTTCTTTACAATCTACTGACTGATTTTTTTTTTGAACAGGCAAATATTTTTAAAGTAGTTCATTGTATTTATATTGATCGCTTATTAGCCCAAATGCTTGAATTACCCTAGATGCACAGAACACATGAAAGTCAAGAAGGATGGCCAAAATGCGAATGCTTCACTCCTTCTTTAAAAGGGGAAAAAAGAATACCCTTAGGAGGGGATAGGGAGGCAAAGTTTAGAACAGAGGCTGAAGGAACGCCCATTCAGAGTCTGCCTCACATGTGGCCAATACATATACAGCCATCCAATTAGACAAGATGGATGAAGCAAAGAAGTGCAGACCGACAGGAGCCGGATGTAGATCGCTCCTGAGAGACACAGCCAGAATACAGCAAATACAGAGGCGAATGCCAGCAGCAAACCACTGAACTGAGAATAGAACCCCCGTTGAAGGAATCAGAGAAAGAACTGGAAGAGCTGAAGGGGCTCGAGACCCCATATGAACAACAATGCCAACCAACCAGAGTTTCCAGGGACTAAGCCACTACCTAAAGACTATACATGGACTGACCCTGGACTCTGACCTCATAGATAGCAATGAATATCCTAGTAAGAGCACCAGTGGAAGGGGAAGCCCTGGTCCTGCCAAGGCTGGACACCCAGTGAATGGGATTCTTGGGGAAAGGGTGGTAATGGGGGGGAGGTTGGGGAGGGGAACACCTATATAGAAGGGAAGGGGGAGGGACTGGGGGAATGTTGGCCTAGAAACTGGGAAAGGGAATAACATTTGAAATGTAAATAAGAAATACCCAATTTAATAAAGATGGAGAAAAAAAGAAACAAGTATGAAATCAAATGAAACATAGAAGGTCGTTGATGGCAGTAATCTCTCACAATGTCCAACCAGCTGTGAAGTAGGCACAAGAAGAGGTATACAGATACTACAAAGGAAATGTCATATCTTCGAGAAAATGCAGAAAGAACACGGACAGCACCAGCATAACCAAGCATAGTGCACAGACTAGAAATGATCCTCTTGGATTTGGAAGCATGTAAATTGAAGAAAAGGTCTGCAGTGCCAGTGGATAGGAAGCTTCCAATTTCGGCAAACCTAATTTATAATTTACACAAAATTAGATTCAAGAGTCGGCAAAACAACCTTCCTTTTTCTCCCCTGCCCTTGATCTCTTCTTAACTCCCTTCCTCCAGTTCCTTCTTCTCTCCTTTCTTTTATTTTTTCAAAATAACCATGCTTTTTGGAAAAGAGTCCAACATTTAAGGGACTCATATTTGGCAATTAAAATTTATTCAGATGGAACCATAAGAGTCGTGCTGGCAAAATAAAGAAGTTATTTTTTCTTTGGTAACAAAAACATCCTGTTCAATTTGAGTTCATTCATCTGAATTCACAATATTATTTGGTTGTGGAATGGGTCAGCTAATGTACCAGAATGTGCATATGTTAGCTATTAGGTTATATGAAACTATTTATCTGATAAGCTGTGAAGAGAAATTAAAAAAACCCTAGATGTGTGTATATTTTAAAGGGAATCAAAGTATACGTTTCATCATCAGCTTTAAAAGATGCTTTTCAGGTTACCCCCAAAGAAGAAAGTTCATGAGTTTCAGTGGCCGATTAAGACTCACCCGATACTGAGCCAAATATATGGTGCAAGTAATACTCTGCCATCCAGTTGTTAGCACTGATTATGGGTAAAGGGAGTCAAATGAATACCTATGATGTAAACCACTCATATGGTAAGTATGGACTGTGCTGGTACCCCGCTGAGAGCAGGCCAACAGGTATAGCTTCAAACCTAGAGCTCCTGAAAGCCCCAAATCTAGTGCAGAATTTGGCTGGCAGTGGCTCCTCTTGCAGGAGAGGCTAACACTGTAGAAGGAAGCCATTTTGCTGATCCTCACATTTCCGAGGACTAGAGCCAGGTACATCTCATCAGGAGGCATATTGTTTGAGACTGGTAGCATCCTGTCATAGTGTCTTGGCAGGAGATAGTCAGAAGAGGCCCTCTTGGGGAGCTAGAGGTTCAGACACTAACCTGAGCAGAAGTTTAAGCCACAGGGAGGATGGGCTATGGAGAGTGTGGTGGTTCCCGCCCTGTTCTCTGTGGTAAGGAACAGCACTTCTTCTCTCTGGGTTACTTTAGAGCAGTGGTTCTCAAACTTCCTGATGCTGTGGCCCTTTAATATAGTTCGTCATGTTGTGGTGGCTCCAAACACCAAAATTATACTCATTGATACTTCATAATTGTAATTTTTCTACTGTTGCAAATCATAATGTAAACATCTGTGTTTTCTGGTAGTCTTAGGCGACCTGTGAAAGGATCTTTCAATGAAAGGGGTTGTGACCCACAGCTGGAAACCACTGAGCTAACAGCCTCCTCCTCCTCCCCCCCTCCTCCTCCCCCCTCCTCCTCTTCCTCTTCCTCTTCTTCCTCCTCCTCTTCCTACTCCTCCTCCTCTTCCTCTTCTTCTTCCTCTTCCTCTTCCTCCTCCTCCAACATCATCATCTCTCATTTTAGAAATCCTATTTCCTGGGCTGGAGAGATGGCTCAGCAGTTAAGAGCACCCGACTGCTCTTCCAGAGGTCATGAGTTCAATTCCCAGCAACCACATGGTGGCTCACAACCATCTGTAAAGAGATCTGATGCCCTCTTCTGGTGTATCTGAAGACAGCTACAGTATACTTATATATAATAAATAAATAAATCTTTAAAAAAAAAAGAAATCCTACTTCCTTCTTTTTCCCCTTCCTTAATTTAGCCTCATCTTTATTCTCATTAACTTCACTTTTAATCTTTCTAACTTCCTACTTTATACTGTGTTGCTTTGATCTCTTTCTTTGTTTCTTCCTTTTCCTAATTTTTAAAAAAATCATCTCTATAATTGGTATTTCTACACCTGGTTTATTCCCATCATGCTATTTTTATTTGCTTCTAGCTAAGCATTATTAAGAACCAAACCTCAAAAGAATGCTGCTCACACACACACACACACAAAAAAGATGCCAAATTAAAACCCAAGTCCATCTGCATAGATGCATGAAATGAAGGGTAGAAAAATAAGAACTATGACCAGGGAAGGCAACAACACAACCTCTCCACATTTTATTGTTGTTTTGTTTTAGTGATAGACTCACATACAGTCCAGTGTGGCCTAAAACACCGTTTGAAACTGAGGATGACCCTTAAATTTTGATCTGCCTGCCTCCTTCTCCCAAGTTTTGTGACTAAAGGCCTATGCCACCACAATTTTTGAAGTCCTGAGATTGAACCCAGGGCTTCACAGATGCTATACAAGCACTCTAGAAACTTAACTCTATTTTCACTCCCCTTCAAAAGTTATTAACTTCCCAATAACCTAATCCAAAGACAGTGAACATCCTACATGCCAAACACGTAAGTCTTGTTTTAAAAATGATCAATGAGACACCAAAGAGGATTAGAGGAAACAGACAACTGAAATAAAGAAATCCACTCAAGATTTGCACGTGAAATTCAGACACTTGGATGAGACCTCAAGTCAACAGCTAGAAATTAAACAGGAATTGTGGGAATGAAAAAGCTCTAGGAATTAAACACCATCTCCATCACCAACAACAAACCAAACCAAATCAAGCCAAACAAAAAATTCACTCAATGGAAAGCATCATTAAAAGACCAGACCCAGTGAAACAAAGAAGAACAGGGATTGAACAAAGTAGAACCCCAAGTGGGTATGACCAGTAACATATCTAGGTCATATTAGAGTCAAAATATTTACACAAAAAAGTGAAGAAAGACTGCAGAGTTGTAGGAGGGAAGAAGCTAAGATCCTTTCAAAGTTAATCCATTTAGAGAAGAAGACTTTGCTGAAGAAATTCTAAGGGCCTGCACAGTAGGGACTTACACTTATCAAGCCACTGAAACAAAATGGCTGCTAAACAAGACTCCAGCATCCAGCAAAGCTGTCTTTTAAAATAGAATGAGGGGAAAAAATAGAATGAGGGAAAGGACTTCTTATACCATGCATAAACTCTAGCAATTCATGTCCACTAAGCCAGACACAAAGCAGCTACTTAAAGCATTACTCCACACAAAAGAGGAATAAAGACATATACAATCAATGCAAAAGTCAAGATTGGGAAGGAAGATTAACTTTGTTAAAACAGCAAATAATGAGTCAGAGAGAAATTCACATATACCATTCAGTAATTACCCTAAATGTAAGGCGTCCTAATACTCCAATTAGAACATCTATGCTGGCTAAAAGGAATGAGAAACAAGATTTACCTACTTGCTATTCACACAACTCAAAAGTCACTAACTAGTAAAAGCATAAACAGATGTGAGTAGAGATATAGAAAAAGATAACTTCAAGTAAATGTCATCTGAAGGCAACCATGCACATCTCTACTCATACCTGACAAAGCAGATCTGAAGCCAAATAAATTTGGCACAGATAAAATAGTGTTGTTACATATTAATCAAAAGAAGACTACATCAAGAAGGTAAAATGTTTGCTGGTGACACCTCTCTGAAACCTCCACTTGGGAGGTGAGGCATTAAGATCAGGAGTTCAAGGTCATCCTTAGTTACACAACAAGTGAGGGGCCAACCTGAGAAACACAAGACATTGTCTCTAAAAAAACAAAAGCAGCAACAATGGTGGCTGATGTTCCTGTAGTTCCCATGGAGTGGTCAAGTAAGTAAGTTGAAAGCCAAGAAAGAAATTAGGGAAATGACACCCTTCATTATACATCCAAATAATATAAAGTACCTTGGTGTGACTTTAACCAAGCAAGTAAAAGATCTGTACAATAAGAACTTCAAGACTCTGAAGAAAGGAATTGAAGAAGACCTCAGAAGATGGAAAGATCTCCCATGCTCATGGATTGGCAGGATTAATATAGTAAAAATGGCCATTCTACCAAAAGCGATCTACAGATTCAATGCAATCCCCATCAAAATACCAATCCAATTCTTCAAAGAGTTAGACAGAACAATTTGCAAATTCATCTGGAATAACAAAAAACCCAGGATAGCTAAAACTGTCCTCAACAATAAAAGGACTTCAGGGGGAATCACTATCCCTGAACTCAAGCAGTATTACAGAGCAATAGTGATAAAAACTGCATGGTATTGGTACAGAGACAGACAGACAGACCAATGGAACAGAATTGAAGACCCAGAAATGAACCCACACACCTATGGGCACTTGATTTTTGACAAAGGAGCCAAAACCCTGAAATGGAAAAAAGAGCATTTTCAGCAAATAGTGCTGGTTCAACTGGAGGTCAGCATGTAGAAGAATGCAGATCGATCTATTCTTATCACCCTGTACAAAGCTTAAGTCCAAGTGGATAAAGGACCTCCACATCAAACCACATACACTCAAACTAATAGAAGAAAAACTAGGGAAGCATCTGGAACACATGGGCACTGGAAAAAATTTTCTGAACAAAACACCAATGGCTTATGCTCTAAGATCAAGAATCGACAAATGGGATCTCATAAAACTGCAAAGCTTCTGTAAGGCAAAGGACACTGTGGTTAGGACAAAACGGCAACCAACAGATTGGGAAAAGATCTTTACCAATCCTACAACAGATAGAGGCCTTATATCCAAAATATACAAAGAACTCAAGAAGTTAGACCGCAGGGAAACAAATAACCCTATTAAAAAATGGGGTTCAGAGCTAAACAAAGAATTCACAGCTGAGGAATGCCGAATGGCTGAGAAACACCTAAAGAAATGTTCAACATCCTTAGTCATAAGGGAAATGCAAATCAAAACAACCCTGAGATTTCACCTCACACCAGTGAGAATGGCTAAGATCAAAAACTCAGGTGACAGCAAATGCTGGCGAGGATGTGGAGAAAGAGGAACACTCCTCCATTGTTGGTGGGATTGCAGACTGGTACAACCATTCTGGAAATCAGTCTGGAGGTTCCTCAGAAAATTGGACATTGAACTGCCTGAGGATCCAGCTATACCTCTCTTGGGCATATACCCAAAAGATGCCCCAACATATAAAAAAGACACGTGCTCCACTATGTTCATTGCAGCCTTATTTATAATAGCCAGAAGCTGGAAAGAACCCAGATGCCCTTCAACTGAGGAATGGATACAGAAAATGTGGTACATCTACACAATGGAATATTACTCAGCTATCAAAAACAATGACTTTATGAAATTCGTAGGCAAATGGTCGGAACTGGAAAATATCATCCTGAGTGAGGTAACCCAATCACAGAAAAACACACATGGTATGCACTCATTGATGAGTGGCTATTAGCCCAAATGCTTGAATTACCCTAGATGCCTAGAACAAATGAAACTCAAGACGGATGATCAAAATGTGAATGCTTCACTCCTTCTTTAAAAGGGGAACAAGAATACCCTTGGCAGGGAAGAGAGAGGCAAAGATTAAAACAGAGACTGAAGGAACACCCATTCAGAGCCTGCCCCACATGTGGCCCATACATATACAGCCATCCAATTAGACAAGATGGATGAAGCAAAGAAGTGCAGACCGACAGGAGCCGGATGTAGATCGCTCCTGAGAGACACAGCCAGAATACAGCAAATACAGAGGCGAATGCCAGCAGCAAACCACTGAACTGAGAATAGGACCCCCGTTGAAGGAATCAGAGAAAGAACTGGAAGAGCTTGAAGGGGCTCGAGACCCCATATGTACAATAATGCCAAGCAACCAGAGCTTCCAGGGACTAAGCCACTACCTAAAGACTATACATGGACTGACCCTGGACTCTGACCTCATAGGTAGCAATGAATATCCTAGTAAGAGCACCAGTGGAAGGGGAAGCCCTGGGTCCTGCTAAGACTGAACCCCCAGTGAACTAGACTGTTGGGGGGAGGGCGGCAATGGGGGGAGGATGGGGAGGGGAACACACATAAGGAAGGGGAGGGGGAGGGATTAGGGGGATGTTTGCCTAGAAACCGGGAAAGGGAATAACACTCGAAATGTAAATAAGAAAAACTCAAGTTAATAAAAAAAAAGTAAGTTGAATAAATCCTGAGACGTGTTACCTTAAGTCTCTGCATTCAAATGCCAATCTTCATCTCACTCATCTTCCCAGTGAATAGACGCTTCCCTGATACAATTATTTTAATACATACGTTAATTTTATATTTTCTAAAAATGAACTAAAGATCTTAAATTAAGACTGGAAACTCTAAAACCAGTGGAGAAGACTGGAGAGCAATCTTCAGGATATGAACAGAGCAAACCATTTTCTGAAAAAAATAAAAACTCCAACAGCTCAAGAAACAACAGACAGGATTGACAAATGGGATTGTATCAAATAAAAAAAACTTTGGCAGTGCAGAAAAATGCATTTACCTTAGTAAAGAGATGGCTAAAGAATGGGAGATGGATGAGGAAAATGAGAGATTGATATAGAGCACACCAAGAACTCAAAAACATTAAACACCAGAAGAACAAGCAACCAAGCAGTAAATGGGCAATGAACTGAACAGATAGTTCTCAACGTAAGAAGTACACTGGTCAATGTGCGCACAAAGAAGAAATATTCAGTATCTTTAGCCATCAGAGAAACCAAGTCAAAATTACACTGTGATTCTATCTCATTTCAGCTAAAAGGATACATTAAAAAAAATCACAAGACACCTTCATAGGAAAACAGAAATTTTAAGTGCTGGCAAGAATAGTGGGAAAATTGAACCTTTTACAATATAGGCAAGGATATATGTCAGCCCAGCTACTCTGGAAATCAGGAAAGAGGCTGCTTTAAAAAAAAAATAGAGCTACTATAGAATCCAATTCTACCACACCTGGATATAGACTCAAAGGAATTTAAGTCAACATTACCATAAAGATATTTGCATATTCTTGTTTAGAACAACACTATCCATAATTCTGAAGCTATTTAATTGGCCCAGGTGTCCATCAACAACAGATAAAGAAAATGTGTGTGGTACCTCTACACAACAGAATACAATAATTAGCCACAAATCACGTAACAGATCATCACGTCAGCAGAAGAGAGCTGGACTCAAAAAATACATTTCTAGGTTCGCCATAGGAAAATATGTATATATATATATGTAAATATATACATATATGAAAAATACATATGAAAATAGAGTGGGATGTGTTTCAGTTTGGAAGAGCAAAGAGACCATAGAGAGAAGGAGGGAGACTCAAGGAGGCAGAGAGGGTAAACGAAATAGGGGCGTGAATATGGACGGCCAAGGTCTGCTATGTGCATACGTGAAAATTGCCACAATGAAACCTTCTACTTTTTTTTTACAATTAAAAGATGCTAATGAAATAGGTCTTAAAATTGATAGTATGTGCATCAGTTAGACACCCAACAAAGTACAGAGCCTCTCCTCTTCCTATCTGAAAGTTTGCCATAATAATTAAATTATTAGCTACCTAGGTTTATAATGAGGTGCTTAAACAGTTCGTATTGCAAGTACCAGTACAAACGGTGTGTTGGCATTGTTACTGGTACTATAGGAATACTGTAGTTTCACTCATGGTGAACTTGTCCTCCAAGGAACTGTGTGTTTCTGGGAAATTCTCATGGTAATTTTAAACAACCAAGGGACCTGAATAGTGAGATTTCAACAGCTTGGCTGGGTACATAAGCTAGAGGCATACAGAAAACATTTTCTTGCAATATGTAAATCAGCGCATTCTTTGAATTCCCGTCATCCTCTAACAAGAGGCACAGAAAATCAAGTGCAATCAGACATCACTGCTGGTTAGTGACATGAATCTTTCTTAGCGCCTGTCTACCTGTGATTTTGGCTATGCTTTAGAAAAGATTTTCAGCTCCCTTTGAAACAATGAATAATTCACTCTTAATGAGAGCTTTCACATGGATGGGAACACTGTACAGATGGCTCAGAAGCATCCCTGGTCCACTTCTGGGCACCAGCCACTCAGAAAACCTACAGCTCACTGGGTCCAGGCACAGTAGCTAAGAAGGGATGGGGACCATCTGTGATCATTCCCTGTGTGGAACACTGCCCAGAGTCTCAAGTCTTTAACAAAACCTCAAAACCACAAAACCTTCCCGAGCTTTGTGTGGTATGAAAACGCTTTCCCGAGCTTCCAAAAAAAGTTATAAAACTCACAGGACCTCGAGATGGCAAACCCAACCCTTGATTCTCAATACCATGGTTGAAAAGCGTCACGAAGTTCATTCTAGAAGGCGACTTCAGTCCCACCAAACACCGGCGCAGCCTTTAAAAAGAAGCCCTGTTGTGCAAATGCAATCTACTTAATCTAGTTCGTCTATTTTTGTTTTGTTTGTTTGTTTTACCTGGTGCGGAGAGGAAAATCTCTTCTCGTAGGTCAATCTACTTCCTTCCAGGGAAAACCGGAAGCCTTTCTTTCGTATGCTGTCCTCAGAGGCAGATTTCCGCACCGCGTCTTCCTTCTCTTCCTCCCCAGCCTGTTCTTTCTGTTTCTTTTTCTTTCTTCTGTTTTTCAACTCCTTTTCACTTTTGGAACTTAACTTTGAGGCTACTGACGAACTCTCCGAGAAAACACCTATCCCGCCTGCCCCGCTGAAGTCTCTGGATTCTGCGGACGCTGCTGCAGCTGCTGCCTAGAAGGTACAACGTAAGCATAGTCGTACACAGCTTTCAGTGCCAATACCATTTCGTATTCTGTCCCATACTTTGGAAAACAGGGCATTTTCATGAAGAATAAAAATCAACGTGGAAGTAGACCCGTGTGAGTGCTAAGAATCTAATTCTGACTTGACGTGGCACTCGAATTATCTACTACCATGGACGTAACAAACGTAACATCTCCCATGTGATCTAAACAAGATTTAAAGGGGGACTTAAGAATTAAAATTTGCTGTTTAACCTCAAAGGCGTTTTCTCTTTGTCACATTCAACAACGACTACTAAAGCCAGTTATCAAATTAAACTCAGTCAAGTTATTTATCCATTAAACCTCTTAATCTTTTACTTTCATTATTTAATTAGAAAATGGGCAAGGATGTCATAGTGTATATTAGTATATTGTGGGATGCTAGTACGAATGGCTTTTAAAGAAAGTGTTCAATGTTGTTGTTACTACCCCATGTTCTTTATTTTGGCCTTTATTATAGATTGAATGAGAGTGATACACACTCAACAGACACTAAAAGACAAAACTAGGTAATTGAATTAGTGAATGTCATTAAGATAGATAGATAGATAGATAGATAGATAGATAGATAGATAGATAGATATAGATTATATATATATATAGATAGATAGATATAGATTATAGATAGATAGATAGATAGATAGATAGATAGATAGATAGATAGATAGATATAGTTGCCTTCTTTTGAAGACTCTGCATTAATGCCTTAATTGGGTCTACATTAAGATTCCAGTATAAGAAGCTGGGAATGTTAGTGTTGCATGTTTTCATGTTAGACAGGATCTTGTGCTTCCCAAATCTGTGAAATCATTGCAGTGTGGTTTGTTTTTTCTGACATTCTTCACCTCTAGTGATGCTGTATTGAAGAAGCCACTCTCACTGAATTCCTGGAGAGTTAAGGAATCTCTTCCATTGACAGCATATTGCTCAGCCTACTTTATAAGCGTCCGGCAAATGAGGATACCAATAGTCAATTTCTCAACATGTCACAAAGAGGAAAATGTCAAGGGAGCAATTTTAACTGATTGTGTTTTGATGCCCTTGGTGTATATCAGAATCACCAAATCAATGGACATTTTGCTTATCACCAAACAGATCCTGACACCACACACACACGCCTTGGTCTCTCCAATGTCAACAGCAACCTTCAGGTCAGAGAATGGAAATAAACACTACAACCTCATTGCCGGCCAACTCTACCTGAGCTTCCTCCTGCTGCTTCTTCAGTTGCTCCAGCATCTGCTGAAACTCTGCCTCCTTCTGTTCAGCCTCCTCCAGTGTGGCCTGGTTCTGTTCCTCGTAGGCCATGGCCACCACAGCCAGGATCAAATTTATCAGGTAGAATGAGCCCAAGAAAATGACCAGCACAAAAAATATCATGTATGTTTTCCCGGCAGCACGCAAGGTCTGTGGGAAAAGTGGAAGGAACAGGTTTGTAAATCTCACATCCGCTGTTGCAAGCTCCTCTAAAATAATAAAAGATACCTCAGCAGTTCCCTCAGTCACAGAATCTCACACTTCCTAGAAGAATCTTTATGTCAGCTCTTACCAGCTGATAAAGGTTTTCCCAGAAGTCTTGAGTCATGAGACGAAATAAGGACAAGAAGGCCCAGCTGAAGGTGTCAAAACTTGTGTAGCCGTAGTTGGGGTTTCTCCCAGCCTTCACACAGATGTATCCTTCTGGACACTGTCTGTAATTACATTAGAGAGGAGGGAACTCAGCATCTGTGAATTCCTTGGTCTTTTTTTTTTCCATTTTGCTTGATGTGAATCATTTTTACAGGCTCTATGGAAATCTTACATCTCCCGACTAATTTACTATGTATACTGCACTAGGTGGCTTTTCCTGTGCGACTGACAGAATTTTCCAAGACTTGTAGGCTCCTCTAATTCCTAATTGTAATATTATGCTTACCACACATCCACATCAGATAATCATATCTTGAACAATTTCTTTGGGGACAATGGACATGATCAGATAAATGAATCCATAGAAATATAAGTGATTTTCACTGAAGATGTCTTGGGATATAAGGGATATATATATCCTTGGATATAAGGATATATATATGTGTGTGTGTGTGTGTGTGTGTGTGTGTGTGTGTGTGTGTGTGTATGTGTGTAACTAGGAAACTAGGGCAGAGAGAAGAAGATATAACAGCCAGGAGTGAGCATCCTGAAAGGAGAGAATGACACTGAACAGCGTGGATCCCACAGAATCACCTTACCTGCTAAGTAAGCAGAGCTATTTCAGTGTTGTGACTGACATTATTTCTGGGCTGATTCAACTGGGGCTAATTTCCTGACCTTGCTAGCCCTGAGGAACCTCATGGGCCAGAATGGACTAATGAAAGGACCAGCCTCAAAACAAAAACAAAACAACAAGGAAAAACTACCAACATGCAAACACTCGTTATGAGTGGAAAGCATTTAATGCTGTGCAGGAGGGATTACAATGCTTGTCTCACCTATCGAAGATCTAATCACAGATAAAGTCTGCTGTTTTTAATCATAGGAGCCAATTGTAAACCATATCATCAAGGAGAATTTTGGTAAAGGTATCGCTGGCATTGTCTAGAAGGTTATCACAGAAAAAAATGTTAGATGTTTGACGACTTTTTTTTCTTCTAACATCTGACCGAGTAGGGAAAGATAAATGTTTCTTTGAACTTTCCCAGGCTTTGTTTTCATATGTAATGTTTCTTAATTACAAACATCACCACAGAGGTGGGCATAGCTAAAAATTTTCTATTGTAGCCATATATTCACTAACATATTTAGTCAATGGAATTATTACAGTGACAGTTTGTACATGGGAAAAACAAGGCAAGCAGAACAACAGAATATGGTAGAGTCAGGATTTTAATGTATGAGGCAACTCCAGTCTATTTGATTTATTTTGCTTTGCTGAAACGTGGTGGGCAGATTGTCACCTCGTGTTTCAAGGTGACATGATCTTCAGGGATTTTTTAATTTTTAAGCCATGGAGATCGGATTAGCTTTAAATAAATAATCATACATTCTTGTCTGTGATTATGAATTCTAATGCACTGGCTCTGAGTATCTACTTTCTATTGTGCTAATTTAGAAGATTAGGTGTGACCTAGTATGGGACAATGATTGCCACTTCTCTGTGCGTGAAGGAGGTGAGAATCTGCACTTATCCTGGCTATTCTGTGAGTCAGCATGAAGGAGAATTTATAGAGGACTTTGAATGAGCTCTGAGTAGGGGCCAGGTGTGTGGGACGTGGCAGATTAAGGTCGACTGAGCGTCGAGTGGAAGCACAACTTACCCAGCATCCGAGCTGTTCCCACAAAGCAGAGCATCGTTTTGTCCTTCCAAAAAATAAAAGTGACCTATGTAAAGAGTAAAGGACACTCACTAAAAGGCCTTAATTAGATCATTGTGTTCAAATAAGGATGCTCATAAACATGTTCCGTTGTAATAAAAGTAGAAAAAAATGATTGAATGTCATGGCTAAATGGACATTTTCCCCCCTGGGAACCGACTATCAAACAACTATAAATGGTATTTTGCTTAAATAATGTTTAGAAAATTTAAATTAGAAACTTTTCCAGAAGCAATAATAATAATAATAATTAATAATAATAATAATAATAAAGCATTTTCAGATCGACATTTATTACAAACACGAACTCAGACTGCTTAGAGGAGGCTTCAGGAGAAAGCCACGGCATTGAGTCAGCTTGCTTGGCACAGACTCGAGCAAGAGAAGGCTTCTCAACGGCGCACGCATACTGCTTGCCTAGACTCGATGTAGATGTAGGGTTTTTTCCTGCCAATTTTTATTTAATTTCATGTAAGAAGTAGGCTTTAGTGCTTGTTCCCTCCTTATAATACTTGTTTGTTTGCTTGATTGATTGATTGAAGTTCTCTCTTTGAGACGAACAAAATAAATTTTTAGCTTGGAAAACTGTAAGCTGTTTAAATAGATGCAACTTGCTATTCTTAATGAGGTAAGAGAATATGTAATTCTAAGACATCGAAAAAATGTTCTCAGGAACTAAACACACATAAACACACACACACACACACACACACACTCATACACTCATACGTACACACATATTCCTTAAAATTACTCTGTTGGTACTTAAGCATACCTAAGCCCTGCATTCCAGAATTCCATGAATAGATTATATAGAAAAATCTAGGTCATAATTCTAAAACTATTTTTAGACCTTTACACGAAACTGTAAAAGTCGAGATTGTTATGAATTTAAAGGCAATTACTACAAACGTACTACCCAAACCACATGTGGCTGTTGTACAGGCCAAATATTTAGATGTTCATTTTTACCTCTTACTAAGACCTATTTTAGAAACACAAAAACAGAAAAAAAAATGTGCATACGATACTGATGATTTGGTTGCCTGCAAAATTAAAGATGTCGAGGCCCCCAAACAAGCAGTAGAATGAAAAATAAGCTGTAAAGTAAACCCTCCAAGACAAAAGACAATGGCTAATAGAGAGTCCACATGGCTTCCTTCAGGTGCTACCGCCTGGTAAACAAGGAGTAAAAATATCCGCAGATAACTCGTGAGGTAGGCAACGGTAAGTGTACAACCGGTGCTTGAAATCATAACTTAAACATCTCCATATTACCGACTAAGGAATCCAGAAAAGGACAGTGATTTTGTTTTCCTTTACGAAAAGATTTTTGAGGCATGGTACATATCTATATTCATGACATTTCAGTGAGTTGAGCATGGCTGTGGGGGAGATCTCTGAAGGGGTGTGTCCTCTTAGGAGAGCGATTGGACACTATGTCTCTGCAGTCCTCGCCACAATCAACCCCTCCCACTGAAGCTCTATAAATAGAAACCCATCTGTAGCCTTACAGAAGCAGAGAGGATTTATGGGCAAAGAGCTCTTCATCGTCGATTATATTATTAGTAAGTAGAAAAACCTCAAAATTATTGGGGGCTGTTAGATTTTATCAGTTTTTTTCTAATGAATCTTTTCAAGTAAAACCTTCATGAAAATGAAGCACTGTGAATGTAGTAACAAGTGAGCTGTGATAAAAATCTCATATTCTTCTAAAAAAATAAACCGTGCGGAACATGAAGGAAGGATATCTCAGAGTAAACCACCCCTTGGAGTACAGGCCATCAAGAGACAGCAGTATTTGGCTAATCTAGAAGTACGCGGAGAAGGAGTGTAGGTCATCACATGACAGCAACGCTAGCCTCAATAAGAGGAAGCCTAATGTAACACTACCATATTTTCATAACCATGCCTCAGATACAGCGATAACTCGAATACCAAGACCCACACGAAGGAATAAACATCGCCTTTGCAAAAAGCAGGTGGATAGATCGTATTTGCTTACCTTTCTGATCAGTGCGCAAGTTTGAATTCACCTTGGAAAACGTTTCCTCCTCTATCCAGTTAGATCATATGGACTGAGTCAACCAAAAAGGTTCAGATTGTTTTGTCATATGTATCCCAGGCTAGCCTTGGATTCATTATGTAACTGTCATCTCATCATATGTATCCCAGGATAGCCTTGGATACATTAGTACCCAATGAACTTCTGGCCTTTTTTTAAATTTATTTATTTATTTATTTATTTATTTATTTATTTATTTATTTTTATGGATACAGCATTCTGCCTGCCTGTATGCCTGGAGGCTAGAAAAGGGCACCAGATCTCATTATAGTTGGTAATGAGCCACCATGTGGGTGTTGGGGACTGAACTCAAGACCTCTGGAAGAGCAGACAGTGCTCTTAACCTCTGAGCCATCTCTCCAGCCCTACATCTATCTTTTTAACTCCAGCATTATTGGTGTAATGCCATCACACCTGTAATGTTACTGTGTGTCCGTTTATGCTCCGTTAGGGAGCAAACTCCATGCTTCAGCTATTTCTCCAGCCCCTCTTCCCATCTTCCGAACAATCCACTGAATAAGTCTAACCACTACCTAATTAAGATGTTTGAAAACTCCTGGCCAAGGCCTCTATAATAAATATTTTCGATACACAGGATGATTGGTTTAGAAATAAATCACTCACTTTGAAATGGAGACTTTCATCATGCCACTTGTTGGACAGGGAAAAGGAATGATAAAATTTGGAATTCTTAGTACATGTATGAAGCTATAGTAAATTAGTCTAAGACATTTTGTTCTACCACACACCATTTTTTTAATATTTTAAAAACTAAACAACTTAATGGCTACAAGAATATATCTTACTTTTATCTTCAATATATTCGTCCCAGTTAAACATGTTCACCGTCCTATTGAAGGCAGTACCATTCCAATCCAATGAGTTATTAAAGAAGGAAGTGATATTTATTTCAAAGGTAGAATTGTCTGGGGGCCACTGCAAGCATTTATTCCTCAGGTTGCCCATGAAGAGCTGCAGCCCGATTAGAGCAAAGACACTGAGACAGAACACGGTGAGGATCATGACGTCAGAGAGCTTCTTCACTGACTGGATCAGGGCCCCCACGATGGTCTTCAGGCCTACAAATAAAACCAGAGAGAGGAAGTCATCACTGACAATTCAACAGAGGATTTACCAACAAAAATATCATGAGCTTGTCCTGAAAAATATAAATGTCATGCGGATGCCAACAATATTAGTTTAATGTTTGTGGATGAATGAAAATTTCACGAAAAGCCTGCTAGCTGGTGGAAATGAATGGAAACTGAACTTACATTAGAAAACCAAATGGAAATGAGCCGACTGTGTTTTCACACACACCTTACAGCGAAAGATATGATCGTGTTACTCATGCTTGAAGATCAACCTGATGTAAACAGTTTGCTTTTCTTTGCAGATGTCTTACTCTCTAACCCCAGACTGATTTGTTTTTCTTTTTTCTTTTCTTTTTGTTTTAAGAAAAATCTGTATGAGTAGAGGAGTATCGAGAAGTCTTGCAACCACTGAATTCCAAGGGTATAGCTTCGTCTGCACTTTGAAAACTTGAGAATGGGCCAAAAATAAGGAAGACATCTGCAAGCCGCGTCCCATGCAGCGTTCATGCTCTGCCTTGCTTTGCCACTTATCTCCTCTTAAAGAGATAGCCAGTTTTCGAACTAACTGATCAAATTTGCATTGGCCCGAGTGTCTCACATCTCAGCTTCTATGCGGAAAGCTTGATGCTGTAAGATGCAAACCAGGTAGCCTGTTACTGTAAAGTGCCTCATGCAAAACTTGTTAAACTCAAAGGCTGATTTAGAACGCGTCGAGAGGAAGCCACCAGTCAAAAGCCAAGAATCAAACCTATCCAGCCCGGAATGGGTCAGTTCCTGCTTTTGATCATTATCTTGCAGTGTGCAACAAGCAATCAGGCTTTTGCCAAAAAAAAAAAAAGCTGTGAGCAGTGCGCCAGTGCAGCTAAAGTCAGCCTCTGTGTTTAACCTAGCTCTCACCTGGAATGACTGATATTGTTTTCAATGCTCGGAGAACTCTGAACGTTCTCAGCGCTGAGACATTGCCCAGGTCCACAAACTCTGTCACATATCTGTAATAGGGAGTTCACACACAAACACAATGACAGAACACAAGAAACAGTTGGAGATATAAGGAGCCTACCACCTTATACCGGCTTCTTCTTACCTGGAATTACAGAAATAGTTTTCAAAGCTCTCAAGACTCTGAAAGTTCGAAGAGCTGAAACATTGCCTAGGTTTACAAATTCTGTTACATACCTGTAGGATTAAATCAGAGTTATTCAGACTTTTGGGAAATCTAAGCCTATGTTGGTCTTGAATCAAGACCATTTCAACTTCAGTGAGTGTTGTTATCAGATTTCCCAGTTAGAGGAGAACGGTATTGTCATCGACTGAGCTGTTACTGGGGGATTTTTTTATTGTTACCTTACAGCTATTTGAAACCAAAGCCATATAATTTATTAGGATCATTCCTAATTTTCCAAACTGAATAATTTGATTGGAAAAGGTTTTTTAAATACACATGCCAACTAATTAAAGTGCTTTATGAGTCAAAGGAAGCCAACACCGAGAACTACAGTATAGGCTCCATAGTATTACCCTGCCAGGGTAGAAAGTATTACAGAAATACTTACGCAAAAGTAATGACTGTGAAATCCAACCAATTCCAGGGATCCCGTAGAAATGTGAAATCTTCTAGACAAAAGCCCCTTGCAAGGATTTTAATAAGTGATTCAAAAGTATAAATTCCTGTAAAAGTATACCTGAGAAAAATAGCCAAGTCAACATTAAAGAATTTGTAGATGGTTTGCATATGTATGTTTAATTTTTAAAAGAATGCTCTGTTAATAGACTTGACACCAGGGCCTCACACATATTAAATAAGTTCTTTACTATTAAGATATACACATGCGCCCCGAGTGTACATATCCTAAAGATGACTCAGATGACACACATGAATAGAGACTCCAGGTTGATTTCTGATAGAGAACAAAGGCAGAACTTAAAGCAAAAGTGCCATTAAATTCCAAATGATGTTTTCATTGGCTCTAAATAAATGGATACATTTCCATATTCCATATTTCGCATAAAGTATGCGAAAACAGCATTCCATGTGATGAGAGTATCTGAACTACACAAGCAATGTGTATCTAACCGAGCAATGTATCAGATATCAGTAATCATTAGGAATCTCTAGTGTGTAAGGTTCAAAAGGAAGATGAAGGTCCCCATACATCAATAGTCACATTGATGCAGCTGTTTGAGCTACTGAAAACCTTGTCCTAGAGAAGTGGTTCTCAACTCATTGGTTGTGATCTCTTGGGAGGAGGAGGGGCGTCAAATGACTCTTTCACAGAGGTCCTGCATATCAGATATTTACATTACAATTCGTAACAGTAGCAAAATTGCAGTTATGAAGTAGCAACAAAATAATTTTGTGGTTGGGGTAACCGCAACCGGAATAACTGTTTTAAAGGATTGCAGTATGAGGAGGGTTGAGAAGCACTGTCCTAGAGGAAGTCAGTGGTGAGTATGAATTTGAATCATCTGGTTTATCATGGCTAGAAATATGTATTAAGGAAAGTGACAGTGTCTTGAAATACGAAAGGACTGATTTTCAAAGTGAATTTTCTACTTACTCCACATTCTTTGTCCAGTCTGGAGGGTTACTCATGGTCATAAACACACAGTTGGTAAGAATTGTGCACATGATAAGCACATTGAATAAAGTAGAAAAATATCGTCAAGGAAAACAAAGTTCATAGGAAGACCCCACCTTTCATGCATAGCCCTGATTTCACCCCCACCAACTCTAAGACTCACATGTTTATTTTAGGCTGAATATTATTTAATCTTCATCTTTCTCTCGCTTTTGTCCCTTTAATTCCATGGGTTTAACACCATGTGTTTAAAATAAAATCAACTATCTTTAGATGAGTAAGAAATGTAGCAATTGAGAGAGAAAAAAATGTAAAGAAATGAGTTGGCATGAATAATTTATAAATGTAAATTGTCTTCATGATAGACTCAACCAAACAATAGAATTGCAAGTTCAGACTACGATGAAAAAGTTCAATAAAGCAGTCTAAGAAACTGATGAAGTACATTATGACTTTATTCCAAGGGTCACCCTGGAAGAACGTTCTACACAAATCCCCTTTCTAAATGGAAGGTACAACCTACACGAGTTGTCCAAAAGACCCTGAAATGTAAAAGAAGAAGGCTACTGACAACACCCCTTGGGTTTGTAACTAGGTCAGATGACTTACTAAGTTCTGATCAACTTGACTTTAACAGTAAGAAAGAAATCATACTACAGAATTTCTGCAAAGAAGCAAACCAGCAAGCCTTTGTTAAATATGCTATCACTCACTGTATCTGATTCAGATACTCAGCAAACATTTCTTTTTATTTTCTGAAAAGCAGAGAAAATATTGATCATAATAATTCTCTGATTTATTTTCCTGTTGCCTTGAATGTATAGCCAATACGTGTCTTATATTCTGTTGAAGTACCAAAAAAAAAAAAGGAAAAAAGAAAAAGAAAGAAAGAAAGAAAAGAAGAAAAGAAAAAAGTTAAGAGAAGGGACAACAGTCAAATAATTGAAATGATTGATGCTCACATCTAATATAAATTACACTTATAAATGATAAAAACATCATTTCTTATGAACTCACACATGATCATAATCATCTCAGAGATGGAACAGTGGTATTCATAATCCTTCTTGCTTCTTTTTTTATAAACCATTTCGTATCTTTTATGAAAAAGGCCCTGTTTTGGGGCCAGGTTGTAGGTAGTGTTACATTAATCAAGAAAGACAGCTTTTGCCTGTGAAGGCATTAGTCAAAGCAATAGCTGACATTTGGAGTTTTAGTAATAGTGCTTTTAGGCTCATACTTAATCCCCAGCTTGTTCAAACGCATCTGAGAGCAGTTCTACATGAATGACAGGGATCAGCCACGCGAGGGCAGCACAACCTGGAAAACACGCCTATAAAGAGGAATAGCCTACTTTTTCTTTATTGTTACAAAGAATGAAAAAAGACAAAATATAAGATAGTTTACCATTCATATAAGGAAGTCACTCTGTGCCTGGGCCCTCTGAGGATGCATAATCTCTTAGCAAATGGGCAACATCAGAAATGCGTGGTCCCTAATCACAGTGGTCCTAAACACAGTCCCATGTGATCCTGCTTGGATGCAGATCCAACCTCCCCCAAATATAATTTCAAGCATCCTCTACTGTTCTTCAATTGCCAATCCTCTTCTTCCCTCCTTTTCCATTGCAAGTTGATGGCCTGATTTCTTAGTTCACAAGGGATAATGATAACACCAGACTCTGCTCCCCACCCCAACTTGGCAAAGCTTTCTCTGTTGGGATCTGCCCTCTTTTTCCTGTTACACTGGGGGTATTTCCATCTCTCCACGTGTGTTCTGGAGAGCTAGCTTTCCAGAATGCTGTAGGAACAGCTTAATTCTCCATTCTTTTACCTTTTGTGACCCTTAGCCTCTCTTCATCAATCATCAACACAAACTTGCTCATGTTTCTCCTGCCTTGGGGGAACCCGAGGGTCTCTGTAACCCACAACCCTCATCAGCAAATTTTGGCTTCACTTCTTTTCTCTACTTCATAGCCAGAGTTCCTGAAAGAGATGCTCATTTTCTTGCTCTTATGAACCTATTGTATCTTTAGTCCTCCCTGTATTCTACCTACAGATGAAAAATCTCCATGTCGCTTCATTAGAAACCAAAGGATAACCCACAGCTATGATACAGTTATCATGTAACTTTCCTTTTTCACTGAGCCCAATAAAGAGGTCTCCTCCCCTTTCTTCTTTCTTTGAGGAGACCCCAGTTGCCTGCTTGTTCATGCCTCAGGAGCAACCGTGTTTTGTGCCATTTGAAATCTTTCATTTTCCTTTTGGAGAAGAAACACAATCTAAGCCACCATCTGGACTCCTGCTATCAGTCTCCTATCAGAGTACAACAGCAAGCTTCATGTGTTCATACAGACATCACATCCTTCTGTCCAGGTGACACCCCTTTCTAGGTCTCCACACTCAATTACACATATGGCCTCTGTACTTAGGTATCCCATTGACTCTTCCAAAGCTTTTGAAGGATTTAGAGTTCCTAAACCAAACCAACAGCCTTCTTATCCCTCTGCTGCAGGAGAAACAACTCCCTTACCATCGCTGTATTCTCATGAGTCATGCTGGAGCCCAGGAGATAACCTTAGGTTTCTCTTTCTTCCTAAACTTCCATATTTAACTTCCATAGAACACTTTTGTTGTCTGTATCTGGATTCAGTTCATTACTTTCGATTCTCACATCCCTGAGTTATTCGAGTGTTGATCAAGACCAACAGTCATGGAACAAGACTTGCACATGATTGGGACTTCATCTAAAGCGGTCTTTATGAGTCAGTTCATTTGACTAACTGCACCAAAATGGACTTTGTAAATGTAGCTGGGATCATTTTGGCAGCCTCCCACTACATATATGTCCAATCACTTTATAATGTCTTACCATGGGATCAGCATTCTATGATGTCTTCTGCTCCTTTGTTCTTTACTGTACTATCTCCATCCCAGTAAGTTTTAGTTGTTAAAGTCGTGGGATGTTATGGCCTCTTACACATGTGCTGTTTGCTATTCACCATAGTGCTTCATCTGGTCAGGGCGACCTGTGTCACTTTACAATACTCCCATCATGTCAAAGTCTGTACACACTGTGCATACAAGTTTAGGTACTGTTAAAGGGTAGAACATACAGAACAGGCACAAGATGAAAAAAAAAATCAAAATCTCATGAAATGTATGTCACATGATGAACCTAGCCGTGGCCTATAATTCTTATAAAATGCTATTTATGACAGGAAAATTTAATTACGTATAAAGTAAAATATATGTCAAGATAAACAATAGAAATAATTACAATTTTTTCCATAAATTACAGATAATAAAGCATGCTCAAAACCATTGTTGTTTATGTTATATAATTATCAGTTTAGTAGAGAAACATATACTTTAATTAGGAATCATGATAGGGACTCAACAATAAAAATTTTTCTTTTTAAAATAAGAAACATCTAGAACCAGGTTCATATATTTCTGTCACAGTATGCATTTGTGCAGACAAAATTTCAAATTCTACTATTACTCTGTCAACTTATTTTATCAGACAGTTTAAGATTTCTACATTTTAATGAGTAACTGAAATAGTGGGGATCCAGCAAATTTTAACCCACACAAAAACACAATACAGAAGCGAACATTACATTGGCAAGGCCACAGATTGAAAACTATGAAGCTGCACATCAAGGCACATTTCTAAGAGGTAAAGGTAAGAGACAATTTTATACACTCCTCACTATTTCCTAAGTATGAGGATCAAAGGATAAATTAGATTCTATTTTTAAAAGTCCAATTTATCTTGAAACAGTACTTCCATAACAGCTTAGTTATATAAAATAAAATAAAAGCAGACTCAACTATATAATATCAGAAAAAGCAACCTTCTTGACTTATTGTCTTATTTGTACCAAGTATTAAGAAAAGTAGTGTGATGTATTGACAGGCTAACTCATCAGTTGGCAAATTGAAAAAACACTTTCTATGTGTATAAGGTCAGGAAAAACTTTTTAGAAATTCATGTTGAAAATGGTTGTGTAGCTTTTGGGTAAGGACTATTGCCAGCCCACCTTGATGCCCATGAGAACATCCCTGCTTTAAGCCCAGCATCCACATCTCTCCTTTACCAACCATTGGTTGTGGGATTCAGTTTCAACTGACAGCAAAAGGTGGTAGCAAGCTCAGTTTTATTATATTAACGTGGCTAACTGTGCCAACGCTTTCTCATAATATATACCTATTATCTGCTAAGATAACTATCTGATACTTCTGTTATCCCTAATCATTTGTGGTTTTAGATACAAAATATGGAGTACTTTTGTTCTTGTTGTTGTTGTTGTTAAGGGAAAGGGAATACTGCTCTATTCTAAAATGATGTTGTCTTATATGTATCCAAAGAAATTAGAGGGATTAAAAATTAAAACTCACAAATAATCTATACGTAAAACAATGTTTCGTGTGATGAGTTTTCTAACTTGAATGTGCAGATTAAATAGTGGGAGAGGTCCTTTTCAGTATATGAGCTAATTTCTGAGCCAGAAAAATTATTGATTAATATTTTTCTTAATTCTTCATGTTAATACTTGTTAGTAGATAGGCAGGCAACAATCTTTGACTATTAAAGACAGAAGAACAGGAAATGGTTAGGTTGAATTACTCTCCTTTCATTCTTTATCTAGAAAAATGATTTTTTAAAATGTCTGCATAAATACCACATAAATACATTAATTGGAACCAGCGAAAAGGACATTTACCAATGTAGAGATGGGTGTTGCTAATACCCTCAGTGTATTATATCTGGCTTCTCAAATCAGTTCTCCTCCACTGAGAGAATAGTACAACTGCACTTGGCTGAGAACAGAAGACCTGTTTCAACTTTTAGCCTCAGTAGTGCCAGTGCACATTCAGAAATCTGGGCCTGCTGTCTCGCATCCATGAAGGACTGACGTCAAGCCTGGACTATGCGAGACCCTCTTGGGAAAAAAAATAAGTGAGACACAGACAGAAAGACAAAGACAGAAAGACAGAGACAGAAAGACAGAGGAGGAAGAAGGATCTCAGATACAGACTAAGCATTTACAACCTCTCGGCTGCATTCCTCATCTGTCGAATGAGAAGTTAGAAGGAACTGCATGTGTTTTGGCCATTACAAGCTTCAAATGGAATAAGAACCTCCTCTTTCCTAGTGCAAGTTGGGGCAGAGTAGTTATACATTCAAAATTCTCTCAGAAATGCTTAAGTGATGGGAAGATTTCGTTTTGCGGTTGTTGCAGATTTATATCTCCTATCAACAGCACTGTCCTAAGCAGTCTTCCTTAAGTACTTACTAAGTGCTTGTAATAGACCCTGGTGCTAGGTTCTAGGTCATACATGTTTTCTTCTCTCCTAACAGGATCTGATGCAGCTCAGACTGGCCTTGAATTTATGATATGGCGGCAGCTAGCCTTGCATTTCTGAGCCATCTGCATCTTTCTCTGGGTACTTGAGTTAGAGATGTGCATCACCAGAGCCAGCAATGCATTTACTATTATGATTTATGTACTATGGCTGCGGTTTTCCAAGTGGAGAAAGAGAAAACTACAATGTGGTCAGCATCGTAGACTAAGTAAATGAATCTTCAAAGAAGGATTGGAGTCTTGGTTTCTGATCCTAACCTTATCATTTCCATTCTCCTACCCTTTGTGAACGATGGACAGTTCAGTGTTTGTTGTGGATTGTCTCAGGGTTTTAGTGGGTCAACCTGGTGTGGTGAGTATCCGTGGCATCCATCCAGTGACAAATCCCAAAGTGACTTCTCTAGCCCTACCCTTTCCAGACTTCACATTTGCCTAAGAACCAAACTCCACAGTTCCTCCCCTAATGTTTAACAGATGTTTCAAATACTGGTGCTGAAAACCAAGCACATGATTTATCTACAGGTTGTTTTACTCAGACCTGTTCCAGGCTCAGTCCACAGCAATTCCAGTTTTCTTTCTGATCCAGACTAGGGACTTACTGTCACCTTTAACTTCTGTTACTACATTATGGACTGTACTCTGTTGCTCAGGAAACTGTCAGCCCCCTGCAACACCCATCTAAATTTGATGGCACTCTGATTCTCTGGACCATGGCCAACTATCATCCCGTGGCCATTCCCATGCATTTTAATGTACAGTAAAGGTGCTGCTGTGGGAACCACGAAAGCAAGATTCAAGCCTAGAGTTTTCACTGAGTGGAGTGAAGCACAAAACCACCATGAAAACCACTGTCCCATACATCTTTGAGTTAGTGGGATCTTGGCTTAGTTCTTATAGTATCAGCAAAAGATAGAAGAGCTTACCTGCATTTATTATAATAAATGTAATTGCCTTTCCTCATATCTATACTTCAAGAGAGTGCATTTGAAATATGACATTTTAATTCAGAAAATTAGGGAGGGAGTAAACTTGTCTAATTTACTTCCCTTGAAGAAATCTGTGAGTCTGCATTGTTTAAAAGGCTTTAGGAAAGCCTAGAGTTCATCTCGAGGCTGACTAGACGTCTCAGTGGGTAAAAGTGCAGCCCCCAAATCTGATGAGCTGACTTAGATCACCAACATCCACACAGTGGAAAGAGAAATGTCTCTCCCTTGTTTTCTTCTTACTTCCATACCCATGCCTCCATGTATATGGAAATCTCTCTCACAAAAAAAAATGCATGCAAACAATTTTCTAAATTGAAATATGAATTCATTTTACCATAGCTTAATAGATTTGCTTGCTCCTGCTTTAATTTATAATGCTGTTGTCCTATTTCTCCCTGAGCTACTTACAATAAAAGACAGACTCAAGTAGTGTGTGAACCTCCAGGGAGGTCCTAACAGGAGCCATGTCTCCAACATCTAGACTCTGACTGTCCTTCTGAAATGGCCTATGTCTTCTACCAGTGGAAATGTCATCACTGGCACTGGCTCCTGAGGTTCATAACTTTCAAAGACTTTCATAAAGGGGGTGATATCTTTTATGAAGTATCCTATAGAAGATATGATCTCCTTATATTTCAAAACAAAAGCCCGCCCAATTTTCTACATAGGGCCTAGTACTTTTCCATCAGAGGGGGGACAAAACTGATTTTCTTTTCCATTCAAATCTTTTCTACCTGTTTTACATCAGATTTTCTAATTTTTGCTTTCTTAGTGAGTATTTTCCTTAGTGCATATCTCTAAGTGTCCTCTATGAATGGGGCATAATTTCATAAACCATATTAATGTAAGTGAAATATAGCCATTGTAAATATAATTAATTCACAGAGATATTCGTGCAGTGCACATAAACTTGAAACGTAAGAGAGCATCATTTTAAGCGTGGGAAACAAGACACAAACTCTGACTTTATTATTCATGTCTAATGGTCAAACTTTTTCTTTGTGTGACTGCTTCTCTTACTGGAGCATATGGAAGGAAATTTTATTGATGTAAGATAATGCACAATAAATTTTAAAGCCTTAGATATAAAGACCAAAGCATATTATGCTGATGATACCTATGTAGACCATGGGGGAAAGAATCCATCAGAAGTACAAAAAAGAAATAATATTCAAAATGCTATACTTCTAGACACAGAACTTGTATTGCCAGGGAAACTTTGGGGACATGCTTTATTACTATCTAAACTGAGATAGGTCCATTGCACCAGGTTTACCCCATTTTCAAATTTCTTTATCTAATTCAAGCTACATCTACTACTAGCGGTGAGATTTTATAGTGGAAGTCTTAAATTTAGGTCCTGGTCTGACTATAGCATAATATTTCAGGCCATAACTCTCTCTAACTTAAAATTTGTCTTGTCAGGGCCTGGAAAATGCTTCCATGAGTTAAGTGCTTACCACGAAAGACTGCCAACCTGAATTAGATCCCTGGAACTCACACAAATGTGGAAGGAGAGAGCGGATGTCACAAAGCTGTCCTCTGCCCTCCCCAAATGTACCCTGGCACCTCACACAGACACACGGCACGCACACCTGCTGACATAGCTCGATTTTCAGGACCCACATGGCAGAGAGAACTGACTCCTACAAGTTGTCCTCTGACTTCCACATGTATGCAATGGCATGTACATGAACACACAAGTACACACAAGTACACACACACAAATACACACACACACACACACACACACACACACACACACACCCCAAATAAATAAATAAATGTAGTAAAACACTTAAGAGTTTAAGGTCTTGGGCTAAGCATGATGGCACACTCCTTTAGTGCCAGCATTCAGGTGGCAGAAGCAGGTTAATGTCTGTAAGTTCAAGGCCAGCCTGTTACATATAATCAGTTCCAGGATAACCAGGACTACATAGAATACCCAGTCTGAAAAATCAAAATAAAAAACAAAACAAAACAACAACAAACAAACAACAACAAAAAGAGTTTGTCCTAATAGAAACTTAGCTGTGTTTCAGTTTCTTCCACTTTGAGTTGGGTTCCTGAAATACACAACTCTTCATAGAAACTGGAGGTTTCTACACATTCCTATTTGTTCCCCTCCCCAGTACAGCTCTGGTCTTTGCTTCTTTGGCTTTCTGACTCTTAGCAAGACTACTGCTTCTGCCTGGAATGAAACCTCTTACTCCAGCTACTGTGTTTAACTTCAAGGACTAAGCCAAGTCACTGCTATCTGTTAAGTACTCCCCTGTCCTGTTTCCAGGAATCATGTCCTTCAGTAAGGAGAATAAGGACTGCAGTTTAGTATATAGAGACAGGCAGACTGAATAAAACCAGGGAGCAAGTAATCAAAAGAGAGTCGGGGAGAAAGTCAGCACAAGTGCCATTGGGAAAAGAACTTGGAAAACATTTCAAAAGTCCCAAGGTATGTATAAACACACTTGTATATAGTCATGAACACAAAGTTTACAAGCACCAACATGACAAGAGAACTTAATACAATTCTGACCAAAGAGCCAAAACCACAATATAGACTCTTTGTCACTGTGTATTTTAAATGATGGATCACTGAGAAAAATCAATGCCCAGGAACTGTTCCAATATAGCACTATAAAGCTCAAAGGCATGAAAAGCTATCCTGGCTGTGTCGCTAAAATGAATGAAGGGTTGAAGGCAGGGAGTGATTGGGAAGGGACCAGAAGATGAAGAAATGAGTCAGAGAGAATCAAAGCCCTTAGGAGGGAAAAGAGGGTTTTACTTACCTGCCGTCCCACCTTGCCACAGGCTTGCTGCTGAGGAAGACCAAAGAGCCACCAGTGGACACTGACGGCCACACATATTTTGAAAATGCTCTATTTTATAATTAAGTCACAGGGGAAAAATTACCATTCGAAATGACTATGAGTCAAAAGGATATGAATGTACCAAAATCTTAATAGCTAATTTTCTAATGGGGTTGAAGGGAGTTAAAATGTACAGGGCAGAGGTGGCGCTGAACCGCGAGATTGCTTTCCCCTTATTCAATACTATAAAGGTCTGAAAGAGAGAACACAACACACAGATCAGAATTCACAGGCTGCATCAGGATATGCGAAGAGAGTAAGAGACCCCGCTAAAATGCCCAGCGCTGCAACAGTTACCAGCAAAGGACAGCACCCTAGTCCTCTTTCTTGCAAACTATGCAAAATTGGATAAGCAACTTCGGGAGGTAAGGAATACTAAGACAATTCTGTGGTCAGGACCACGGGACTTCTGTGTAACTTTGCCGACTCTTTGACTCACTTCTTCGGCAGTCTAAAAATGAGGTTTCGGCAACTTTTGTCATGGAGGTTATTTTCTCGTGAAAACTGCTAGAACTTTGGGTTTTGGCCCTTATATGTATTCTGGTGTTCTACCTTCTGCAGGGAGCCATGGGAAAAATAACAGTCTGTGGGATGAAGGCATAATTGAGCCTATGGAGGACCTCAAAGCCTTAGGTCAAGTTCAAGGCAATAGGGGGGATCTTAGACACTGCTCTTAGAAGTATAAAAACCACACACACCCTTTCTCTACTTTTCCCTTCATCACAATGCAGTAGCACCGGGGTGAATCTGCATGCAACTTACTGTTTAATTAGTATCCAGGAAAATAAATTGGCTTTGTCTTCCTCCCATGCCCCATTGCAGGAGGCCTCTGCGGTATATGTCTGTCCCCCCCCCCCCCCCACAGACTCAACCAGGTGCTTTCAAAACACTTTAAGACAACGGCCCCATTGCTTTCTCAGTCCACCCAGCATCCTAGAGATATTTTAAGAGATGGAAAGGGGTACACTCTTCACCATCTTAAAGAGATCGGGTTCAGGGGGAGCAACTGGTCTAAAAACTCACTTTCTTATTGATATAGTAGGGGTCCAGGTCCTCCAGTGGTTCTGACACCATCTCTGGAGGAATGTCTCCATAAATAAAAGGAAGGGATTTTCCTGCTTCCAAGTCACTATTTGGCTTTGGGCCATTTTCATCGTCTTCGTCCTTGCGTTCCTGTTTGGGTCTCTTAGCTTTCTCTTCTGCAATGCGCTGTTCGATAGCAGCAAGGGATTCCCTGGTAAAGAAGCGGAAGCTGTCAGGTCCTGGAGGTACCAGCACTGACCGTGCCATCTTTTCATCCTGCTTCTTTAGTCACTGTTTAGCTCCTCGCGTAAGAAAGTGCTACAGAAACAGGAGGGGAGAAAGCAATGACCGTTAAGATGACAGGTGAGGGTGGCCATCCCAGGACACTGAACGTAAAGTATACAAAGCAAACAGCTAGAGCATTTCACAAAGGCAGCCGCTTCCAGCGCTGTGAGCCCTCATGCATGCATTCATCTGCCTGCATGGAGAGCTTTCTCTCACATCCAGTAGGTGTGCATGAGGTAATCTATTCTCCCACTCCTGAAATGTTTGAAGGGATCATGCTACTTGGGGGGAAAACACCCTGTTCAGAGCTTGCGAATGGGAGATACTGTGCGTCTTTCTGTATGCTCGCTCTTTCATTTGTGTGAATATTTTTGGGAGCCATTTTTATTCACTCTGCATTCTGTCTGAAAAATATAGCATTCAAAACAAAAGAAGGAAAAAATCAGACAAAATTGTAGAAGCAGGGCTGTGCGGTAATCTTGCTTCTGCCTCTCTCTCTCTCTCTCTCTCTCTCTCTCTCTCTCTCTCTCTCCCCCCATTTTCTTTCTTTTTACTTTTCCTTTGGCCCAATTTAGAACCTTTAAGGGTTTATTCAAAACCATGTCATCTGGGAAAAAGCTGAGGAAACCCTGCAAGTCCAGGCTGTGGAAACAGGTAGAGAGCAAGGCGGGGTGAGGGGGTGCAGGAGTTGCCCTGGCTGAGGGCTGCATTTGGAACTGCTGGCAAACTAGACAGGAAGGAACCAGGCACCTGCCAGCACAGGCAGGAAGTCACTCACATCAGAGGTCTGGAGCTTGGGCCTCCTGGCTTAGCAACCTGCTGCCAACTAGTGTAATTGCTTCTTAAATTAACAAATTTGCAGAACCAGAGGAAACATCACGGAGAGATACCAGATTTCCAAGTCAGAGTCTCATTTGATAAAAAATCTAGCAGAGCAGTGTAAATATCCATTTCAGAATGTGGACTTGAAAAAAAATGGTATGTCTAACAGTTTCTCTTTTAAGCATAGTCCCTGTAATATGGGTTTTTGTGATGGTATATAAATGGGCTTTAACTGACGTTCAAATCACATTTTATTAAAGTAGAGAACTTGGTAATTGTGACTGCAAATGTGACCTCAGCCAGGAAACTCACAGGAGTTTCTGTGCTATTTAAAGAATAAAGCAGAAATTTTGACCCCAGAATGGCATTTCTTCAAAATCATTAAATCTATTTCTTATTTTTTGTTTTTCTTTTGTTAAAAAAATTCATTTTAACCTCTACACTACAGAAATGAGTTGCCACTGTCATGTATGAGATGCTTCTTCTAAGAGTAAAACAAGTTACCCATTTATTTCCTCAGTCCACATCTGGGAACCCACCAACAAATCTGAACGGCATACGCTACTGCATAGTTAGCATTAATTATCTTTCTTAAGTTGACCAGCACCTTTCAGGCACCAGCTGTCAGATTGCCCTGTCAGCATCACAGCATCTCCAAAGCATCCCTCATTTTCCTCTCTCATCCCCAGAGGCTCTGATGCCTAGCGGAAGGCACAGGCATCAAGATAATTCTTCCACGTTCAAGGGAGAAACCTGCCGTACCCATGCCTGGGATTCTAGGGGGACAGACATGCTAAAACATGCAGCCAGCAGCTTCAGAATGAAAGTGGTCCCCCTAGAGATTCCCCCAAGGATTCTACTGCAAAGGTGGAGAAGCCTCACAGAGAGCAAGCATAGTTAAGAACAGGAACACGTTACCCCTGCAGAAGCTTTTACACTCAGAGTTTTGGGTTGATAGGCTGGAAGCAAGAAGACTGCAGCTAAAATTCCATCATGCTTTAAAAAAAAAATTTTTTTTTTCAAATTCTCCTTTAAAGACCACACCTAACTTCCTGTAAGAGGATTCTGGTAACTGAAGTAAGAACAGGCATTTCCTGTGCGGGGACTACAAAGTGACATTTTTATAACAGCCACTAGAGGGCTAGGAACTGTGAAGAAAAACACCTTCCTAGAAAAACACTGAGTACGCGGCTGGCAGCCCTAAGCGTTCATGGGTGGAGCCCGGAGGAGGGTCCATACGCAGACAGGGACCCAGGCATAGAGCTGAAAGATCGCGGGGAAGCCTTCTGCTGACTGGCAACGCTTCCGTTCAGCCCTTTTATTCTCTAAGCCAAAAAGGCATTTAATCAAACTAAATAATTCAAAAGTAAAAAGAAGCAAATAGTCAAGGGTTAAAAATTTAAATCCCTATAGTAGGTTACTGATTCTGTTAATGAAATCACATTGGATATGCTATACACAGTCAGATTTAGCATTACTTTCCTTTCCAGAATATCTGGGGTCCAATAAATTATTGTTGATGTAACGAAGAGGCAACCTTTTCACTATGCACTATTTAAGTTAATTTTCTCCAGTAAAAAAAAAAATGTTTAATTTGATAATGCAAAAATCGTCTCTTTCCCTCTGACTAGGTCATTGAAAGGAAACCAGGGGGTCTGCAGAGAAGGCACTTGCCTCGCAGACATGAGAACTTCAGTTTGGATGCACAGCACCTACATTTAAAAAAGGCAGGCAGATACTATAGCCCCTGCAATCCCAGGGCTACAAAAGCAGGTAGTGAATCGCCAAGCCAAGCTAGGTAACCTAGGCAAAGAGGTTACCTCCAGGCTCAACTGAGAGACCCTGATCAACAAGTATAGCAGAGAGCAGACAAGGAAGACACCCAGCACCTATCGCTGGCCTCTACACACACACACACACACACACACACACACACACACACACACACACACACACGCACGCACTGAAATACACAAGCTATACCCAGCGTTATTTAACCTTTCTTACGCTGAAACCCTTTCATGCAGTTCCTCATGTGACTCCAAAGAGGTCATGGCCCACAGGTTGAGAACCACTGCCCTATGTGTCTATGTGAGCCCAAAACGGAAACGAAAAATGCATATAGAAAAGAAAAGCTACTAGGGAAAAAAGTAGTTCTGACAGGAAACTGAGACCATCGCTAGCACACTTTCAACTAATAACACAGTAAGAATGGAGAACCTACTATGTGCCAGTCACTGGGCTAAGATGCCTAAAGTGTCCCATCACTTTCTCCCCATAATTATCGAATAACACTTTCCTGACTTGCATTTGAAAAGAGAATAGTCTCAGTGAGATTAGAAACAAAAGTCTCCGGAAGTCACGTAGGAAGTCACGTAAACACCATTCAAACTCAGTCTGACAGCAAAAATTGTATCCTTCATATAGTCCTGAAAAGAAACATGAGCTACAAATTAAGCAGAGCTGCAAGTCTGTCCTCACTGTCAACCTGACTGGATTTGGAATCACCAGGAGACACACTTTCCAGCATGGTTTTGTTGGGTTTCCAGGGAGGCTTAAACCAAGGAGGATTCACACTCAATAAGTGAGGTCCTGTCCCATGGGGCAGAGTCCTGGATTGAATAAATGGGGAAAACAGAGAAAGCCAACTAAGTGCAGTGTTTTCTGCTTTCTGACTACAGTCACAATGTCCCCAGTGGCCTCATGGTCCTGCCAGCGCCAACTCCTGTCATCAAGCCATCCCTACCGTGATGGGTTGTGCTCCTCCCCCCCATTTTTATTGGTTATTTTATTTATTTACATTTTAAATGTTATCCCCCTTCCTAGTTTCCCCTCCACTAGCCCCCATTCACTTCCCCTCCTCCCTGCCTCTGTGAGGGTATTCCTCCACTCACCTACCCATTCCTGCCTCAGATCCCTAGCGTCCCCTATCCTGGGTCACCAAGCCTCCACAGGACCAAGGGGCTCCCCTCCCAGTGATGCCAGATAATGCAATCCTCTACTTCATATCCAGTTGGAGTCATAGGTCCCCCCAATCCCCGTGTACTCTTTGGGTGGTGGTTTAGTCCCTCGGAGCTTTGGGGCAGCAGGTCTGGTTGGTTGATATTGTTGTTCTTCCTATGGGGTTGCAAACCCCTTCAGCTCTTATAGTCCCTGTCCTAGCTTCTCCATTGGGATCCCCAGGCTCAGTCTGATGTTTGGCTGTGTATATCTGCATCTGTATTGGTCCATCTCTAGCAGAGCCTCTGAGGGAACAGCTAGACCAGGCTCCTGTCAGGAAGCACTTCTTGGCAACGGCTATTAATAGTGTCTGGGTGTGGGCCTTTCCTTCAGTTTTTGCTCTACTCTTTGTCCCTGCACTTTGACAGGAAGAATTCTGGATTAATACTTTTGAGGTGGGTGGGTGGTCCTATCCCTCAACTGGAGGCCGTGGATATCCATTGGACATGGTCTCTGCAGGTTCTATCTCCCCTTTGTAAGGTGTTTCAGCAAATGTCCTCCCTTTTGGGTCCTGGGAACCTCTTGGATCCCTGGCATCTGGGACTTTCTAGTGGCTGCCCCCAACCCCCACCCCCACTGCTGCACACCTCTTGTCAAATTTCTGACCCTCTGTACTTCTCCCCCATCTCCTCCCATAGTGCTTCTTCTTAAATCAGGCATTTTGTAACCTCAAAGAGAAGTAGCTAGCACAAGTTCATCTACCAAAGCTACATATTTGTGCATTTCCGGTCTTGTTTGCAGTAGAGATTATACGTTTTGAAACGAGAAAAACCTATCCAGAAATAGTATTTTACTCACTGAGAAAGTGACTCAAACTGGTTGTAGTAAAAAGAAAATTAAAAGGAAAGAAATGAAAGGCACGTGTTGGCTTGTAGTTTATTGTCTAAAGCTAACGTTATAGGAAAAGTCAGGACCTCGGACAGATGTCATCAGCCCTGAGTTGTACTGTATCCTTGAGCTCTGATTTCCACAGTGAGAGATACCTTTTAGAGGCTTTTATTGTGACAGGTCCTACACAAAGTCCAACCTGCCAACCTCCCAAACCAACATGTAATAGGAAACAACAACAACAGTGCAACACACACACGAGCACACACACACACACACACACACACACACACACACACACACACACACACAGATCAAACAAACAATCAAAACCAAAAATGCTGTCTATCATCTCTCACTGGTCCCAATTCTACATGGGTCCTAAGTGACCACTCTGCAAAGTGACGTTTCCAATTAATTGGAATTGCCTAAGCCACATGCTTTGCAACAGAAAATCCTCCTTTGAAACACGTGAGTTTTAGATCATATAAATAAAATGATCTGCAGTTAGGAGCACTTGCTGCTCTTCCAAAGGACCTGAGCTTGGTTCTCAGTGTCCATGCTAGTAGTGGCTCACAGGTCCAGGTTATCTGATGCCTGATGCCCTCTTCTGGCCTATCTATCTATCTATCTATCTATCTATCTATCTATCTATCTATCATCTATCTATCTATCTATCTATCATCTATCTATCTATCATCTATCTATCTATCTCTATCTCTTTCTCTCTCTCTCCCTCTCTCTCTGTCTCTCCCTCTGTCTCTCTCTCCCTCTGTCTCTTTCTCTCTCTCTCCCTCTCTCTCTCTGTCTCTCCCTCTGTCTCTCTCTCCCTCTGTCTCTTTCTCTCTCTTTCTCTCTCTCTCCCTCTCTCTCTCTGTCTCTCCCTCTGTCTCTCTCTCCCTCTGTCTCTTTCTCTCTCTCTCTTTCTCTCTCTCCCTCTCTCTCTCTGTCTCTCCCTCTGTCTCTCCCTCCCTCTGTCTCTTTCTCCCTCTCTCTCTCTCTCCCTCTGTCTCCCTCTCTCCCTCTGTCTCTCTCTCTCTCGCTCTGTGTGTGTGTGTGTTTCTCACACACAAATAAAAATGAAACTAATCTTTACAAAAGAATTTTGATTAGCATAATAAGGGATATATTAATATAAATATGTAATTTATCAATATATTAGTCGTCTAATTTCAATGCCTGAAAATTTGGCAAGTAACAATATCAATATCAGAATATATACACAGTTGCCTGAAGACTTTAAACTGCATTCATTTGCATCACTCTTCATGCAGAAGATTTTATAATAACTTTTAAGATAAGACATTATTTTTGAAAGACTCATAAAATACTGGAGAGACAATAGATGTATATATATATATATATATACAGATATATATATATAGATAGAGGGATAGATAGATAGATAGATAGATAGATAGATAGATAGATAGATAGATAGATAGATAGATATAGATGTATATATGTAACTTAGAAAAAGAAGGAAGAACCTTAGAAATTATATTTCTAAATTCAGGCACCATTGCTTTATTAGTACTTCTCTTTCAATGGTTCCTTTCTTTGGGGTTTCCAAATTATAAAAAGAAAAAAATGGATTGTGAAGGGCTGGTAAGATGGAGGCATAGTTGTGTTTCCTTGTCATCCCCCTGCAGGGAAGGTGGAAGCAGGCACTTCCTTGGGCCTTCCCGGATAGCCTGCTGAGCTTATTAGGCAAACTCCAGGACAGTGAGAGACCAAGTCTCAAAAAGAAAACACATAGGGGGATGGCTTTTGAGGCTCAACAGCCAAGACTGTCCTCTGCTCTCCACACATATGTGCACATGAAGCTGCATACAAGTAAGTGCATCTGAACACATTCAAATATTTACCTGCATACATAGAAACACAAACACACACGCACACACACACACACACATACACACACACACATACACACACACACACAAAGGAACATTGATGAAATAAAAACATAAATTAAGCTATGCTATTATACATAATGATATAAATACAAGTGATACATTTATACTTACATAAAGGGACAATTATAAAAAACAAGGCTATGTAATGACTATTGTGTAACTAATTTCTCTGCATAAGAATCAGCATTTATATAATATAATAAGTACTGTAAAGACAAACACTCAGTAAGAAAATGGCTGTTATTATTTCCTGTAGATGAGAATGTAATCATGTAGTAATTGATAATTAATAGCTTGGGATAACTTAAAAGTCCTAGAGACTTTGGCTCCCCAGAGTGAAGAAGATTCAGAAAATCTGAGAAATACGGGTTTATAACAGCACCCTTTCAGTCCTGTTTGAAAATAATGACCTAGTTTTCTTCAGGATATTAGAATAATGTGTGCATAAACTTAGATCGCATTTGTGAATCTTATTTGAAGATTTTTTTCCCCCTAGATTTCTCAAGGACTTTTGTCCTGAGGTTTGAGCCTGTCCTCCTGTGCTTTTTAGCGGTCACCTGCTGTGGTTTTGTTTCCTTTTTTTATTCAGCCTGAATCCAGTCCCTCTCTATACCTAACAATTTTCCCAAAGGGGAGAAAGTTCTGGGCAACCAGACTTTCATGTTTTCTGTGGTGGATTAGGAAGAGAGTACAATACAATATGAAAGACCAAAGTGCAGTATGTACCAGTTAAAAAATATCATTTTTTTTTCTTTTTAATACTAGATGTATTATAACATGAGACAAATTTTTTTCAGTTCTTTGTGTTCATACTATGTATTGAGAATGTTTACATTAAAGATAAGCATTCCTTTTTATGATTACTACATCTTTGAATACAGCTTGATTTTGTTGAACAGATATGTTTATCTATTGTACCATGATGAACTCAGAGAAATATAAGTCAATCTGAAAAATAAAAAAACACTTTACATGGACTTTTTCTGAAAAAAAAAAGTAAATTATAAAAGGAGGTATTCTAGTCTGGAGAGATGTATCAATAAGTAAAATCCTAGAACCCACAGAAAAGTGTGGCATTGTGGCACCTTCTGTAAATCCAGCCCTGGCCAGCTGAGATAGGCGAACTTAGAATTTCAAGTGAGGCAATCGAGCAAAAATTCCATGATCCAGGTTCGGTGACAGACCCTACCCTTCAATATAAGGTGGAAAGCAATAGAGGAAGATGCCCAAAGTTAATCTCTGACTTTCACAAGTGTACACAGAGGTGATTTAAGCACACATATGCATACACCTATCACACACACACACACACACACACACACACACACACACAAAGACATATATGATCTCTCTCCTGGTCTTATGGTTTTTATTTGCTATTTAATGGTGCATTAACTAAAGTGGGAAGATACTGGGCAAGCATTAAGCAGCACGGCTCCTTTGATTCAAAGTGGACTTGTTTCTCAAAGAATTCAATTTACTCTCCCCGTGAGCCCCTCCAGGGAATTGCAGTCTCTCTATCTGAGCACACCTGGGTTGGTTGTGATGAAAAACCATGGCTCTTGCTTGCCCTGGCATTGACAGGCTGTAGTGTATTCTTGATTGCATCTTAACCTGCCTTTGTGTCCCCTAAGTGCCAACAAAGCTAGTGACAGTAGAACACGAATGTCTTCCTATCAGCAACTTACTGTTCTCCCTGGAGGGTGACAGTGATCATTGGGAAATGGGAGCAGGGAGGTTGAACAGTTAGATATATCAGGGACAGGGGTATTGATTATAATATGGAGGTCTGTAAGATTCCCTGCCAATCCAGCCCTAATAGGTCTCTCAACCAACTGCTCTCCCTGATTTATTTTTTGCCTCAGTAGAGGAGGAGTCGGCTTAATTTAAAATGCAAGACAAACTGAGTCACTAGGTTGCTAAAACTTCTGAAGTGAAATTCCATTTTCCTAGGAAAAACCAAAGTATATAGAGAGCCTTGTACTAGTCTGTCCACCAGCACTACCACCTTCTACAATCCTTTCTTTCCCTTCCCCACACATGGCCATGGCTCTCAAGTACTCAAGAAACAACTTCTACTTATATACATAAGCTGTTTTCTCTTTGCCTGATACACACACACACACACACACACACACACACACACACACACACACACAGAGAGAGAGAGAGAGAGAGAGAGAGAGAGAGAGAGAGATGTGCCTACATAGAGACAGTGAGAGACACACACAGAGAAACAGACAGACACACAGGCAGACAGGCAGACAGACAGACAGACAGAGAAGAGACACAAAGACACCGAGACAGAGAGAGTAATTTGTTTTGTCCTTTTCTTTCATATGTCATAATCTTTGCTTAACGTTTTCCTCGCTGATGATTTTTTTCCCAGCCATACTGTCTAAAACTGCAAACCATCTGCACACGTTCTGATGTACACCATGCCAGCAGCTTCTTCCTGATTTCTCTTCATTGTTTTATCTGTTACTATTACACCGTCGAACTACTCACAGTATCTGTTGCTGTCACATCTAAGGCAAAGTTCACATCTAAAGTCGGTTAGTGACTCCAGACACAGATTCTGAGTTCGATTAAGGAAATTGCCCTGGAATGAGACAGTAGGGTATGTCAAGGAGTTTTGGGCCTGGATGAAGAGGAAGTCAACCAAAACGGACTTCCAAAGCCGTCAGGACCCTCATGAAATTGTCATAGCCAGTTATTTGCTCTCTGTGGAAGAAGTAGAAATGCCCAGACACTTTCACAGTCTGATGAAGTAAGCACACAGATTCAAATAATCCAAAGGCAGTTCTCCAGAAGGCGACAGACAGCGCTCTGAACAACACCACTAACATATACCAGAGAGGCAGGAGACCACAAGAAGAAATAGAAAGGACCTTGGTGGTCTAAAACTCGGTAGAGCAATATGATGTCAATATGAGAGCAAGATTTCTTTTTATAACTATTCTCAGGACGGTCTCTAGTGCCTATCAAGAAAATATATAGATAAGTAATTGTAATGTGCACCCTCTAGGGTACAGGTATTATAAAACTGAGCACTCAGCAGACACAGAACTAGACTTTTCACCAAGACAAAAGTATTCTATTTCTTTTAGAAGCACCATCTCCTCTGCTCAGGCTTATGGTGTCACGATGATCTCTCTCCATGATGCTCCAACCTGCTAAGTCAGCCACACCTCTGAACCATTGTCCCCTGTCTCTTCCCCTTTTCTTTGGAACAGCGAGATTAGAGACAGATTATCAGTTAATGCTATTACAAAGTAAACAGTTGGTCACTACCCTTCAGTCTGTTCCTCCTCTATCCACTTTATACACAGCTTCAGTGGAATCTATTTTAAGCCATGATGATGAACAGGGGAGAGGCCCATGCCTTCCATCCCAGCACTTGGAAGGCTGAGGTAGGGAGACTATCTTAAGTGCAAGGCTGGTTTGGTCTACTGAGTCAGATGCTAAGACAGCGACCAGACAAGCAACAAAGATTCTGTAATTTCCATAAACTGTTCCCAAAACATATGTTTAAGTGTAATTAAAATCTCGATTTTATTCTCCTTTTTTGTCTGATCATAGCTCTCCTCTCCATCCCTTCTACTCTTCTATTTATTCAAATTAACATGAACTGTTTTCTTGCTCCAACCCCTTAAACCTTCTTATCTTTGTGTTTTGGTTTTATTTAGGATGTAATATAGTCACACTTCTACCAAATAACTTGCCGAAGCTGCGTTTCAGCAGGTTCTGTAAGCCACCCCTGTCTTCTAAACTAGCAGTCAGTTCTCCCTTCTGAAGACATGGAGGAGTAAAAAGACCAAGAGACGCTGAAGCAATGAATGGTCTAAATAAAAACTTTGTCCTGCCATTTACTAATGCATTGATTATGACCTTAGATAAGTTACTCTGTGACTCAATTTTCCCATCAGTGAGCAAAGACCCATTTTGACTTTTTCATATGAATATACATATTATATTGTGACTGTCATATGAAGAGGTTTAATTTCTATATTTCTCTTTTTAGTTCATCTTCCTTACCCTATGTCATTTCCTTGATTTCTGGGTCGCTGAGCAGAGCGTCATCACACCTCAGATAATGGCAGCACAAGCCAGTGATAAATCAATTTCCTTAAGCCTGCTTTTCACTCAGCAACTTTCCTCTTTTCATTGAATGTACTCCATTCTTTCTTGTTGTTTAAAAATATATTTTACTTTCATTTATATGTGTGTATACATGTAATCTGTATGTGTATGACCACGTATGTTCCTGTGCCCACTGTGGCCAGAAGAGTGTACCAGGTCCCCAGGAGTTGGATTCATAGGCAGCTGTGAGCTGTCAGAAAAGGATACTGAGACCAAACTTAAGTCCTTTGCAAGAAAAGCAAGTATTCTTCACTCCTGAGCCGTCTCTC
Organism: Rattus norvegicus; assembly: GCF_021556685.1. Lineage (NCBI taxonomy): Eukaryota > Metazoa > Chordata > Mammalia > Rodentia > Muridae > Rattus > Rattus norvegicus. Next base: position 49,511,980 of record NC_141536.1, on the reverse strand, counting down.
CAGCCTAATCCTTGTTAGGATGAATGATGGATCTTCTAGGTGTCTGATGTTTTGGTGTTTTATTTGTAAGTTCTATACAAATAACTGGGTACACGTATGATACCTCACTAGTTTTAACGTTCCAGCATTTCCTAATGCATTGTCCTCAATCTACAGTTGGAGAAGGCATTTCGCTTTTCCTCCTCATTCTCCCCACCCCCTGTACTCTCCTTCTCCCCCTCACTAACTCCCTCTTCCACACACACACTCATGCATACTTGCTGGGCATTTTTTCTGAGTATGTATTATTTCACTGGTAAGCTAAAGCCCATACTCATTTAATGTTTTAAAACCTTATAAATGTCCAATTTCTTTGGATGGTTTTGTTAAATTAGATCCTTGTTATCTAAATTTAGATTTCAGCTAAAGTAGAAAACTTGTTCAATACTAACAGCGTAATTCTCCTCTTTGAGAGCAGATTTCTCTGTTTTCATCCATTCCCCAGACTACCTTTGTTCTGTTGTACCAGACATGTCCCCTTGTATCTGTCACCTCCCTTGAAGACTCCAACCCCTTTTCAGTGTCATCCATAAGATGTACAAATCTGTGCCATGGCTTGCAGAGCTGATTGTCTGGTTTTCTGTTCTATCTACTTTTACCTTACTGTTCAGCCGTGATCACTAAGGTTTTCTAAGCTTGCTTCCTGGCTTCCAGACATCAGCTTACGTGGTTTTCATCACCTGAAATTTAACTCATGCCAGTTCAACCTGGCATTAGAAGCTTTAAGCCTCCAATGTTATATTTTCCGTGAACATTTTCACGGCTTTCCAAATGAACATGCTCCCTCACTTCTTCAAGCTCTGGGAAACTCGGCAATCGAGAACTATTTATACAAATTGTCTCGAGACAATTGCCTGTTATACCAAAAGGGGAGGCTCCTCTGTGTAACTCTTGTAGTATGTATGGCAGTGAGCATTCAAAGAAATAATGGAACAGCAGGAGATTTCAGAGAGTCTGCCATGAGCACCTGGTAGGAGGTTTTACATACAATAGGGGGTTGTGACTCAAGGCAAGTCTAAGCCTACCATTGGTGAATAAAATTAATGAAAAATTAATGAATAAAAATGTATTCATTAACCTAAAATAAACAAAAGACCATTATACCTTACAAGTAATAGTATTCACCTTGGTTTGCAAACAAAAAGTGAAACCAGGAGCCTTCCATTTATTTGCTCTCTCAGTGGAAAAATGAAACCCTGGGACAATCAATCAGAAACACCAAGCATTGCAGTTAAGGAAGGAGGGACCTTCTGTCACCACCCGACAGCTGGCTTTGAAGAAGTGTCCTTTGGTTTGCTCCCAAGCTCTCTTACAAAGCCCCCAAATCACCTCGAGTTTGGAGGTATCTGACTGAAGGATTGATGGCTTGCATAAACCATCATATCATGTTATTCTTGTTTATTTTGTAATAAATATAATAAACCACTCTTAGGGGTAGAGCCCACTCTCAGCAGTAGACGTCCAATGGAAAAAGAATTTTAGGGCATCGATATCTTTGGAGTTTCTTGGTTTCACAATATTAAGTAAGAGCATATATATTCTCTTTGTACATAATATTAAGTGATGTTAAGTAAGGGCATATATATGCTCTTTGCACATATATTACAGATCCTTTGCATGTAGATGACAGCTTCCAGCTCTGAGTTTCTGTGGCATTCCTGTGTACACAAACTTGTGTGGTTCTGTATCTACCCAAGTTTCTGGTGCTTTTTGTTTGGCCCCTTTTTTTGGTTGGTTGTCATTTTCTGATTGGTTTATGCTTAATTTAATTTTATCTTTTTCCTTGGGAACTTGTTTGTTTTCTAAAAAAGAGACAGAAAGGGTATGTATCTGGATGGGAGGGGACTTGAAGAGGATCTAGTAGGGGTACAGGAAGGAGAAAGTGGAATCAGAATATACTCAATGGAAAGAGAAAGTAAGTATAGGTAATGATGGTTAAATACTGAGACTTGCACAAAACAAAACGGTATTTTAAAATATTTAACAATTCCTCAACTTATTGAAACAAGACAGGTACTATCATAAGGATACTTGGTTATAGTAAGAGCACCAGTGGAAGGGGAAGCCCTTGGTCCTGGCAAGACTGAACCTCCAGTGAACGTGATTGTTGGGGGGAGGGCGGTAATGGGGGGAGGATGGGGAGGGGAACACTCATAGAGAAGGGGAGGGGCTAGGGGGATGTTGGCCGGGTAACTGGGAAGGGGAATAACAGTCGAAATGTAAATAAGAAATACTCAAGTTAATAAAGATAAAAAAATTTTAAAAAAGGATATTTGGCTATAAGTATTTAGTTATATATATTATGTATATGAACTATGTTAATATGTACTCACAATTATTTTATATGTAATATATAATAAATATATATTCGCAACTGTTTTTAACTTCTAGATTCTATAGTTTCTGAGCAATTCGACTTCTACTAGATGAAAAAGTGAAAATACAGTAATTATTCAGATCATTTGTGCAAAATCTGGATAGTACCTTGAGCACCATGTGAGGTCTTCATAAATATATGGCGTTTAATTAAAAACGAACTCCAACTCGCCTTTGTGTAGCTAGATCTCAAGGTGTCAGAGGAGAAAACGAAGGAGGCGACCATTTCATCAGTAAATATGGTTGGTTCCGTGTAAAAAAAAATCCATTTAAAATAGAATTATATATGAGCATTTTGATCTGCAGTGTGAGAAGCAAGTGTCAAGAGCAACATCACGAGATCGTCTTGCATCTTCTTAACCATCTGGAACTAAATAATTTTTTTTACTCTGTTGACTAGTATAAAAGTATGTGTTTTCAGTGAATATGCCAAAGTAAAGGATTTTTAGAGAGGCTGCCTCTTAGCTCTGGGTGTCATGGCTCTCCAGACTTTGGCCTGGGTCCTTTTGCAGTTGTTGCTTTTGTCTGGAGAAGGCTCATGTGTGCCCCACCCATTTCCCAGCTGCGCCTGCACGACCTTTCACCCAGAAGGTCTGGGTGTACTTTCTGCTATTTGGTTGAGCCATGTCGCTGGATACAAATATTTTCGTCTTCCTTCTGATGTTTTCTGCTTGTGGTTCTCTGACGAGGGTACTCGGGTTAATTTCAGGGTTGAAGGAGATAGATGCTGCTCCTGAAACACATACCAGGTGCTAAGAATATTCGTTTACCCCCTCTAGCTCTCAAGGTTCCACATGCGTGGCATTGTGCTATCTGAATAAACTTAAATGTAACACAAGCATCTTATATATTTTCAGTATTAATAATCTAATTAACCATTCAGCGGCTTCTGTTTTATTACACGTTAAGATTTTATTTGTTGTTGTTGGGAATCCAACCCTGCCTTCCCGTGAGTCTAACAACAAAAAATGTAAGTGGCTACAGAGAACCGTAGTTCTCCCAACTACTTTGGCTAACAATAGCCCAGCTATTGAGCTAACCATTCAAAACCCTGCCTTTGTGGGACTTGTATGCTACCTAACTTAATTAAGAAGTACAGGTAATGCATATATAAATTGAATATAGAACACAGGAGTTGATGATAACTGCTTTAGAAAAATAGTACAGGATAAAGAGAGCAGTCTCAGAGTGAAGAGGGAAAGGGTAGGCTCCAATTTTAAGTAAGGTAGCCAGGAAGCTTCTTGCTGAAAATTGAGGCTTAAGGAAGAAATCAAGGAAGCCAGCCTTGTTGTGAGTCTTCCTAGGTGACAGGGCTCCGGGCAGAAAGAACACGGTATGGACTTTTGGAAACGTGTTTATAGTTGGAAGGGCCTGAAGGAAGGCAGATAGCACCGAGCAAATGGAATGACAGCGTAAGGCAATAACGCACGAACAGGAAGCCGAAAGTAGAACAGGTAGCCGTGACAGCAAGAACAATAGAAGATGCTGCCAACCCCGGGAAGGCCCGCCATCTGGTTTCACAGCATTTTCGCCAGTGACACCTGTGACATAAATGTCAAGATCGGAGCCCAAGCCAGACCCTGAGAACCAGGAATCAAAGCACGAATAAAGGAAATATCACTGCCATTCAGCATCTCCAGCTTCAACTTAAGCATTGGAGATGCAGATGCAGGAGACGCTTGCCCAGGGTTACAGGAAAAAAAATCCCAACCTGTATGGCTGCCTGGGCCAGCATCCAGGACCGGCTTTGCAGATATGGGGAACACAGCAGCCAAATTTAGCCTAGAAATAGCATACATTGGAAACACAGACTAAGTGTTGGCTCTCCTTAATACTGTCAACATCTCAGAGGGGAGAAGGGATACTATTTTTAACCGCGATGCAGCTTTCAGAATAGACGATAGCAACAACAGAAACCCTACTAGGTACAAAACAGGTACTGACACACAATTTGTTTGCTTGCTTACTGGAGTGAAAAGGGTGCAGACCATGTCCGGGATGTCTTATCTATTTCATTTGTTGGTACCCTCACATGTACCGTCCATCAGTCCTCTGCCACACAGCCTGGCTTGGAATTCAACTATGAAGTACAGGTTGACCTAAAACTCATTGCAATCCTTCTGCCTCAGCTCCTCAAAGGTTAAGGTGACAGGCACAGGGAGGTCATCATGCTTGGCATGTTTGTTTTGTTTCTTCTGCTTTTTCCTAGCTTAAGAATTAAATTTGGTCTCAGCTAGCACCATAAGGCTGCTGCTGGAATAAACTCAGATTATTGGAAGAAGAACAACCTTTTGAAGAGCAAAGCATTTGAGAATTCGTTTTTTTTTTTTTTGTTTCCCCCCTTAATGTTATTAGAGTTCGGGTTTTGCCCCTTGTAAATGACTGGAGGGGGGTTAGCTCAAAAACAAAGCCCATCTTCTGCATTCCATATTTAAATTTTCAGATGAATTCCAAAATTCTAATTTTAAAAATGTGGTTAGAATCCATTGGATGACTAGTTTTATAGCATCATTTGTACCTAGGTTCACAGATTCAGCAACCCCTTGTTAGACTTACAGACTACCACCTAAACTTATAGCTGATATAGAAAGAAAAGGAAGAAAGAAAACACAGCATGCTGGAGAAAGGAAAAGGGCAAAAGGCTCAGTAAAGCATCCTTCTGTCTCCAGAAAGTGACCCTTGGCTTTCTCCAAGATGTATTTACAGGTTTATACTCATAAATGACATTTCTCATTTGTTTCTCTACTCTCAGCCAAGGAAAATATACTGGAATGTTTAAAAGCTAGAACTGATACATAAAAGCAAACCCCTGTCATTTGGAAATTATCAAAGAGCAAAGGATGACTCACACCTTTTTGAAAAGTTCAAATCATGATCACAAACTGCAAATCAATTTCCTTTTGGTTTCTCATAAAAGAGAGACGGGGGAGGGAAATGGTTTGAGTTCTATAAAGAAAATATTTTTTCCAAATAGAAGACTTTGTAAGTTAGAATTTACAATAGATTTGGAATTAGAATCACCCCTTTCTTTACGTTCTTTCAGTTTTTCTTCTATGGGCACCAGAGTCACTGACAATGAAAAGACAGACCCCCCATCAGATCACTTGGTTGGGTTTTATATAGTCGTTCCGGATTAAACTGGAAGCAGATGGCTTTGTCTCATCTCTCCTAACAGATCTCAGAGCTCTCTTGGGATTCCTATTCAACTCTGCGATTACCATCTAACTTTTCCTTTCATCCTGATCCCTGTTAACATTAATACTTTCTGGCTTATTAGTTCAAACATTTCAGCAGATAAAAATGGTGGCATTGTACACCATGCTATGGAGATTTCCAGAGAAATCTTGATCAAAGTTTTATTTTTCACAGTTTGCATTCACCTATTAGTTCAGTCAAGACACCATGACTTCATTATGTGCTATAAGATGGGGACGTAAGCTGGTGTGGGCATCCTTCCTCTACTCCTCAGTCTTCTGTATGCTTTTTCTGCTTATATTTTCCTCATACATTCTTAAGAGAATAAAATGATAATTTGTTTACACACAATGTTTGTAAGGACATAATTAACTAAAGGCTTTAACACACACACACACAAGCACATGCACACACATATACACAAACTGCTTTAATTCTCACACAGTACAGAATATTTTCTAAATCTTGCTATTTCTTGTTTAATTAATGGTTTGATTTTTCTTAACATGTACTGTTTAGTTTGTTTTTTTAAAAAATATAACAGGCTTTTCTGTGTTTATTATAGCTCTTGACCTATAATTTAATCCACTGTAGTCAAATAACCTTTGAAACAGGTCAGGATGTATTTTATAGATAGGTTTTTGATCTGTGGTAAAGGTTCAATTGAAAAGAATTTGAATGAATGACGAAATGTGACACTTATAATAATGGAAATATATTCTATTCTGCAAAGAAAAACATAAAATTCTCAGGGTAAATGGATGGGAGTAGAAAATATGATACTCAACGAAACAACTCTGACCTAAGAAGATAAACGTCACATGTTCTCTCTTATTTGTGGACTCTTGGTCCAGATTTTTACATGTGAGTATATATACTGGAGTAACCATGGAAACTAGGAAAGTAAAAGCAGGGAGTCGGGGAGAAAGAATTCTGGAGAGGGGGATAGATAGTAGGACACAGGTGCTATGAAGGACAAAATGGGGGAAATGGAGGGAGTTTAATTGAGAAGGAGGAAGAAAGGGATGAGGAGGAGGTAGGGAGGAGGTACAGAGGGGGTAGGGAGGGCAATACAGAGGGTAAGGAAGGAGGAATAAATAACATAAGGGATGTTTGAAAAAGCCATAGGAAAATATACTCTTTCATATTTGCACACACACATACACACACACACACACACACACACAGGGCTGGACAGTTGTGAAACTTGGGAAGTCAGTTCAGAGCAAGAGTGAGGTCAAGACCGGTCCACACCTGGAAAATCTCATCCAGAGACTAGCAGTGTAGGGCTATTTTCCTCCTTCTTACTCTGGGCCTGTCTCTCTAGGTATACCATGTATCCTGAACAACCTCTGACACACTTGAGGTAGTCACTTAGCCTGATGGCCAAATTATGGGATTAACATTCTCTTTCCCTGTAAGGACATGTTTAGTATGCACCTGTAATTCCTCTTCATGAAAAGGAAGCATTCCCAGCACCTTGGCACCAGCCAGTAATGTACTCTCACCCTGAAACCCTCTACCCACTCCTCAAGGTTAATATAGCCCTTGTTGCCCCGAATAAAAGAAAACTATTTCACTGAAAACTGTCTCAGAGAAGGCTGTTCTTTTCAACATTCACCTTGGACCAAGGTCCTATGAAACCTAAGCAAAGCCCAGCTAAGCTTCACTCCTTCCAGTCCAGCCCTGTGTGCAATGGTACCTGGATACCCCAAGGGCAGAAGCAGACCCAGGCCAACACACACACAGACAGAATGAAGTTATTTCATTTAGGGCAATAAATGAGCTTAGAGCAAGAGCTGTAGACTAACAAACCCCAGTATCCCCCAGAGGAAACCTTCCTTGAGTTGTTGTTCAAGGGAGTCCAATAGACTCCCAGATGATATAGGCTATTAGCATTGTCCTTTGTTGCTTCTTAGAATTTGAAGGTAAGACCCTACTGCTGAAGATTCTGAATACTTTATACCGTACCTGGAGGAATCAAACTGGAACTGACCCTACCTAAGGACTAGTTCTCATGGTATCTGGTGATTCGCAAGCTACTGAGGGCAAAAAGCAATCAGTTGTCCTTCCCAGCTGTGAAGCCTATGAAACACAACCACTAAGATGATATGATGTCTCCAAGAGTACAACAGTTATCCTTACCTATTCGGGATAATCATAGCCACATAATTGGACCTAATGCTCACTCAATAGGAGGGAATCCATGCCAAGTACGGAGCCATCCTGCCACGGCTGGTGAGGCCACAAAAGAGAACCGACTGCTGCTACTTCCAAAAACCAGTGTAATTCCTACATACAATCTGTATATTTGTCTCTTCATTTACAGAACGTGTGACTCTCACCCCTCCTCAAAGAAGCTTCTTTTGCAGTGGAAGGAGACCATTACAGAAACCTACAATTAATCAAAATGCAGAGAACAACTAACCCAACCCAATAGATTATCCCCATTGCAACCTAGAACCACTAAGGCCCAGGGATCATTGAGAAAGAAGGAATGGAAAGATTGTAAATCCCAGAGGACTAGGATTTCTCCTCTAGTGTCTTCTGTATACAAAGGTAAAGCTGTACACAATAAGTCTTAACCAAATATTGCCTAAACAAAGCATACTGAATGACATCTGTTGACATGCCAGCATTGATGGGACAAATCCCATAAGACCCAACTCCTGGAAGACAAGCTATGGACAACTGATGTTTCTGAGAGAGGGAGCTGAATCAATCTTCTCCAGGCACAAGCCCTCTATTAGGTTATGCAACCTCAAGTGGTAAGCTCGAACACATATACATGTGAGCAACACTAAGTAGACTTAGTAGGCCATATTTATACATACATGCGTACATACATGTATAAACATATATCCACAATATTAATTAAACAAATACAAAGATCATAGTGTCAGGAGGACCTAGAAGGTATTGGAGTGAAGGAGAAGACTGGAACTGAGGTAAATACGGTGCTGATAAATGACATTCTCTAAAAGTAAAACATTATACATTAAAACTGCATAAACTTCGTGGGAACAAACAACTATTTTCTGATTGGATTTAAGTTACAATACACTAGGCTAAATCAATATCTAATATCACTGTTGGGCTGAAATCTATGGTTAGACAAATCATAGAGCCTTCCAGAGGAAAAACAACTGCTAAAAATTATTCTTAAGGGGACATAGTATTTAACCTGACTCTTCCTTAAGAGTCTTCCTTATCATTATATCAATAGATCATTACTTCTCGCAGTCTTCAACTGCTTGGAGGAGATGGTGACTATTACACAGACCCGCAACTGGCCAAAGTGCAGAGAAAAAAAGATTGCAGCTTAGCCCTACATGAGCCATTTATACTGCAACGCCTCCTCCCAAGGTTCAGGGATCTTTGTTGAAGAGAGTACAAAAGTTATCTGGGATGGGTGACAGTAAGGAAACATCATCCTATGGACACTCAGGGCAGCTACATCTATGAATTCAAAGCAGTTATGATAGCATACACAAGACCTGTATATGCTTAAGCCAGAAAAAATTCTAGCACGGGGAGGAGATGGACATGAAATTCCCCCACTATTGATAACTGATAGCTATTGAAAATGGAAGAGTTGGCTTTAGGTATGAGAGTGAGGGGGAAGGGGATAACATTTGAAATATAAATACATAAAATATCCAAGAAAAATAAAATTAAAAAAAAAAGAGTGTAGGCTCTGGTAAGTCAACCAGGCTTCAGTGAAAAGGGATAAAACCAAAAATATTTCGATAGCATAAATTGGTCTTTATGATTAAAGAAAAAAGATACTAATTGGGAAGGAGAAATGGATTTAGAAGAAGTTAGGGGTAAAAATGATCAAATACACATACAAAACTGTAAAGGAAGATTAAAATAATAAACATTTACATGTTAAAAACAAAATTCCAAAAGAACTAAATAAAACTAAATTTAAAAAATTAAATAAAACCAATAAAGGAAAGAGAAAAGTATTAATATCTTGAACTCTTGAGGTATTCATTCTATATACAGTCACCAAACCCAGACATTATTGCAGATGCCAAGAAGTGTATACTGACTGGAGCCTGATATAACGGTCTCCTGAGAGACTCTGCCAAAGCCTGACAAATACAGAGGTGAACAGCCAACCACTGAGCTAAGAACATGGTTCCCAATGGAGGGTCAGAGAAAGGACTGAAGGAGGTGGATGTTTTTGCAACCCCATAAGAAGAACAACAATATCAACCAACAAGACCCCACCAGCGCTCCAAGGGACTAAACCACCAACCAAAGGGTACACATGAAGGGACCCATGGCTCCAGCTGCATGTGTAGCAGAGGATGGACTTGTCAAGCATCAATGGGAGGAGAAGCCATTGGTCCTGTGAAGGCTTGATGCCCCAGTGTAGGGGAATGCCAGGGCATGGAGGTGTGAGGGAGTGGGCAGCTGGGTGGAGGAGCACCCTCATAGAAACTCAGGGAAGGGGGAGTGAGATAGGGGGTTTCTGGAGGGGAAACTGGGAAAGAGGATAACATTTGAAATATAAATAAAGAAAATATTCAATAAAAGAAAAGAAAAAATAAATGTCAATTACATTTAGGTTTGATAATTAGAGTATTATTCGTTTCTTCTATTTTAATTGCCTTCTGTTTTCCTGTCTTATCAGTTTCTAATAGAGAATTACTGACTTAGTCCCGGCACCCTTGAGCACACCGCCTCAAGTTTAAGGCCAGTACAGATTACATAGTGAATTCTAAGCCAGTCAGGGAAACATAGTGAGGTCTTGTCTCAAGAATAATTTCAATGAAAGATTTGTCTAATTTTTATTATGCTGTGATTTTAGACTATTGTTTTTAAAATATTATAAAATTATCATTCCTTGTTAAAAATTGCCTACTTGGGAGTTGAAAAGATGTCTCAGGGAAGAAAGTGCACGCTGCGCAAATGTGAGGGCCAAGCACAAGTCCCCATGTAAACACAGATGGTCATGGTAGCACGCAGGAGCAATAGCATTGTTTCTGTGGTAAGAATGAAGGTGGAGGGGGCTGGGGATTTAGCTCAGTGGCAGAGTGCTTGCCTAGCAAGCGCAAGGCCCTGGGTTCGATCTTCAGCTCCAGAAAAGAAAAAAGAAAAAGAAAAACAAGAATGAAGGCAGAGGCAGGAGAATCCTAAAAACTCTGGGGCCAAATACTGGGTTTACACAGCAAATAACAAAAGAGACTCAAACAAGAAAGAAGATAAAGGTTGCTATCTAAGGTTGTCTTCTCATCTCCACATGTATGCTGTTGGACATGTGCATCCACATCCACATACATGAGTACATCTGCACTCATGCACAGACAAGTGTGTGCATACACCTACATCATTGGGCATACACCACCATACATACACCTGGACACACAAAGCTTCTTCTCTACTCAATGACTATGTTCATGTAAACATCTTCTGGCAGGAATATACATTATTTGTTATCAATAGAATCCTACCACTTTTTGCTTAGTATTTTCATTCTTTACCTTTCGTTGTTTAACTTTCAAACTGCTTGTGTTGTTTTATCTAAAATATATCTCTTAAGGAAAGCATACCCCTAGAACTTGATCTTCCAAGTCTGACAATCACAAGGATAATGAAGTGTGCACTTCCTAAAAGACCATGCAAAAATGACGACCAGTCTAGCCTTTTAAATATTTTTTTAAAAAAATTTAATAATAACTAGAATTCCTAAACAGCACAGATCTTATCAACAGGTAATGTATTTAAAAAGTACAACACCACTTGATAATAAAAATGCATGAACTAGTCATAAATGCAAGAAATGTTTAGCTCTAAACAGTATTGTAAGGAATTAAAAGAAACCAAGAAGAAAAGAGAGTGCCATGGTACCATTCGTGTGTTTTTAAGCAGGAAGCATACCAGAGGCCAGAGGCCAGTACAGTGTTGTGTCAGGGAGCTGAAGGGGTTCACGGGGCGACGCAAAGGCCATTTATTTTAATTGCGATTGTGCCTCATGCAGAAGAATACAATGATCCAGGTTAATGTGTACCCAAAAAATTGCTCATTTTACTTTATTGGAATCGTATTTCAGTGAAAGAAAACATGACCGGAAGCTCTACTACCTCTATTTCCTGTTTTCCAATTAAGCCAGTAGTCGGCTAAGCCGGCCCGAGTGGTTTGAGGCAGCCAGCGATCTGTTTCAGTCTCCTGCTGATCCCTTTTCTGTTGGTGGGCACCTCGTAGGCACCTTCCTTTTGCTGCCTCTCTCCATAGGACCGGTAGGAACCCAGCAATCTTCTCTACACAGATTTCTGGTTTACCAGGAAGTAGCACATAGCTGTGTCTTGAAGGTAATTAACTTTCAGATAAACAGGAGTTGGTTCCAACATACCACCTACCTCTAAAGAACCCAAAGCCTGGATAATTAAGGTCGGGGTGTCTCAGTGGTAGAATTCTTGCCATGCATGTGGGAGATGCTAGGTTAATCTCTGCATTAAAATAAAAGGTTAAAAAAAAAAAAGGAACCAGAGAGTAACCCATTGAGTGAAAGAAGTAGTTACAAGAATCATACAAAGGACAATGACACCAAGTCCAATGATGACAAAAATGGAAGAGAAAGCTGCAAAAACAAGGACATCTGCAATTTGTTATTGACAAGACCATTAAGGCTTAATTCCAAAATTTTGCACAATTGACTTCTGTATTATGTAACTTACTTTCTGTATCTGCATGATTTCATATACATCCCTTTATCTATTATTTACTTTAGTCCTGAGAGGGAGATCAAGGAAGGATATATAACCTCATTTTTTTTTTTGATGAAGAACCTGGTGTTTTGATCAAATATGTCACTGGCCACAGCAAGGCTATCTCTTCTATTTTGTTCCCTGTTAATAGCACAAAAAGGACCTATAGCCATATTGCTTCCTGTTCCACAAAGGTTTCAGGCACTGAGGGATGTCATAGCTAATATTTATCACCCACTTGATAAGCTCTAGATGGACCAGGAGTCAAACCACTGGTCATAGCTGTGAAGGAGTTCCTATTGTGTTAATTGAGCAATAAAAGCCATAATGAATTAGGGTGATACCATTCTGTGGGCTGAGGTCCTAGATGTTACAAAAAGACAAAAGAGAGCTGAGCATCCTCATTTATCTGTCTCCTTCCCGATTATGGATCCGATGGGACCAGCTGCCTCAAAGTCCTGCTGCTAGGCCTATCCCAGATTGATGAGTCATGAGGCCACTTCTTTCTGTGAGTTGCATTAGTCATATTTTCACCCAGCAATAAGAAAGGAAATTAGTACAAAACTGTTCTTGTGGATATCTGGCTGGGGTGGCACTTATGCTGGCCTGTCAGAGCTGGCCTAGGTACGAGAACATTGCAGTTGAAAGAAAATTATAAGCCAACCCAGCTCTCGGCAGGATCTGGCTCTGGTCCTACAAAAAAGGAGACATATGGGGACAATAGATTAGTTGGATCGGGATAGAGGTTCAAGTTGCACATTTAGTCAGGAAAGAGTATAGTGTAGGGGAAAGATGTCAAATAGGATCCGAAAGGTCACTGAAGATTTGCTGAAGCTTCTAAGGAAGTGAAATAATAAGAAGCATGTGCCACAGAACACATGATATATTATAACTTTACTATTACATGGATATTAATATTACAGTGCATTTATGATTATGATTAAAAAATGGATACGTGGTGAATGGGCGACAATGAGAGAAAGCAGTAAGATTAGCCAAACTTGTTCAGATTTTCCACTAAAGGGGGAAAGCAAAACGCATCCAAAGTGCACATTTCTCAGAGAGAGCGAGCCACGCTTTATTAAAGAGAGAAATAAAGACTTAATGAGAACAAGCAATCCATGTGGAAAAGCGTTTAAGAGGGATACCTCTCAAAGGCAGGAGGGTCGGGTGAGGTCAAGAGCAAAGTCGATCCGTGAGCATCGTAACTCAGAAGGATAGCTTTAAGCTTGTGGGGGAGAGTGGAAGGACATGAGAGAAGGGGCTGGGGGAGGGGAATACGAAGAGGGCATCCACACGCACCTTGGCCTTTCAGTCGCTTGCTGTGAAGGATGCTGATTAATAGGATAAACCAAACAAGAGAGAATTAGATGTTCTGGAAAGAATAGGAAGGCCACTTGAGAACTGAAATCTCATCCTTGAAAAGATAAGAAGGTGCTAGCCAGAGAGCTAGCTCAGTACGGGCATCTGAAATATCGACGGTCAGAAATGAATTTTGTTCATTGCTTATAATAGAATTAATTAACAACAACAACAACAGCATTAATTTAAAAAGTAGACATTTTAATAAATATCAATTCACATAGCCAATCACACATATGTTGGTATCTTTTATTCATTGTTTCATCTGATTATTGATTTTCTTGATGTTGTGTTGTCTGAATCCCTTACATATTTGGGGAATTAATCCCTTACTGGATGCCTGGTTTGCAAAGGCTCTTTTCTATTCTTCAGGTTGTCCTTTTTACTCTGTGAACCACTAGCTTCACCATGTGGAAGTTGTAATCCTAGCCTGTTATTATCCTGCTCATGTATTTTTAACCTTCTCTGCTGTGGTTGGCCATCATAGCCAACAGGATCCTTCCTCAGGCCAGTCTCATGCAGGCTCTCCTCTAGGCTGTTCTTTAGTAGTTTTACTGTTCAAGTAAATCTGTTTTAAGTTTGGCTTTATATATACCGTAATGTTGAGGTTCATCCCACCGCATGTAGATAGTTTTCTAACTGTCATTTATTGAATGGATTATCCTTTTTCTCTTTTGTGGTATTTTTTTTTACACCAAAATTTGTTACAACAGACATACAGTATAATTCTTGAGCTTTCTGTCCTGTTCCATTAGTCAATGCGTCCGAGTTAGTGTGAGTAACACGATGCTTTGATTACTACAATTTTATATTTTATTTTTTCCTTTATTAAAAATGAATTTTTCAGACGATATATTTGAAAATAAGTTTCACAATGGTTTTAGATTTGTTATTTCTGCTCATGTTATTTGCGTTTAGAGATTCCATATATTTTTAGGATTTAAAATATTTTCTATATAAACCATCATTGAAATATATATGTATATATATATATATTCAGATAAAACCATGGTTAGTATACAGTAACTGCTAGTTTTTACATTCTAATTTGTACCAGTAGTTTTATTAAATTTGTTCGTTATTAGTTCTATAGTTTCTATATAAACATTATCTCAAGAGGTTTTTTTCACATATAAAATTGGGTCATTTGCTGAAACAGTTAATCATTTCCATTTTTTTTTTTTTTGGTTCTTTTTTTCGGAGCTGGGGACCGAACCCAGGGCCTTGCGCTTCCTAGGTAAGCGCTCTACCACTGAGCTAAATCCCCAGCCCCAATCATTTCCATTTTTATTTCAAAGGCTTTTATGTCTTTTTCTTGACCACTGGATTTGGCTAGGACTACCAGTCCTGTACTGAGTGGAAATTATAAACATGAGCAACTCGTCCTCTCTTTCCTGATTAAAAATTGCATCTTACATGTAGAATACCAAATTAAATAAGAACCGTTGTCACCTCCCTAGATTTTCTATCAGGTGACCCCCCAGGCTGATATATTTTGCCCTTGGGGTAGAATTGCCTCATTGGGAAGTCTAATAGAACAGGAGTTGTGCCAGACACTGGGACTGCTCAGGAACATGATTCTAGCCACCACAGCAATCAACTGCATGCTCGTGTGTAATGTTTCACGTGACATACAAAAGGCAAAATAAGTCCCAGGAAAAACACAGTAAGGGTCTAAATCTAGACAGAAATAATAAATATTAAGGAGAGATGATTCCAATAGTCCCTTGAATAAAATTGAAATGTTTGTTGGAGGGGTTGCTGAAGAAACTGAAGAGGGCCCAAGTTCTTGTGTTTGGGGATTAAATATGGAAAACAGAAATTTTCACTAATGTTGGTCACCCTCATTACACCTTTCTTCATTTTAAATCTGCAAATCTGTTTCGTGCACTCTCCCATTTCCTCTCTGTCTCTGTCTCTGGGTCTGTCTCTCTATCTCTCTTTCTCTGTCCCTGACACTCTATCTCTGTCTTTCTATCTTTCTGTCTGTCTCTGTCTCTCTGTCTCTGTCTCTCTGTCTCTCTCTGTCTCTCTGTCTCTGTCTCTCTGTTTCTCTCTGTCTCTCTGTCTCTCTCTCTCTCTCTCTCTCTCTCTCTCTCTCTCTCTCTCTCTCTCTCACACACACACACACACACACACACACACACCTCAACATAAGACAGAAATAGTATCAAGAACAACGTCTTGGACCTTCCCCTCGAGGCTTAAAGAACATGATGTAAGGAGGAGGTGGAAATGTGTAGGGGCCAGCATTTGAGAGAACTGGGCTAAACAGTATCCATGATACAAGGCGGAATACATGTAGAGAACATGCACACATTCAATGAGACATTCTCAGCAGTTGTGATTGACTACAAAAGACCTGACAAGACGAAGCTGTCAACATTCCAGCACTGAGGGAAAGGAGTTCATTAGCTCCCCCATTCCTTGCCGAGGAACTGTGGATAGTTGCTAGTTGCTAGAAGAGATTCAGTTTTCTGTGGATGTGTGGGGGGTTGTGGTCTCTAGTAAGATGACAGTGCTTCAGTGGATGGATGCACACACACTCACATTCACATACAGAGACACAGAGACAGAGACAGAGTGTTAATTAGACTCAGAGGGCTATAAAAATAGTGTGTGTGTGAAGTTGGGGTGGGAATGTAGGGGGGTATCTGGGAGGCATTGGTGTAATGACTGGGTAAATATGATCAAGATAAATCACAAATGTGAATGACATTCTTAAAGAATCAAAGCATGTACAATGTGTTATTTTCAGTAGTTAAGTCATAATAAACATAGTTTTTAATCCAGGGAAAGATCAATTATAGATTTATAAGGAGACCAATCATTTCAGAAGTTGTCAACATTTTAAGATTCAGCAAACTTTTTGCATTAAGGGACAGGGTGAAAAGCTATGTGAAATGTTATTGATGGACACCAAACATTCATGTGAGGCCTCCGTTTGTCATTTCCAGGCAGGATTATCGCTTGCATAAAACATCAGTTTGCATTGTGGGTTCGCATGGGACGTTTTACAGTAATTGCCACTTAAAAGACCAAGCAGAGGCCATTCCACCAGAGGGGTAACCAAAGCACGCAGAGGTCATTCCCATTTCCAGATTAACTGGTCCCTTGAACAGTGGCAGATAATTACCCAGATGATGACGCACACTCCGGTATGATGAGATAGCCTATCCTTTCCTTTCTCAAACACATTCAACACCATAAGCACTAAGGCAGTGAGACCAAGTTCATGGACCGCTCAGACAAGGTGCGATGACAGCCACATCCAACTCCATCACACGTCATAGATGGAACCCAACTGAGAGGGGCTAGCAAACTTTTTTCCTCTGATTCGGTGGTTCTCAATGATCCTAATGCTGCAACCGTTGAACGCAGTTCCTCCTGCTGTGGTGGCCTCCAACCATAAATTTATCTTCATTGCTACTTCATAACTGTAACTTTGTTACTGTTATGAATCATAATGCAAATATCAGGTGTGTGGGATCTCTGGTATGGAACCCCAACAGGGTCGTGACTCATAGGTTGAGAACCACTGTCCTAACTAATAAAAGATCAGGAAGCTAATAGCACGAACCAAAGGCAATCCACCTAAATGGACACTAGCGACATAGCAAGGGCTTCTGATTCCCTTGAAAACTGGAACTACAGTACTGACAGCATGGTCTCATCAGATGACAAGATAGCACTGCTTTCCCTTATACATTTACTGAGACCAATGTGGATCCCTAAGACATTTTAGAAATAATCCAGCCTCTTACTTCCAAGTAATAGAATCCGAGTTCACACCATTTAAGAATCTGGAGAATATATTTGAAATTTATTCTTCTAATTCCTAGTCTAGTGCTTCATTGCACTATAATAACTCCTCATTCCCAAAGAAGATATGATAAAGAGGGAAAGGAAGGGAGGAAGAAGAGGGAGAGGAGGAGCTGAACAACAAAGAGAAGAAAGACAAGACGAGAAGAAAAAAGGAGGAAGAGGCTGATATATTGTTTAAAAAAGAAAGGAAAGAGAAATTATTTCAAGACAAAGGTGGTACAAACAATTTTCTACTAAGTAAATAAAATACATTTATTAGAACATGATTTTCTAACTATACTTTATTCACGAATAATTTTAGAACTCAAAGAGACATACTTTTGGATTGAATAGTAACAGATCACAGATATCTGTTACTTGTTCTTCTGTTAGATGCAAAACAACAACCACAAAAATTCCTTGGCTATCCAGAGAAGAGTTGAGAAGAGAAAACATGCGTGAATGCTAGAAAACAGAAAAGTGATGTGTATGTATGTATGTGTGCATGTGTGGCATACGTATGCATATGCACATATGCATGTGTATATGTTTGTGTGTCTGTGTCTTTATATGTATATACGTTTGTATATGTTGTGTGTAGATCATGAAACTGGAGAGTAAGCCGTGAGACAGAAAGATCTTATGGGACTTGGGGCATCAAAAGAGAGGGTAATGGAATATACAACATACCAGCAGACACCAGAAGGAGGGAGGGAGGGAAGGGAGGGTAGGGGAAGGCAGTGATGAAGAGGCAAAGATGAAAGATTTATGAAAATGCACATGAAACCCAGCATTTCATTTGCTAAATCCAAGCCTATCCTTGAAGAAAACTGGGTAGGTGAGCTCTACGTGGACCTCAAGTGCCTTTCTCTAGCCATGTGAACGAAAGCGGAGCGCCAGCCCAGATGAGAAAACTGCAGATCAGCTAGCTGAGGAAAGAATGGCCAGCAGCACGCGACAGTCCTAACAGGATGTGGAGGAAGGTTTGAAGGAAGGGCATGTTCTGCACCAGCGGGAGGATGCTGCATACCTCACCGACAGGACACTGCTCCACACCAACATGTGGAATTCGGAAAACAGTGTATCACTTCTCTTGACTCATCCTAGACACCAAACTACACAACACCAGCTAGAATTGGCTTATATTTTCCTTGCTTCACTAAAAGGAAGCAAAGCAATATTAAAAAATGTTGAGGGTTGGGGATTTAGCTCAGTGGTAGAGCGCTTGACTAGTAAGCGCAAGGCCCTGGGTTCAGTCCCCAGCTCCGAAAAAAATAAAAAAAAAATAAAAAAAAATAAAAAATGTTGAACTTGTAACCTCTTCCTAAAAGATTGTGTCATGTTTATAGGAAACTAAGCATATTTGATATAACTGTGCCAAATCCCACTGTTGTTCAGGGTCAGATATTTTCTGACAGAATAAGTAAAAAAAAAATTTTTTGTAAGATTTTTAGAAAACTATCATTGCTCACAAAAGGGACATTAACATAGTGATTGGGATGGTGTCTCTTTAAGAACTAGAACATATACCCTTATAATTAAGAGGACACCATAATGAAAGGAAAGCTGAGAGCAGTGGATTCCAAATATGGGGACTCTGATAAAAATTGGTAGATTATAAATGGACTTAGTGGATGATATATTCATGTGCTCATATATACATATATATGTATCAATAATAAAGAAGATATTTTGAATTTGGTAAGAAGGAACTTGCAGGAACAAAGGGAGGAATGAGAATGAGACAGTACTCATAAATGAAATTCTCAAGGAAAAATATTTACAAAGCAAACATAAAATCAGAAACAGATAAATATAGGTATGAAAGTATGATATGCAAAGTAACCAATAAATTTGAAAAATGAAGACAACTGAGCTTGAAAATTCATAGACAAACAAAAACAGATTCCCTGGATTGAGGTAAAGTGATTAAAGGTTTAAAGTCATATCAGAGGAAAGCCCTAAGGATGCTATGATTGAAGAAAGCACTTTAAGGGAAAATGTAAACAGATACTTGCAATAAGATATAGTTTAAAGAAAGAATGGAATTTGTGTGTATGTACACATGTGTGTATGCATGCTTGTTTGTACATTTTTATGCATGCTTATGCATGTGTATGTACGCTGTGTGTGCATGAGTGTGTGTATGTGTGTGTGTGTGTGTGTGCTCTTTTTGTGTGCACAAGTGTGTACACCGGTGAGGAGGGCAAAGAAGGATGTCATAACTCCATCACTCTCTGTTCTCTTAAGGCAAGGTCTCTCACTGAACCCAAAACTCACTGATCTTTGATGTTCTGTTGGCTGCACAGCAAGTACCAAGGACCTTTCTTTTTTGTTCCTATGACCTCTGGTATAGCGCTGGGGTATAGTCATGAGTGGCCATGCTTGGTTTTTATATAGGTACTGAAGGTCAAAACTCAGGTCCTCAGGATGGTACAGCAAGTGAACCACACCCCCTTTACTAGAATGGAATCATCAAACCAAAGGAATCCTTAAATTAAAAGGTCGTATTGAAAAGCACCTAAATAGAGACATATCTCATGACTGCTAGAGAAGGTAAAAATTAATGGGAAAATAACTCTGGTAGGGAAAATATAGCTTCTAATGGGAAGAAAAACACAGGAAAATGTTGACTGCCTTATTTTGTCCTTATTTTTACCCTGAGAATATTTTAGGGTAAAATACCTGTGCACCAACAAAGTTGTCTTTCTTGGCTAAGAGGAAAATGTGACACAGCCACAGCTGAGGAAATGCACCACCAACCTGTGTGTCACAGGAAAGCAATCTGAGCACATTTAGTTTAACTGAAGACAGAGTAAAGGGGAGAATTATAGCAAAAAAACTTTAGGGATGCATATAGTTCAGATATACCACAGGGTAAATGCAAATCGTTGTCAACATAACTATGTCACGGGAGGAAAAATGTTTCCCAGAACCTTGTATAAAATGACGAACTACATTGACCGACTGCCTGATTGACTGATCTCGGCTGTTTGAAGTGCTCAGGGTCATACCCAGGACTGCCAGCACCATGCCAAGTAAGCTTACATATATGTGAGAAAGTTGTTGGGCAAGTAAATAATTATTACGTTATCTCACATTGTCTTTGCTAATAGCTATTGTTTCATTTGTGACACTCATAATTTCTCTTTAAGATAAAAAACAAGCACAAAATAATATATGTAACTATAATATCAATAATTAGGAAAAAACAAGAGAAGAAAAAAATTGGTTGTTAAAAGGCTTAAGACTAACCAAAAAAAAAAAATGAGGAAAAACAGTCAGGACTAAAAGTAGAAGCAATCAAAAAAATATTACCAGACAAGAAACCAGATATACCAACCAGTAATATTAAATTGTGAATTGTTTGATTCACATTAACTAACAAAAGCACCAAATTAGATCATAATGCAAGAGATGAACAGATGCTGTTTATTTAAAAGAAGCACGGAACAAGTTGCCAACGTTAAAAATAAGATGAGAGCAAAAATACATCAGGCAAATATAAACAAAAATGTAGATTTTCCAAAGTTATTGGCGACAAAATATGCATTCAGGATCAAGAAAGTTTCATGTCTAGGTAGGATAATTTTATATCAAAGTGGCAGATGAATTTACAAAATTGGTAGGAGCAGTGCATTCTACAAAACTACTAGAAAGTCTACACAAATGTGAGATATATAAATTCTTCCTTTTCAGTTTTTGAGAGATAAATTCTGCAAGCAGAATGCAGGTATTAGAGTTGTGACTGAAGTACTTATATTTTTAATGAGAATGAATTAAATAGTACTATAAAATGAAAATTCTTTTTACAATTAACTAATAAAACTGATCAGTTACAAAAGAACAAAGCAGCAAAAGCCCAAATCCTACAGAGTATACCCGTTCCTCTCTCTTTAAAAACATTTTTGTTTCTTGAGATGGAGTTATGCATGCCAGGCTGGCCACAGACTTATTGTGACCAAAGATGATCTTGAACTTCTTGTTCAGTGCTGGGGTGAGAGATTCATGTCCTGTGTCCCAACACTGAGTGTGCAGTGTAGAAGACCAAACCCGGGCCGTCATGCAGACTAGACAAGCATCCTACCCACTGTGTCGCAACTTCAGCCCATGAATAAGCTTTTAAAGTAAACACTTTGGGGGCTTTACCGGAGAGTTTGGCCACAAGACATTAATCAGGTATACAACATTAAACCTAAAGGCAAGCAAGCAAACAGAAGAATCTTCAAAAGAAAACTTGGCTCAAAGAGAAGCTCAGAATTACAGTACAGGTGTGGTCTTTTAGGGATAACATCATTGTGATTTTTCAACACACCCCTCATTGATCTTATATAACCCTTTCATGATTCCGTTAAAGCAAAATCTATCAACCGTGTGTCTCAAGACCAAAGAGCCAAGCGATTAAAATAAGAAGCAGTAAACTTAAGAGCACAAGAAATCCACAAAAGAGTAAACAGAATGATTCAGGAATGGATTTGAAGACTTTAGTCTGTGAAACTGCCAATAAAATGGGGAAACTTAACAATTTTGACTTAAAAGGTTCAAGGGAAAGATGCAACCGGAAAGTGAGAAAGTTGACAACAGTCAAATACAATATGGAATTTAAAATGAAAAAAACATGTTAAAATCTTTGAAACTTCATATAAAAAGGGTGTCTATGAAAACAAAGTCATTAAAAATGAGACGAGAAAGAGAGAACCTAACTAGGCAAGTCACAAGGAGATTTTAAAAATAAACTAAATCACTTTAAAACAAGATTTTAGCCAGGCCTGGTGGTGCATGCCTTTAATCCCAGCACTTGGAAAGCAGAGGCACAGGAACCTCTGAGGTTAGCCTAGCTAGCTAGGTCTACAGAGTGAATTCCAAGACAGCTATTAAAAACAAAGACATGAATTTTGTGGGTAAATGGAGGGAACTTGAGAATATCATCCTGAGTGAGGTAACCCAGTCCCCAGTACATGCATGGTATGTACTCACTGATAAATGGATATTAGCCATAAAATACAGGTACCATGTTACAGTCCACAGACCCAACAAAGCTAAACAAGAAGGAAGGCCTTAACAAGGAAGCTTGGATCCCGCTTAGAAGGAGGAATAAAGTAGTCATAAAAGGCAGATGGAGGAGGGAACTGGGATGGAGTGGGATAGAAAGAGGAATGGGGAATTGAGGATTAGGTGTGGGGCAGGACAGCAGAGATGGCTAGATGGTCATGAAAATGAGTGGACACCTGCAGTTAACAAGGGTGAGGAGGTAGGGACATCTCCAGGACTAGGCAGAGACCTGGGATAAGAGAGGCGCCCAAGAATCAAAATCAATGGGGGTCACCTTAGTTGCGATTCACTATGTTAGGGATTCAGAGATAGGAAACCTGAAGAGGTCATGTCCTGTAGCCAGCCAGGAACCCCAGTGGAGACGTAGAGACACTAATACATTCACAAAACTTTCAACCCAAAAGTTATGCTGTCTTTATGCTGTCTACACAAACTGCAGGGATGAGACAAGGAGCTGACGGAGGGAATGGCCACAGCTAATAACTTGCCCAACTTGAGACCCATCCCACGGGTAAGAACCAATTCCCAACACTATTAATGACTCTCTGTTATGCTTGCAGACAGGAGCATGCTGTCCTCTGAGAGGCTTCACCAGGAGCTGACTCAGACAGACACAGAGAACGACAAATAATAATGAAGCTTTACAAATATGGTTTCAAAGTAAGGAAATAACAATTTCACTGTTAGTATTTTTCAGATGTATCCTACCAATCGGGGGAAGGGTATGCCAATGCAAATGCAATAGTAATAAGTATTGAATCAAGAGCAGAAAAATAAGCATCACAATTATTTAGAGACAGATCCTAAAGTGAAGAGAATAAGCTGAGAAATGGTAAAATTAGTAGGAACTACTGTGACACAAGTATACTATACATCTCACTAGAAATGGTCACCTGTTTGAATGTTGGCCGACACCTACATTTTCCTTTACAGTAGAGTAAAGCATACACTGGAATCTGAAGTTCAATTTCTGTAAGAGACTTTTTATTAAATGTTTAGGAATATGTATGATACATAGTGCAAATACACAAGCTTGTTCTTAGATGAAAACAGTTATCAACACACACACACATACACACACACATACACACACACACACAGAGAGAGAGAGAGAGAGAGAGAGAGAGAGAGAGAGAGAGAGAGAGAGAACATGGCTGTGTTCTAATGAAACTACTTATGAATACTCAACTTTGAATTCAATGTAATTTTTATACATTGTGATTCCCCAGACTTTTTAAGCAAAAGAGACAGAGAAAAATCATGGCTTGCTGCTAGATACTGCTTTATGCTCTATAGGTTTTAAGAGGGTCTTATATAAGGCAGTTTGCTCCATATGAGTGAAGATCAAGGATGGGACAGTCAAAGCCTCCATCATCGTGTCAAGAATGTCTCAAATGTTTTAGATGACTGCTTACTAACAGATGTCTATCAGGAATCAAAGTCTGGGCATCCAGTATGAGAACAGCAGAAACTAACAACTGGTCATAAAACAGTGGTTCCTCTCCAGCCCTCTCTGCAGAAGGAATACCAGTATATTCCTCTGTAATGTTTGATTCAGTTCTCTGTGAAATGCAGCAAGAATCTATCTCTAATTGATAGCCCCTCACAAAGGAAAACCTAGGTGTCTCCAGTGGAGTCTCACGGACATACAAACCACTCTCATTGGCAGATCCCGTGCCCAGTAGTAGATGGTCAATACACAATGAACTCAATGGTATTTTGGAAGTATTTTTGCCTCATAATGCTTTGTCTGGCCCTCTTAACTTTACAGGTATTTTGCTTATACATTATGAATTGTGATTTATTTTGTTTTTATGGTTTATATGTGTGAAGGTGTGTACTTTTGCACCTATGTGTGTTTCTTGTGCTTTCTCATTGGCTTTTTTTCCTATTTGTTTTGCTCAATTTTTTTGTTTTTATCTTATTTTACTTAATTACTATTTTGAGTGTATGTTTGTTTATTAGTGAAATAGAAAGAGAAAGGATTTAGGTGAGTCGGGAGGTGGGGAAGATATGGAGGAGCTGTGGGAAGGGAAGCTGTAATAAGAATCTATTGTATAATAAAAAATCTATTTTTAATAAAAATAACATTCTAAAATAAAACATTCTAATATAAAATAATCTGCCCATCCTTTTGTCCTGATTGCATAATTAATAGTTTTATAAAATAAAAAATATAATTACACAAGGATGTTGATACTCAATTTTCAACTGTCATTATTCAGAAGAAATTTTATGCCTTTACTTAATTTTAGGCTAGAGGCCACATATTCTTTAAACACTCATCAGTTGATGGCTTCAGGTATTCCTTATCTTAGATATTGTTCTTTAATATTTTTATTTTATGTGTACTGATTGGTGTTTTACCTGCCTTTATGTCTGTGTGGCACTGTCAAATCTCCTGGAACTGGAGTTACAGACAATTCTAAGTAGCTGTGTTGGTACTGAGAATTGAACCTGTGTACTTTGAAAGCACAGTCAATGCTATTAAGCACTGAGCCATCTCCCCAGACCCAGCATATCTTGGATATTGTGAACAATGTTGCAATAAACGTAAATGTGCAAGAACCTCTGTGGTGTACCGACTTAGACCCTTCAGATATCTAACCAGGAACAGTGTAGCTGGATCTACGGTATTTTTCTTGTTCATCTTTTTTATTTATCTTTAGAAACATGTCAATTCATTTATTACAAAGTGGATCAAGGACCTCAACATAAAACCAGATACACTGAATGTAATCGAAGAGAAAGTGAGAAATAACCTTGAACTCATTGTCTCAAGGGTAATTTCCTAAACAGAACAACAATGGCTTACTCTCTAAGATCAAGAATTAATAAATGGGGCCTTGTGAAACTGGAAAGCTTCTGTAAAACAAAGGACATAGTCAATAAGACAAATCAGCAACCTACAAATTGAGACAAGGTCTTCACTAACCCCACATCCAATAGAGGGCTTATGTCCAAAATATACAAAGAACTCAAGAAGCTAACCACCACCATCCCCAAAGACAATAAAAAAATGGGGTACAGAACTAAACTGAGAATTCATAACAGATGAATCTTGCACGGCTGAGAAGCACCTAAAGAAATATTCAAAGTGCTTAGAGATTAGAGAAATGAAAATCAAAACGACCCTGAGATTCCACCTTACAACAATCAGAATGGCTAAGATCAAAACCTCAGGTGACAACACACGTTGGCGAGGATGTGGAGAAAGAGGAACACTCCTCCATTGCTGGTGGGACTGCAAACTGGTACAGCCACTTTGGAAATCAATCTGGAGGTTCTTCAGAAAATTGGAAATAGATCTACCTGAAGACCCAGCAATACCACTCTTGGGAATATACCCAAAAGATGCCCACCATGCCATAGGGGAACATGTTCCACTATGTTCATAGCGGCCTTGTGACAGCCAGAAGCTGGAAATGATCCAGATGTCCCACAAGAGAGGAATGGATACATAAAATGTGGTTCATTTACACAATGGGATACTGCTCAGCTATTAAGAACAAGAACATCCTGAGTTTTTCAGGCAAATGGATGGAACTAGAAAATATCATCCTGAATGAGGTAACTCAGACCCAGAAGGATATGTACTCACTCATGGTATGTACTCACTAGTAGGTAAATATTAGCCAAAGAAAAAAAAGTACAGAATACCCAAGGTACAGTCCATAGAACTCAAAAATTTCAACAAGCTGAGGGCCCAAGTGAGGACACCTCAGTCCCTCTTGGGACTTAGAAAAACAGCAATCACAATGGGGAAGGGAGGGAGAGACTTGGGAGGGAAAGGGGATGGGGCTAGGGAAAGAACAGGACATGATCTGATATTGGGTGTGGGGAAAGGACTGAAGCCCTGAGGGCCAGCAAAAAGAATGGAAAGAGGTATCCTCAGTAGGTAGGAGGTTGGAGGAACCCTCCAGAATGTCCCAGAGACCTGGGAGGTGAGAGACTCTCAGGACTCAAAGGGAGGGACCTTGGATGAAATGCCCTACAGTGGGGAGAGGGAACTTGTAGAGCCCACCTCCACCAGAAAGAGAGCATCAAACGAGGGATGGGGTTGTCGTCCCACAGTCAAATATTCTGACCTGCAATTGTTCCTGTATGAAAGAACTGCAGGGATAGAAGTGGAGAGGATCCCGAGGAAACAAAGGTTCAACAACAGGCCTAAAGTGGGATCTAGCTCAAGGGGAGCCCCAAGGTCTGACACAATTATTGAAGCTATGGAGCACTCACAAACAGGGACCTATCATTACTGTGCTCTGAAAGACCCAACAAGCAGCTAAGAAAGTCAGACCCAGATATTTACACCCAACTAACGGACAGAAACTCCTGAACACTGTGACTGAATTAGGGAAAAGCTGGAGGAAGCTGAGGAGCAGGGCAGGAGGACCAGCAGTCTCAATTAGCCTGGACCCCTGAGATCTCTCAGTCACTGGAACACCAACCAGGCAGCATACGAGGCCCCCAACACAGCAGAGGACTGCCTAGCCTGGGCTCAATCAGAGAAGATGCACCAACCCTCAAGAGACTGGAGGCCCCAGGGTGTTTAGAGGTCTGATGTAGTGAGGATGGAGGGGGCAGCCGCGTGGAAACAGGGGGGCGGGAGGAGATATTGGATGTGGAACAATTGGAGGGTGGACTAGGAGGGGAATAAAATCTGGAGTGTAAAAAAAAATTAAATAAAAAAAAAAGGAAAAACAAAACAAAATCTAAGCCTAGAGTTCATGTCTTGCTCCACACACGCTGTTTTGGCTGCTAAGGTTTCTAATCTGCAAGGCTACCGAGTTATATAACTTCTAATTTCTTTGTACTCTTGGATGTTAAATACCAAACTACCAGGATCATTGTGAGGATCAAATAGCAGCAACTTTTTAAATACAGGCCTATAGAGCAGGAGATGTTTCATAGAATGTCAGCTATTTCACCAATATAATTATTGGCAGAAAAGATACGATACATCTAATAGGGGGAATTTAATCAAAGGGATTAAGCCAACGGTATTAAAAATTCCTGACAACAGTGTAGTAGCATAAGGGGCAGTGAGTAAAGCATGGTGCACACCAGACCAGCAGCAGAGGAAGAGGAAAGAATAATTAGTGGGATGCACAAGAAGTCAGGTCACTTGGCAGAACTATGGCCTCTGTGTTTCATTGCCATACTAAGGGAAGAGAGATCAGGGAGGGGGTTACCCTAGTCTTGACCCTGGAAAGGACAGCATTCCCAAGCAAGGTAGGACCAGTCTGTCAGACCAGACATATCAGCCTGAAAGGAAACTACAATGCCCTGTCCTCATACCACCAAGTTCCACTGTTTTTTACCACAAGAATATTGGAATATTTCAGATATCTATAGATTGCCCTTAACCTGTGGATGGATTGCTCATTTATGATTCACACTCTCCTAGCTAGGGCATTGTTCTTGCCTATTTCATCTGATTCTGTGCTCAGTAGTCAAGAATCTGTTTGTCACTTCTAAAGAACACTGGGTCCTAAAACATTATTTTCTCTGATTTCAAGAAACATTTTCACTGAAACTGACACAGCATATTCTAGAACTCAATAAACTACTCATATATTATGAAATGCTTGCAGGACTAAGACGTATTTCATTATTTTTTTAAAAGCACATTCTGTGTCATTTACAACTCTGTGGTTTTGAACAACGAGAGGAAATCTTTGACAGAGTCAACAAACATGAAAAGTCAGAGAATGCATAATGGTGGGAGAAAGTGAAGAAGAATGTGACGTTACTGACTATATAAATAAGGTTTGGTCTAAATTCTGCAATTAAAGATTTAAAATTATTGCCAAAATCCACAATCTTTGCAGTCAATATGCTAGAAGAGTGTTGCAAACTACATTTTATTTCTCCTATGGCACTTACATCTCTGTATTGTTAAGGTTACAACTTTGACAGAAGAAGATACAGGCTGTATGTTATATGGTGAGTGCGTGTGTATGAGTGTGTGCGTGTGTCTATTATTGGTTAATTCTACACTGGCTTAGTTTTTCGTCTTTTAAAACTTGACACAAGCTAGAGTCATCTGGGAAGAGGGATTTCCCAACTGAGAAAGTATTTCCATCAGATTGAACCTAGGCAGCTCTGTGAAGCATTTTCATGATTAATGATTGACATGTGAGCTCACAGTAACACCCTTGGGCGGGTCATCCTGGGTTATATAAAATGCAGGCTGAGTAAGCCATGGGGGCGAGCTTGTAAACAGTACTCTTCAATGGTGTTTGCTTCTTGTCTCCAGATTCCTGTCTTGAGTTCCTGTCTGAGCTTCCTTCAATGGAGCGTGACCCAGCATAGGTAAGCCAATTAAAACTTTTTCTTCCCAAATTGCTTTGGGTCATGGTCTTTATTGCTCATAGCAATACAAACTGAACTTAAGACACTGCCTATAAAAGTTACCCTATTGTGGAGCCCAAAGATTCCAGAGAGCATGTGCACACTCAGGAGACAGATAACAGGAGAATTGTAATTATTAGTCCCTCTGAATATTTTATATGCTGTATGCTTGTTTGTTTCACTGCGCATACCAACAGGAGTAAACTGAAAATGAAATCAAATTAAAAGGCCATTAAACTGTTAAGAGCATGTCCACGAAAGGAAACTGCTATGACTTATTTTAGTCAGCCTTTAGAAGCAGGACACATTTGCATGATGCAAACAAGGCTTTTCAAACAATATCTGGATCAAATAATGCAGCTCTCACACACTGATGCTCTCCCTTGGAACTCAGTTGTGATTATTCATTTTGATTGTCATCTTGACGGAACCAAGCAATACCAATGAGCTCAGGGAAGCACATCTTGGTGTGTCCTTGAGAGTGAGTGCTTCCAGAGCACTTCGAGAGCCAATCAGATAGTGGTGACTCTCACCTACTGGCTTATTTACCCGCTGATGATTTAAATATTTCAATGGATTGTTCTTTTCAAAGAGGAGGCCTGGCTAGAAGAAGCAGGTCTCTGGGGAGTGTCTTTTGTAGTTATATCTTGTCCCACCACCACCAAGAAGTCATAGTGTTCTGCTCCCCAACTGCTATGGATTGGAACCTATTCTACCACACCGTTCCCATTACCATAGACAGAAAACTCTGCCACTCTAACCTAGATGCCTTTCCTGATTTTAAACTGTTTATGTCAGGCATTCTTCACAGCAATCTGAATGCCAGCTAACACAGCCGTGTGTGTGTGTGTGTGTGTGTGTGTGTGTGTGTGTGTGTGTGTGTTGGTTCTTGGTACCTTAGGAAAAAAATATGACACAAAAATCTGTCTCATTAATGTTTGAATTTTCATTAGATGATAACCCAGGTACAGAGATGTCTAATCCATACTATAACAGGTACAGAGAGAGGTGAGAGTGATGAATGTTTCATTTGTATACAACAGAGAACATTATAAAGGAAGTGATAGTTGAGTTTCATATAATTAAGAGGTAATTTTGTTCATAGCTTATGTTAGAAAATATCTCTCACTGACACTCTGAAGTGTATAAGATACAGAAATATATTCAATGGACACATTTCAGTACTTGCCCATAGAGGAAGGATTAAACTCTCCAGGTTAGATAGTAAAGTGCACAGGCAGGAGTACTTGAGTTGATCTCTAGCATCTACAGGAAAAAGCTGGGCTTGTCAGTACATGCCCATACAGCGCTGGAACGGCAAAGCCTGAATGGAAACACACTGGCCAGACACACTAGCAGACACTGGACTCCAGATTCGGTGAGAACTCCTCTTTCAAAAATAAGGTGGAGAAAGATGGAGGGAGAGACTTGTTATTGAACTTTGACCTACACACACACACACACACACACACACACACACACACACACACACACACACACACTAAAGCCCAGACATGACATGAACATGGACTTACACAAGGAAATTGGTTACACTTTCTAAAAAACACGTTTTACTTATTTATTGTATGTTGGGGGGAGAAGGGGTAAGTGTGCACTATAGTGTGGGAGCCTAGGTCAGTTTTCTCTTCCCACCATAGGGTCCTCAAAACTGGACTCAGACGGGTAAGCTTGGTGGCATGTGTCTTTTCTCACTGAGCTATCTTGACCACTCAAGGAAAGTTTTCCGTTTCCTGCTTATCGAAAACAAGTATCTAAGCTGAGATTTTAGAATAATACACAAGACTTTTTAAGAGAATCAGT
This sequence comes from Rattus norvegicus, assembly GCF_021556685.1. Taxonomy (NCBI): domain Eukaryota; kingdom Metazoa; phylum Chordata; class Mammalia; order Rodentia; family Muridae; genus Rattus; species Rattus norvegicus. Next base: position 49,481,258 of record NC_141536.1, on the reverse strand, counting down.
TGAGTAATTTTGGTTAAATCCTGGTGGCTTCTAAAAGCTAAATCAGTAAACAATATTATTAGAACTAAGGAACTGAAGCACAGAAAATATGAGGCCAACTTTCTCACTTAACTGAACTAAACAACAAAATAGCCCAGGGTGCTAGAACCTTTTCTGTAAACGATACACCTCCTTTGGGTGCTCGTATGCCTTGGATCAGAGTTCTTGCTTGACACTTAAGTTTTAGACTCTCTTCTTATTTCTGTGTGTGGAGGTTTTCATAAAAATGATAAACTTAAATTTCTATTTAAAAACCGTTCTATTTAAATTATTTTGATATTGATACAGGAATGTCCAATTATTTAGTCCACCAAGTTACCCTATCTGAAAATTATGGGGGATGGAGAGAGAGCTTAGCCCACTACCTTGGTAGAGGACCAGGGTCCGGTTCCCGGCACCAGCTTAGTGAATGATTATTGTCAGTAACTCCAGTTCCAGGGGATCTGATGCCTTCTTCTGGCCTCTGTGGATCCCTCATGCATACGGAGCAGAGAAATACTTGCATGCAAATATTCGGCTATATAAACTAAGTAAGTCTAGGGGAAAATTAACATTCAGCTAGCAATCTGTGAACTGCTATTTTTAGTTTAGTAGACTTATTTCATCTTAAACTTTCTGGGAGAAAATTACTGGATATCTAGGGAGATTTTGGCCAAGGGCCATAGAGCTGGTTCCAGAAGGCTCCATTTCAGACTCTTCTTCCCTGAGGGAGAATATATACCAAGTGGAAAACAATTTCCTATAATCTGCTTATTCTAAGCCCAGATCCATAGTCAGTATGATTTACTAACCACGATTCTGTAAAGAGTTACCTTCTATGCATAGGAGGTCAGTCTCAAAATCTACAGAATTATACCATTTCTTAGGACATAACTGAGGACTCATGTGTCACTCAGGATTTTGACTTCTTGTCTATCACAGCCAGTGGCAAAGACAACTTGTCGGATTTTTTTTTTAATCTAAATGATGGGCCACTTTACATTTAGACTTTCTGACACCTAGGGACTAAAATCAGGAATAATTGATCTGGGTGCAGTGCTTCAATATAAGACATGATAGAACTGTCTTCTGCCTTTCCTTTTAAAGATTGTAAAAACGAGGCAGTCCGACATCACCAGTTTGCCATGACTTGATTTGATTTACACACTTTCTTCTTGAGAACTTGCTAATAAATCACATCCTTTGTTATACACTACATTTTATATCACCTGATTCTAAAACAAGTCTTAACTAAGAATGTTCCACACAGGTCTGAGCTCTTGCCTAGCAAGTCCTTTCTGTCTGGAAGTTGCTGGTGTCAATGCAAAAACCATAGCTCCCACCTTAAAGGAAATAACAGAGTGTTCATTCTGGAGCAAGTTTGAGTGACCACGGCCTGGGAACACATAATGAAGTTACTAAAAATTCCATGTTTTAAAATCAAAGCAGTTTCATGATGTTTTATATTTTCACGGATAGAGAAAGTCATTAGTCAAGGAAAGTTTAAAATACATTGGCAACTACAGCAAGATATGGGGAACTTTTCTATGAGGCCAATATGCTATCGAGTGAAATGCTAACTTTTGGGCAGGTGGAAGCTAATTGTCAGCCAACTCAATAGATTGCAAATGGTTTTTAATCTATCAGCCATAAGACGTTAGTTCCAGCACAGAGGTTGTCAAAGAAAGGCTATTCCACAGGAACAGAGCTAGCCCCAGATAAATACTAAGCCTCCGGATCTATAACACTGCATGCGGTCATCTGCACTGAACTTCTAAGCAGACACATTCAGTATCTGTGGATATGGTTTCTTAAGTTTTTGATTACACTGGTCTCCCTCAAGTTTTCAGTCCACAAGAAACATGAGAAAAGAGAAATGCATCTAAGCAATCTAATGCTGGGTGACAAATGCCATGGCCAGCACCCTCCCTAGATGGCCAGCTTTATGTCTCAGATATTTCACATCTTGACATCAATTATTCACAGAAAGGCAACAGACTTCATTTTTATCTTAAATAATCTTATGATAAAGTCTCTCCTTTATCATGACAGCCCAACCAATTCCTTATATAAGAATTTTGTTATTTTATTGCTGCCCTCTCTTACATAGTTCCTATCCTAATATGCAGGTAAGGTAAAAATCACATGATCATAGAATTTACAGTTGTTCAATAATACCATCAAGGCATGCTCATATGGAGAACACAAAATCTAGCCAATATTAGATAGCTGCAAAGGACAGTATCCCAAAGTGAAATAGTAATAGAAATGATTAAAATACTTCTTGGGGTGATTGTTCCCCTAAGGGCATTTTATTCCATGGCAAATTTATCTTCTAACAATTTTAAATAACATACCTAAATGATAATCTTTTAACCCTCAAAAATGTTTTACCCCAACTTGATATAAAAACGTGTTTGAAATATGCTTGCCTCAAAGCCAGGCATGGCGGTGCACACCTTGAATACTAGCACTTGGGCATCGGAGACAGATCTCTGAGAGTTCCAGGCCAGCCTTGTCTATAATGTTAGTTTCAGGAGAGCTTCAGAATTACACAGTGAGGCCCTGTCTCAAAAATAATCCAAAAATTTAAAACAAATTAGAAGATATGCTCACCTCTTAAACTCTGAAAATTTTAGAAATTAAATTTAAAAATGGCCATATTAGTTATCAGCAAGGACATTATCTTCATTAAAGATCATAATTGAGGGTATTAATCGAATTATACTGAGATATTTTACAGCTTTGAATTATAAGGAAAGACACCATTATTGAATTACTGTTACAGAGGGCAAACACAGTGCATTTACTTCTCGATTTTATGACATTTTGCCCCAGGCTCTTGATTCAAGTGATCTTTTCTTACATTAAAACAATACTGCTGTAGACACCATTCTATTGCCAAACTTTTGGCCTCAAAATGTAAATAAAACTTTGATTCCTTGGAATCAGTGTAATCCACAGCTACCCTCGTAAGGATCTCATTTTCCTTCATTGACATGGTGAGTGTATGTCAGGTCTGAGTCCTAGGACTCATCATTAGGCCCAAATCGGTAAACTTTTTTTTTTCATGGATTCTGCTTTTATTAGATTAAATTTTGGAGAAGAAAACACAAACATATATTATAGAGATAGCAGGCATGTGAAAAAGCTGTGTGTAAATTCTTGCCTGGAACAGAAAGCTGGAAACTATTATTGTGAGATTTAATTGTGTGTGTGTGTGTGTGTGTGTGTGTGTGTGTGTTCTATGACCTATGTTAAAGTTATAAGTTTATAAAACAGATTTTTGCAAAGACAAATAACAAGAAAACCGAACATTAGATCCTTTGAAAGGGCTCCAAGCTTTGAAATGATTATTTAGGGTTTCTGAGCGGGTAATGCATATTTCAGAACCTCCTGATACAGATGTTTTCCAAGAATCAACTGCCTGTGTTCAACAGATGTCAGTGGAATGACATCTGAGTTAGTCTGTTCATTTATAACAGTGATATGGCCATTCAAGCACTCAAACTGTCCACGCTATTCTTCTAAGAAGCCTGTTACATCAAACTTCAGACAATTGCAGGGATATAAATTCTATAGATGGCTGTAAAGTCTAAATCTATTAAGAAATTATTTAGGAACCACATGTGCAATTTGAATTATACATTATTTTATTAACTAGGTATCAGAGCTAAAGATAACCTTACAAGAGTGAGAAAGTAGCTGAGGTATTTGTGAAGACATGTAGGATGTCCTCAGGGGAAGATGCCAAGAGGGAAACAGAGGTCAAGGAGCATCTGGAGAACATCTGCCTTCTATTGTTGTGCCCAGAGTCAGCCCTGACGGAAGAAAAGCTACCAGTAGCCAAGCTGATTATGCACGCCTTTGACCTCCTCACTCTGACCCCACAGAACACAGTGAGCTCTGGAGTCCTGATGCCATATCTGTATCCAGCCAGTTCTAAAATGAACTAAGTGGGGCTGAACTGAGAGAACCGCTTCTGTGTGAAAGATGAAATTCAACATCAACATCCCTTTGCCACATTGAGAGTGACTAAAGAAAAGCAGAGAGAATTCTGGGCTTGCCAACCGACAGGACAGAGGATTTCTGGTAGGGGGCGTCGAAGATGTTAGCAAAGGAAAATGGTGAATATGCAAACTCTTTTCTCTCTAGGCGCATCCTGGTTCAAGTACCAATGAAATGGGAGGACTAGGAAAGAGCTTGAATAATGTCTAACCCAAAGTCTGAAATGTTGCTGTGACAAAATATAATGACCAAGAAAACTTATGAAAGGAAAGATTTTTCTTGGGCCTAGGGTCCCAGGGGGATAAGAATCTATCATAGCAGCAAGAGGCAAGGAAGGCAGCAGTAACAGAAGCTGAGAGCTCACCTCTTGAACTGCCAGGATGACCTGGAATTGGTGAGTCTTCCCACTCCCAAAGCTTGCCTCCTGGGACACACTTCCTCCAACAAGATGTACCTTCTAACCCCCACAAACAGCAGCACCAACGAGGGAACAGATGTGTGAACGTGTGAGACTGTGGGGGACATTCCCAGTCAAACCACTCTGTGTGCTCAGTGTTCATTGGAGCAACCAAAAGCCAGCTTTCAGTGGTGTTTGTCTTGAGAGTAACATGGTATTGACATGCATGGTGAGCTTGCCTTAAAGTAGTGCTCTTAATGGCTCATTCTAGGATTAATGTGACCAAACTGTGCCCTGCAGGGAAGCATTTTGCTGCTGAGGATTAATGGTCCTTTCTAGAAAGTCCATATGCCGCAAATGGCCCTCTCTAGGGGGTCAGTAGGTTTAAAGAGAATACATATTCTGAATTTACAGACTTAAATTCCAGCAAGAAGCCACTCACAATGATGTACACAGCACTATTCTGAAGGATCAGCCACCTCTTCTGGTCTTATAGGTTTTTTATTTAAGAGTTACTTTATTTTATGTGTATGAATGGTTTTGCCTGTAGGTAAGTCTGAGCATCCTGTGTGCTCAGTGCCCACAGAGACCAGAAGAGGCTGCCCCTGGAGCTGGAGTTACAGACAGCTGTGAGTTGCCATGTAGGTGCTGGGAATCCAACCTCAGGAAGAACAAACATTGACAACTAAGGAACTCCTCTAGCCTGCGACGCCATGTTTGATACAGTCACGGAACCAATCTCTCCCTGTACCCTCTAACACTCTGACTGCTGTTTCTGGCCTCAACTTTTTTCCAATGACTTACAGATGTAATTTTCCCTGATCCTAACCAAACGGAATGTTCCTCAATGGTACCTCCCCGTGGATTTGCTTTTATGTGAGATTTAAATGCTCTCTGTGACTTCATACCAATTCAGAAGACCAGCCTCCGCATATAATCTAACATTGCGTATGCTTGAGTAGGTTGAATATTTAATACTGAAAATCAAATTTCTTATGTTACTTTCAGTACCCCAGAGGAAAATAGCAACATAATATAATAAGCAAACAAACAAAAATAACATTGGATTATTGTTCATTCTCCATAATTCTTCTCTTAAATACTGAATAAACCTCAATTTCCTTCCAAGGGCTTACCTCTCTCTGTGCCTAAATTGAGCAAAATTGTATTGTTAATTCATATTCAGTTTTTTCTTAAAGATCTAACTTTTCAATAGCCTTTAAATTTACTTTTCCCTGAGACTTCTATCATCATAAACTCTGAGCCCATGTTGATACACAGTGCCTGGCGTAAGATAGGCCTCACATCACAGTCCCACCTGCTTTTCCCATTTCTTCATCCCATATTTTGGTGTTTATAATATTTTAAGCAGTGACAGTTGCTGCACATGTATATCTCTATTTAAGTTTCATTTAGTTTTTAATTATTTGTATTGTGTAGCAGTGTGTGGGGTAAGCGTCTGGGTGGGTAGACGGGTGCACCACAGAGGCCAGAAGAAAGTGTCAGGTCCTCTAAAGCAAATTTCTTTTCTTTTTGAAGATTTGGTTTATTTTCAGGTTGTGTGTATGCCTCTGTATGGGAATGATGTGTGAATGCAGGATGCAGTGAAGGCAGAAGAAGGTATTGAATCCCTTGGCGCTTGAGTTACAGAAGATCGCTGCCCAGAGTGGGTGCTAGGGGCTGAATGCAGGTCCCTCTGCAAGAGCAGTGCTCACTGCCAGCCACAGACCCATCTCCTTTGCACCTGGAACTACTTTTCACTTTGTACCATGAATTGCTCTTTAGTAAAGATGTAATATTTCACAATATTTATGTAGAAATGGAACATATTAAAGCCTTTCTTTTGTTCAGATATTGAAGAAATATTATATAGTCTGTATAACCACCTAAGTATTCACAGATTACTCTCTATGTATACACAGACTATTTTATAGGATAGAAGAAATAGGATAATAAGATTCTATAAGGCAGTGTGTCATTCAGGAGCACAAGGTAGACAGTGTCCCTAAGCTGAAGTGACAACACGTTTAGTAATACAGTTTCCATAAGTGTTTAATGGAGTCGTTGTCTTGTGGATTTTAGAAAGACCCCTGAGAAAATTTAAACCTGTGCATGTTTATCCACTGAGCAATATACACTGAAAGAAACTATTTTACAGAATTTGCCAAGTCAACATCCCCCAGAGTCAATATCAGTACACCTGGAATATGCTGTTTGGATATGTTAACAGTGAAGATAATTGTTGTGGAAGATTCTGAAGACGGCCAATCGGAGTCCTAGTCTTACCTGCTGCATTTAATTTAACATAGATTCTGAGTGTAATAGTTCACTTAGTGTAGAGCCCACACAACCTCTCAGCCATGGTTGCTCTTCTCTAAATGGAAGATGGAAACATGCCAAATAAAAATCCGTGATTCTAAATATCATCCTACTTATTGAACTCCATGTAATTGGAAACTCTCAGTAGATTCTACAGATTCAAATAATATTTTCTTCAGCATTCCTAAACATCCCAGACAACCCATAGCTTTCACAGCCTGAGACATAGCATAATTCCCTTTTCATAGGAAAATGATGACTGAGATAGGAACATCCCAAATGCATGCACCCCCCACTGCCTGCCACCTACACACGCACATGCACACACACACACACACACACACACACACTCACACACACAAATTTTTTATTAAGAGGGAGTGAAGCAGTTAACAATCTTGCAAAAAATATTCCTGTTTATTTTTAATTCATTAAAAATCTATCCAAATGTCGAGCCAAATGACCACCAATGGCTTCTGGATGTGACGTTTCTATATTTCATTTTCTGCTTCTATCGATGATCACAAAAAAGAGACTTTACAGGAAATCATAGGAGTCAGGAGGAAAAAAAAAAGCAGGTTGTTGCCATTTCCACCTCCTGAGTCATTCTACTCTTTAGCTAACATCACGTGACCTAAAATTGTTTAAAACGTGAACACTTTCCACAATAGGAACTATTCTAAATGCCCACTGTCTTTTTTTCACAGATAAGGATAATCCATTTCCTCCAACAATTAATTAGTTTTCACTGTTCTCCTAAGGGGGGAGTGGGGGGAGGTCCAATGCTGTCACGCGGAGTCTATTAAACACATTACATCAATCTTCACTCCTGGGCTAGAAGTATGACTTCCATGCCGTTCTAAAAGGTTAAAACAGACAAACAAACAAAAACAAAAACCCCTAAAGAATCCCAACATCATAGCAGCAGCAATTGTTCAAAAAACGCCTTGGGCTCAGGATGCTGGTGCATCTCTAAGACCAGGATGCTCAGCTGTGGGCCCTGGCAGAGCCACTGCCATGTTAGTCTGCTTCATTACATCTCTATGATTCGTTCAACGCATTAAGCATCAGTATTTCCCTCGTGAGAAGAAGGCCCATCCCTCAGTCTGAAAGCTTTATCTTTTTATGCTACACAAATACAGCCACAGATACGAGAGGCTGAGAAGCCGTAGACACATTAAAATACAACATGGCACAGCCAGTGATCATGTTAGCATAGGACAATTTTTTTAAAAAAAAATGCAGAACAGCCAGAATTAGAGCATTCAAACCTTTTAGGTTTGAATGCAACAATACAAAGCACATCGTATTTTAAATGCCATCGTTTGGTAGAGTCGTGATTCACCCGATGCGACAAAGATAGAATCATGCTTGCTTACCTGAAATAAAAGGAATGGTAATCATAGCACAGAATCCATGTGCGTGTTGAATGTAGCAGTCTCCAGTGCAGGTTTCTAGAATTCAGCCTACAGTAGGAAGTAAAAATCTCACATGTGCAATAATATCCTTACTAAAGAGGAAAAGCAAAGACAGGGCGATCACTGCAATCTCTCTGCTTCTGCCTTAGCTTTCTGTTCTGACACTCACTCACCCGATGGTACCCACTGTCAGAAAACAGCATGCTAAATTAAAATAAATAAATAAATAAATGGAGGAAGGTAGCGTCTTGCGTGACAGCTCCATCTCCTGGTCACAAGTGGAATTACTGCAATTCAACTTCCTCTGGCAAAGCAACATTCAACAAATAAAACTAAATGGTGTATACTTCAGAATTCTAATGTATTCGAACTCAACTACTCTGGTTAGTTACAAACTAAGCATTTGAAAGTCATTATACTTTGCATTTTTAAAAACGTAGTTTAACATTTGGAGTTTGATTTGTTATTATTATGTGTACGTGAAATCTGAGTTTTCAGAACATTACTGAAAAGTGCTATATGAAAATAATTGGAATTATTAATCATGCCATTATTGGTCCTCTCTTTGTGGAGTAGTATAATTGTCATAAGAAATATGCTTGTTACCAGTGGAAGGGGAAGCCCTGGGTCCTGCTAAGACTGAACCCCCAGTGAACTAGACTATGCGGGGAGGGTGGCAATGGGGGGAGGTTTGGGAGGGGAACACCCACAAGGAAGGGGAGGGGGGAGGGTGATGTCTGTCCGGAAACCGGGAAAGGGAATAACACTTGAAATGTATATAAGAAATACTCAAGATAATAAAAAAAATAAAATAAAAAAAAGAATATTCAAAAAAAAAAGAAATATGCTTGTTGTTAAGAGAATGACGAAATTATGAAAAGACAACAATCTCAGTCAATCAAACTTTCTGAAACATTTCAAACCGTATAGGGAATCTGAAATGTAATAATTGTGCTACACTATAGTCCGAAGTGAAAGCCTGTTTAGGAGGGTAGGAGCACAATTCAAGGTTTCCCAGTTGGTAAGCAAATGAGAAAACCAAAATTAGGCTGAATATATGATCTGTTCAATATATATTAGTTTACTTACTTAATTTTCTACAATTTTTTATGAGTCTTGGGTCATAAACCACTTGAAATTTTAAAAAAAGGCAGATCTGTCTTTTTCTCAAAACCAACTTCGTCAAGCAGGGTCAGGAACCAATTCAGAGACTCTGGTGCTGTCCGTGGTTCTGAAACCCAATTACAGGCTCTCCTGGAGTGTCCAAGCTTTTCTGCGAGCTGACATATAATCTTGGTAAAGTGTGATTTAAAAAAATCGTTTCAAAAATACCAACTCAGGGGCTGGAAAGATGGATCAGAGGTTAAGAACATTGACTGCTCTTGCAAGGGACTTGAGTTTGATTCCCAGCACCCATATAAGGTGGCCCACAACTGCCTGTGATTGCAGCTCCATAGGACTTGACACTCTTTCCTAGATTCCACAGACACTGCACCCACGTGCACAAACCTACAAGTGTGTGCACACACGTATGCACTCATGGGCACAAACTGACATGTACACACACATACATACACATAATTCAGAAGCTAAAAGTAAAAGGTGTTCTAAATCAGCCCAGTAAGTAATATTATCCAATATAAATTAGTGGTGTCATATTTCCCCCTGAGATAGGGTTTCTCTGTGTACCTCTGACTGTCCTGGAACTCATTCCATAGACCAGGCTGGCCTTGAATTCAGAGCTCAACTTGCCTCTGCCTTTTGAATACTGGGATTAAAGGCATATGCCACCACCACTCGCATTTTTTTCCCATCTACATTGGTGTTTTGCCTGCATTTATGTTTGTGTGAGGTAGTCAGATCATCTAGATCTGGAGGTACAGACAGTTGTGGACTGCCATGTGACTTCTGGTAATTGAAGCCAGGTTCTCTGAATGAGCAGCCAGTGCTCCTAACGGCTATGCCATCCGTACAGTGCCCCTCCCCCTTTTAGGATTTCACTGTGCATGGATATCCTGAAACTCACTCTGTAAACCAGGCTGGCCTCGAACTCATAGACATCTGCTTGCCTCTGCCTCTGCAGTGCTAGGATTAAAGGTGTGCATCACCACTTCGCTAATAGTCGTTTCATATTTTATTGATAAAATATGCATGCTTGTCAATCGGAAGCCATAATGTTGATGGATCTAATAAAATGACTTAAAATTTTATCATCCATATGTTGCAGTTCTGTTACATAGATTTTTATCATCATTGACTAAGTTTTCTTTTCTTTGAAATCTTTCTCCTATCTGATATGCTCAAATTCTGAGCTACCACAAGCATAAAATACCATTAATATATTTTAATTGATATTTAAACTCAAGAGGATTTTACAATAACTTTGTAATATTTAAGTGTTTTTTTTAAAAACACATTTTTCTTAACAAGTGTTTCTCCCATACATTTTAGAGCAAATTTTAGAGCAAACACTTCAGGGGTACATGCCTAACTTGTCATGGAATTGTGTGTATCTTTAGGCATGACATCATAAGCTCCTAAAAACAAAATATCACTGATTGATAGCCTGTGGTGTGGTGCAGTGGCTGACAGAATACCTTTAAACCGTGGTTGTGCCACATGCTCCTCCAAACAGTCAAGCAGCTACTCATGTCCTCCACACGAAAAGCCAAGTCTAGGCATGTGCTCAGAGAGTTGTTACTGTCCCTGTCTCTTACATGAGTTTGGCCTTGCCCTCGCTGTATCCATTCTGGCTTCTTTACAGTCAGTTCAATGTGCTGACTTTTGTAAGCCTGGGTCTTTAACATATACCTGAAACATGAACTATGCCTGTGATAAAGTATGAAATCAATGAAGTAAATAGCATGCACTTTCATTAGGTTATCTAAAATTTATTTAGATCTCTCTCTTTCTCTCTCTCTCTCTCTCTCTCTCTCTCTCACACACACACACACACACACACACACACACACAGAGAGAGAGACAGACAGACAGACATTATCTGTTAAATTTATTGGTTTAACAATGTCTGCCTTGAAACTAGAGATCTACACTGTTAGGTTGTTTTCTGAGAGGGTGAGGGAGGCAGAGGGGAAAACACATTATATGGTGACTCTTACAACTCTATTTTACGTAAAAGCCTCTAGTCTCATTTTAAGAGAATAGGCAAAATATCAACAGTGCTTCCTTGCTAGGTATTTGTATATTTATGCAGAAAACTGTGTACATATACACGTATTTATATGCACAGCACAGTTTTTTTTTTTCTGAACTCAGGTAGAGTTAGATTCACCTTGCTAGCAGCAACAAGCCCATGATATGAGTTCCCAGGGCAATTTCCCTCTTCTGATGCCTTATTTTAATCATAAAAGCCAAATACTTATTTTAATATCCTTGTTTTCAAAATAAGTTTAATTTTAGCAGGAAAACTAGTCATATTTTTACTTCAAGTAAATCTTGACTTTTGATCAGGACACTTTTTTTAATTTTTATTTTTTCCAATTCTCCCTCACCTAATCATGTCAGACATCTAGTAGAGGAAATAGTGAATCTCGTAGTCTTATTTATACCCAACAGTGTTTTTTTTCCTTGCCTCAGTTTTCACACATAAAATAGATGTTTCAAGGAAATAAAAATGAACGCAAAAATTCCAAATCACAATTTAATTTGTAGAGTTTTATACAACCGTATAAATATCTGCTAGCATCTTTTCAATACTTCATTGCCAACTCCGGACAGATTGAAAACATTAATTCAGTGTCTAATGTCTAATGCTTCTCCTGCAGTGCTATCATTAGAACATTACAGATTTTCACAGTACCAGAAAAAAATATTTTTTTATGATTTGTGTTGATTTTTAGCTATGCATTTGTTTGTGTGTCTTTTTGCAGGTCTGTTACACATGAATGTGGTGACGAGAGGTCAGAAAAGGGCATCCGATACCACAAAGCTGTAGTTAGAGGGGGTTGCCAAACTGCCTGATATGGTTGTTGGGGATCAGTGAGTTTCTCTGCTACTGATGGGAAAAGAATCATATCACACCAGTTTCAGTTAACACAAGTTATTGAAATTCCACAGTATATGTTTTAATTTGCTCTCTATCTCTGTGAAGGATGCTGTGACCAAAAGGCAGCTTCGGGGAGGAGGGGGTTATTTCATGTAACAGCTTATAGTCCATCATGAAGAGAAGTCGGGGCCGGAACACAGGGTGTCCTGAGTTTGGTCTAATGATGCCTGTATTATGTTAATATGCGTCCCCAAAATTGCACGAGAACCTTCACATGCAAACACAAGACACCGAGGGACCCAGCTTCCAGTTGATTTTGATTGGTAAATAAAGTTGCTGGCAGACAATGGCTGGGCGGGGCAGACAGAGGCGGGACTTTTAGGATTCTCCTGCAAGGAACTGAGGAAGGAGCAAAAAAGATCCGCCATGCCAAGAGGAGGAGAATCAAGACTACTCCTGAGATGGTGCAGGACAGAAAGCATAGTCGCCATGTTGGAACCAGAGAAAAGTGGTTCCAGGAGGCTTGCCCAGTTGGGCCCAGGGCAGCTAAGATGAAATATAGATTATAGTAAGTAATGATTGGGAATATCAGAGGGGGGTGGATAGCCACATGGAAGTTAGGAAGTGGCCCAGCCATTGAGCCGTTTGAGTCATATCAAATTATAAAGGCTGTGTGTGTGTGTGTGTGTGTGTGTGTGTGTGTGTGTGTGTGTGTGTGTGTGTGTGTCTTCCATTCGGGAACCCAAAACATTGGGTCAGGTAACGAGGAACGCACTGCAGCGTCCAGGACCATTTTGAGTGCTTAATTGTTACTTCTACACAAGGTAGGACCCTGAAGGCAGGAACCGACGCAGGGACCGTAGAACACTGCTTATTGGCTTGCTCTCAGAACTTGCTCAGCCTGCATTTTTTTTTAATATATTAACTTGAGTATTTCTTATTTACATTTCGATTGTTATTCCCTTTTCCGGTTTCCGGGCCAACATCCCCCCTAACCCTTCCCCCTCCTCCTCCCCCTCCCCCTCCCCCTCCCCTTCTACATGGGTGTTCCCCTCCCCATCCTCCCCCCATTACCGCCCTCCCCCCAACAATCACGTTCACTGGGGGTTCAGTCTTAGCAGGACCCAGGGCTTCCCCTGCCACTGGTGTTCTTACTAGGCTATTCATTGCTACCTATGAGGTCAGAGTCCAGGGTCAGTCCATGTATAGTCTTTAGGTAGTGGCTTAGTCCCTGGAAGCTCTGGTTGCTTGGCATTGTTGTACATATGGGGTCTCGAGCCCCTTCAAGCTCTTCCAGTCCTTTCTCTGATTCCTTCAACGGGGGTCCCGTTCTCAGTTCAGTGGTTTGCTGCTTCAGCCTGCATTCTTAAACGTTCTTATACAACCCGGGACCACCTGCCTAGGGACGGAATGCCTACAATGGGCCGGACCCTCTCACATTAGTTATCGGTCAAGAAAATACCCCACAGTGTGCTCATAGGCCAGTGTGATAGAGGCAATTCCGCAGCTGAAAGTCTCTCCTGTCAAGAGACTTTAGTTTGTCCTAAATGGACAAAACCTAACCAACCCAACATGTTATATATGGAGAGATGAAGAAAAAAACAAAACAAAACAAAAGAAACAAACAAACAAAAAAGCAAGGCAAAAACTGGGCTGACAAGACCTTCTAATTATCATAAAAAAGAATTCAACAAGCAGATTTTCCAGTCTTTTCAAGGGGAAATATTACAGCGTAAATTTGGTTTTATGTTTTTGATGGGCAATGTACTAAGTAAGTACTTTGCAGGAAATATCTCATTAAATTCCAAAGAGGTCTGTGAAATAAGTTTTATTACAATTATTTTCTCTTTTAAAGATTGAAAAAAAAAAGGCTAGAAAATGCCACATGCTAAATTTAACTCAGACTGTAGTCTTCAGCTCTTGAGATCTTTCTGGGAACTTCTTGAGAAGAAGATACAAACTGAGAAAATGATTCCACTGACCTTTTCAATTTTTTTGTCTTTACCTAAGTTATTCATCACTTTTGTGAGTCAGTACAGTTAGATGGGGATGGAAGATTCTCTTTGGAAGTCCCTCCCTCCCTCCCTCCCTCCCTTTCTCCCTCCAGGCCCCTGAATTCGAAACAATTTTTCTTGATTTTTTTAAAATTTATTTTTACACTCCAGATTTTATTCCCCTCCTGGCCCACCCCCCAACAATTGCACATCCCATACATCCTTCTCCCCATCCCCCACCCCCATCTCCACAAGGATGTCCCCACCCCACCAGACCTCTAAACTTCCTGGCCTCCAGTCTCTTGAGGGTTAGGTGCATCTTCTCTGACTGAACCCAGACCCAGGAGTCCTCTGCTGTATATGTGTTGGAAGCCTCATCTCAGCTGGTGTATGCTGCCTGGTTGGTGATCTGAGAGATCTCGCGGGTCCAGATTAATTGAGACTGCTGGTCCTCCTACAGGGTTGCCCTCCTCCTCAGCAGAAAGAATGGAAACAGGCAACCTGGAGAGGAAGGAGGTTGGGAAGACCCTCTAGAATGTACCAGAGACCTGGGAAGTGAAGGATTCTCAGGACTCAAAGAGGGGACCCTAGATGAAAGGTCTTACAGTGGGGAGAGGGAACTTATTGAACCCACATCCAGAAGAAAGACAGAGCATCAAGTGAGAGATGGGGTTGCTACCCCACAGTCAAAGCTCTGACCTATAATTCTTCCTGTCTGAAAGAAATGCATTTTATTTTTCTTATTTGACAAAGAACAGACAGGATTAGCACACCCAGAAACCCCAGTGACTTTTGCCCCTGTGGCCATACTTCTGTATAGCAATCTTCTGTTTTAGAGAGCCAGGACATCAGTACCTGTGTAGCACTCAAGGCTTAACTGAGATGGGAACCTTGGGTTGATGTCATGGCATGGGAGCAAGAGATATGACCCACCCAAATCCCTGGCCTGGGCAGAACAGAAGAGTGGGACCCACATCTCTCCTGGGCAGTGTGGTAGAACTGGCCCTGGTGTTGTGGTTGTTGGAAAGGTGGCCCAGACGGCATGAGCTCAGGAGATCTAGAAGGATGACCAACGCAGCTACCACCCAATCCCAGATTCAGAGTTTTGAGTTGGCCCGACCCAGCAACTACCCCTTCCATGAACTGCTTGAGAACCGGAAGTGTCAGGTTTTGCAGACCCAAAGCTTCAGGATTTCCATGGCCCAGATAACAACAGGATATCTAAAAGTAGTTCAGATCAGGATCCAGTACTAATAAAGTAGAGGTCCCGAACCAGCTGAATGACTCACTGCAATGAATATTGGCAAGTAACGATGTTTGACAAAAGGTTATACTGTGTGACGACGACGACACACTGTGACACACCACAGCTTCCACAGTGAGATGTTTCCGTTGTTTGATTTTTGTTTGTTTTTTTCATCCATTTTTAATTTTATTTATTTATTCATTTTTATTTTGGGAGTGTTTGAGGTGGGAACTGCAAAAGCAGAGGGTGGAAATAGGGGGTGAGGAGATTAGTAGGATTGCGGGTATATAATGTGAAATTCACAAAGAATCAATAAAAAGAGGGGTGTGTCTCTCTTTGATGTGGCATTTAAGAATAGGTTTTGTTGAGGACTTGGAAGGATTAACGGAAGAGGAAACAGAGGGATGAGTGTGAATAGAGACTATAGACTCACAAACTACTAATGAGAGGGAGAGGGGGAACAAATGAAGGCAAAGGAAAAGACCCACAGAGACCCCTTCAGTTCCTTCCCTTTCCAGAGGGTGACTTCTGGAAAGAAAGGAGCACTCCAAAATCCAGAGGGTAACAAGGAGTTCTTCCAGTTGCTCTAAGCCTCTCCAGCTCCTGTTGGTGACTCCAGAAATACAGTTCTGCTGGCTGTCAGCTCCCTGCTGTGGGTAAGTGAACACGTTTAGGTTGTCCTGACACTGCTAATTGGGAGGTGCATTTCCTCCTGGAGCAAACAACTAAATTGGGCAGATAAGAGCCACTTACACAAACTCACATTCTTCGACCCCTCCGCCACAATACACTCAACAAGAGATCACAAAACAATCTACCTGGCTGGCAGAGGACTGGCTGTCAAGTCCATCTTTTTCAATAGTTCTTGCGATCACATTTTACAGTGTTCAGTTTTTCTAAGCAGATAGTCTTTGTTGGTGCTAACATGAACCATT
Organism: Rattus norvegicus; assembly: GCF_021556685.1. Classification (NCBI taxonomy): domain Eukaryota; kingdom Metazoa; phylum Chordata; class Mammalia; order Rodentia; family Muridae; genus Rattus; species Rattus norvegicus. The sequence continues at coordinate 49,464,917 of NC_141536.1, read as the reverse complement.
ATCAGCTCAAAGGAAAAACACACTTGATTCAGGTGCTTTAGGTAAATCCTACTTTAGCTTTCTGGCAATCTCAGTTCTCAGTGTCCTAGAGAACTCAAGCTAGGGGATAGCAATCTTGTTTCTAATTGATCTCACTCAACAAAAACCTTTGGAAGTGTCTCTGTCGGGTGAGTAGATGAGATCCCAGGCTATTAGGTTTCCAAGGGTGGAACTGGACAATGTCTTTATACCGATGAACGGGAAGTATGGATGTGAACTGCAAAGAGGAGACAGAGTTCTAACCATCAGACACAGCCTCTACTCCGTCTTTACGACACAATAGCCAGGCATCAAGTCTAGAGCCATGTGACAGGTGAGTTCAAAAGCAAACTCAAGAGTGAGGTGGCCTAGGAGGTGCCAGTTCAGATATAACAGAAGATGACCATTCAAAAAAAAAATGATGGCTTCATACAAAGTCATCATTCGCATTGTGGATATGTCACTAAAAGGCCTATGTATTAATGGCTTGAGCATCAGGGTAGTATTATGAGAAGGTGAGAGAATTATTAAATATATGGTAGGAGGTATTCATATTACTGGGTGCACACTTTTGAGAAGGTTAAAGACCCCCTTTATTATGCTTCGGGCAATAGGGCATGTGGTTTTGCTCTTCTATGGATTCCTGCAATGACATGGTTAGTGCCTAACCAAAGTCCCAAACAAGGGATCTATTGGTTGTAGATTAGAATCAGTAAAATTGTGATTTCTCAAAAATACCCACTCTGTATGTGTGTGTGTGTGTGTGTGTGTGTGTGTGTGTGTGTGTGTCCATGTTTGTGTGCATGTGTGTATGTAGATGTCTCTCTGATGTTGTATGGTTGGTTTAATATGGTTTTCTTAAGTGGACCTTCAACTTATCTCCTCATACGTTAGTTGTTGAAGATATTTGGTTACAAAACAGAAAGCTTGTCAAGACACATGTCTATTTAGATCAATTGTCTGTCTCTTTGATTTGATGGAGATCTCCTTGATCTGAAATTGTTAATTCAGAATCCTCTGGTACAAGTACCTAGTCACTATGGTACTAAAGTAGAAAAATCGACTAAAATAAGAAAAATAGCTTCCGTGGGTCTGTTACTGTCATAGAAAGCCACTATCAAGATACATATATCCATAGGATGTATTCATAGAATACCTTATCTATATAGTAAACATTATATATATCGAATAGGAAAGGTCAAGGACGTACAAGGGCCTTGAACAACCAGTGATGTCTTCAGTCTGTGATCAGTCATGGTCATTTAGTGACACAGTTCAAAAAGTGATCCAGGCCTCGAAGGAGACTTTATTTGTAGTGGATTCTTCTACTCAGCAGGACCAACATTTTGAACAAACATAAATGGGTCAGAGTTTCCTTGAGAGAACAATGTCCTCCCAGCTACTCTAGCCATCAGACCACGAAGTCAGTCTGCAGAGTAGAAGACAGCAGACTTTCTGGGAGAGCCAAGGCTTGAGATCAATGTTAAAAATGTATAAAACTTTGCCTCTTTAAAATCAATATATGTGACCAACAGGGTGATAAAATTGATAGTTATTCAATAATGACTAGAAAGATCTAGAAATTACACTATATGTTTGATTAAACCAGAGTGAATTCTTCCTTTAGAATTCTCTTCACACCTGTGAGCACATACACACAGCATATCTTGTACTGCTAGGGCTGGGCTTCAGGTTTTCATGTATAAGGACTTGAGTTTGAATTCCAAGTACCTACATAAAAGTCATATATGATGGCGCATGCCCGTAATTCAAGCACTGGGTGTTAGAGATAGGTGAATCCTCTGGCTCAGTGGCTAGTCACCCTAGCAAAAATCTTGAACCCAAGGTTGTGTAAGGAACTATGTCTCAAAAATTCAGGTGACTGCAGAAGAGGAAGACACCCAACATCAATCTGTGGCTTGGCCATTTTTATGAACAGAGGGTTGACCCTGCATATTTATATGTATGTGTACACATACACAATATGTATATGTGTACCATGCACATTATGGATGTAACAGAAGGGTAACAATAAGAAATACCATCCTAAGCCATGGTTACAGCCAGGACCAAGTCCACCTTATCAAATAAAAGTGAAGTGTGCAAAGGTGGTGAGACAAGAATAAAAGATACCAATTTTTAAAAAGGTTTTTAAAGATGTATGTATGTATGTATGTATGTATGTATGTATGTATGTATGTATGTATGAGTATACTGTTGCTGTCTTCAGACACACCAGAAGAGGGCTTCAGGTCACATTACTGATGGTTGTGAGCCACCATGTGGTTGCTGGGACTTGAATTCAGGACCTCTGGAAGAGCAATCAGTGCTCTTAACTGCTGAGCCATCTCTCCAGCCCCAAAAGATGACAATTTTGAGATTTAAACTGAACTCACAATGAGAAATATAGCTCTAATGGTGAGCTTGAGTGTTGGAGGAGTGGAACACTCAATCAAACATACTTGCATATGGAAATACTGAACAATGAAGGGGTAATATCTGAACAATCGTTAAGATTATATATTAATATATTATAGTGCAAAGAGGGGAGATTCAGAAAGGGTATTCCTGATTCACAGTGGTTCTGTGGTGGTGCTTCTCAGCAGGTGGGTCATGACGCCTTTGGGTGTTAAAAACTCTTTCATAGGGATCACCTAAGACCATCAGAAAACACAGACATTTATACCATGATTCATAACAGTAGTTGGGGGTCACCACAACATGAGGAACTGTATTAAAGGGTCACAGCATTTGGAAAGTTGAGAATCACTGCTCTAAGGGAAGAAGAAGACCACATATGAAAGCCTAATAGTTACTGTTACTTTCTTGCCACACAAGAAAAATTAAATAATAATTCTAGAAGTGTGTAGCTGCCTTGGAAGACAGAATTCTCCCAGGATTTGCAAGAACTTAAATATTAGTCAAAGGTTTGCTAAAATGATTTCTAACTAAGAGCCAGGTAGCTCTGATTCCCACTTTAGCTCTTACATAACGAGATGCTGTAATTTTTGTTTCACAAATAAGGAAACTATTCCTCAGCAAACATTTCTGTAGTCATCCCATTGCTTTTAGGTTCCAACATAACTGTAGTAAGGGATACTGATAAAAGCACGGTGTTATTTCTGAGGGTTTTTCTGAGGCTGTCTTTGGAGGAGACTGGTATTTGAATCAACAGAATGGGCAAATTAAATTTGCCTTCACCCAGTGTGGGAGCGTACCATCCAAATGGTAGATGCCAATATGAAACAACACACAAAAAGGAAATGCTTTTCTTTTCTTTCAGGAGACAAGATACTCTTTTTCTTTTTCCCTTAAACTCCTGGGTTTGTTGTCCTGCTTGTTGTTTTGGTTTGGTTTGGTTTGGTTTTAGATTCCATAGCTCTCAAACTTTGAGACTTGGTTCAGTGATCTACCATGTTACCAAGCTCCAAGCCTTTGACCTGAGATTAAGATCTTAATTCATTAGCTTCTCCAGTACACAAACCTTAGATCATGGCTCTGAGTCCTGCTACTACCTCCCTTGGTTCTCTAACTTGAAGGTGGCTTGCTGGGGCTTCCTCTGCATCCATAATTTCATGAGCCACTTCTTGTAGTAAGTCTTAAGTCAGGCTAAACGATATCCATCTTCTGCTTATCATCCATCTGTCTATCATGTATCCATCATTTATCTATAATCTATATCTATTATTTATCATCTATCAACACTGTTCATGCCTTCCTCCCTCCTTACCCCCTTTCCTCCTTCCTTCTGTCTCCTATTGATTGTTCCTTTCTGGAGAACTTTGACTAAAATCATGACTTAACAAAAGCATCACATCTGGACAGAGAACTGGCAACCTGCCTACTGGATTTCCAAGCAAACGTATTTCTACCAAACCAGCTAATGCCTGACTGGAAAGAATGAGCAGTTCTCTGTAGGGACTGACTTTTTGTCTTATTCCACATGGAGTATTTAGTGTAGTCTTCAAAACAGCACAACTAGGAAGCCTTCCAGTTGACAACATGAACACAAGCTCTCGAGCAGTAGAGATAATACCATTTGTTCACCAAGCCTTTCATCTCACTCCCCAACACATGATGAGAGTTCAACCCTCAGTTCCTTGGCAATATACAGGAACTGAAATGATAACTATCATTAAGAAAAAGTAGAGCTCAGTCCCAGCACAGGTCCCCTACCCCAAAGGGCTCAAGTTATCATCAACATTCCATTTGGTTCCTTGTATCTTAGCAAGGACTCAGGTTGGTAGAAAATACTGAGTAGCCCCAGCCAGGAACCAGAGAATGATGAGGAAAATCATGGGTCACAGCAATTCAGGGTCTGGGTTGTAGTCAGTAAATCTGAATCAAAGAATCCCTCAGCAGGCTCAGCCTTGTCCTACGTGTATTTCTTAAGAATTTGATTTTTTGGGATTCGATTGGCTTTTTATAGCCCACAGGGAAAGGTGTCTGGAGTTCTGAAGTACAAAACATGTGAGTGTACATTTGAGCAGGAGGGTAACTGTGATTGATAAAGTCTTTGCCTTTACCTTTAGAAAGAACTAAGATACCTTAAATGGTGCCAGTAGAAAGAAATAATAAATACGAGGTGATGGACAAACCAATATCTGACCTAATCATTGAACTCTGGTGTATTGTATACATGTATTGACATAACGTGATACCCCTACCAGTATATGTATTAAATATCAACCAGAATGAGAAAAAAATAAAAATCACTTAAGGATGTTGGGTATAATAAGCGATGTGTAAACTGCACAGCAAAACAAGGGAAACCAGAAAACATCTAAGCTAAAAAAAAGGGATGAAATAGTATCTTTCCTTGGAGAGTGCAGGCAGTGAGAATGGGCTCAGCTTCATGAAGTTATCAGGTACCTGCTTTCCATTTTTTCCCTTTCTTGAGTGCTGTCTTCAACATTGTATTTGCAGTTACTTGGCATTCATGCCCACATTGGGAAGAAGAGATAATTGGGAAGCAAACAATAAACTGAAATTATATTATCCTGAACTATGTTTCAGGTCTCTATAAAGGATAGACATCAATTGTGATGATTCTTTCTCTTTTTAAATTTTTTTCTTGGCGATTTTATATATTTATATTTCAAATGTTATCCTCATTCCCCCCTCTCCCATGTCCCCTTCCCCTCCCCCTGCTTCTATGAAGATGCTCCCACTCCCACCTACCCACTCCAACCTCAACACCCTGGCATTACCCTACATTGAGGAAACGAGCCTTCACAGGACCAAGGACTTTTCCTTCTATTGATGCTGGACAATGCCATCCTCTGCTACATATGTGGCTGGAGCCATAGGTCTCTCTATGTGTACTCATTGGTTAGTGGTTTAGTCCCTGGGAGCTCTGGTGGAGTTTGGTTGGTTGATATTGTTGTTCTTCCTTTGGTGTTGCAAACCCTTTCAGTTCCTTCAGTCTTTCTCTGGCTTCTCCATTGGGGTCCCCTTGTTCAGTCCAATGGTTAACTGCAAGTATCCTCATCTGTATCAGTAGGGCAGTGGCAGAGCCTCTCAGGAGACACCCATACAAAGAACTCAAGAAGTTAGACTCCAGAGAATCAATAATCCTATTAAAAATGGGGTTCAGAGCGAAACAAAGAATTCTCAACTGAGGAATCTCTAATGGCTGAGAAGTACCTAAAGAAATGTTCAACATCCTTAGTCATCAGGGAAATGCAAATCAAAACAACCCTGAGATTCCACCTCACACCAGTCAGAATGGCTAAGATCAAAAACTCAGGTGACAACAGATACTGGCGAGGATGTGGAGAAAGAGGAAAATTCCCCCATTGTTGGAAGGATTGCAAGCTGGTACAACCACTCTGGAAATCAGTCTGATGGTTCTTCAGAAAATTGGACATACTACTACCTGAGGACCCAGCTATACCTCTCCTGGGCATATACTCAAATGATGCTCCAACATACAACAAGGACACATGTTCCACTATGTTCATAGCAGCCTTATTTATAATAGCCAGAAGCTGGAAAGAACCCAGATGTCCTTCAACAGAGGAATGGATACAGAAAATGTGATACATCTACACAATGGAGTACTCCTCAGCTATCAAAAACAATGACTTCATGAAATTCTTAGGCAAATGGATGGAACTGGAAACTATCGTCCTGAGTGAGGTAACCCAGTCACAAAAGAGTTGTGATGATTCTTTAGCAGAGACTCTTCTCTTAGAACCAACTCTGAGGGCTCATGTTCTATAGCACATGCTATTGGAAACATTGATCCATCAAGTTGCTCAGATTATGAGGAGAGAGGCCCATATAGCTCGCCTGCCCTGAAAAGGAAGGAGAGGTCTCTATCTCTGACCATCTCCTCAAGGATAGTCAGAGTATGCCTAGTCAAGTGGAATCTGGCATACATTTGTGCAAACAGAGAACTTCAGAGAACTGATCTCGTGGCTCCTAAATCCATGTGTTTGAAAATAAACATTAAAAAGGCTTCTTCAATTGAACTTTGGGAAGAAGGAAAATTCTCCCACACATTAAAAAAAAAAAAACCCAAGCTACAATCAGTATTTTTAACACTTGTTAGTTAGGAGTCATCCAGCCTTGTAAGTTTAGAACAGCGTACCAGCACAGAGAGCTTAAAATACATGAGTGGGAGTTCTGCTGTTGGGACAAACAGAACGGCAGTTGAGCTGAGAGCAACAGAACTCAGGTTTCCCTCCATGTGCCCAGACCTCCTGCTCCTCTGCTCTGACAGCTTCTCTCCTCTCCTCTTCCTATAATTTCCATCTGATCACGGCCTCTTAAGTGTAAAGAGCATCATGTTTAATTCAGGCCAGCACTGAATTTGGACATTCCTATCTAATGGGCTAATAGTTATGCACACTCTTTAAATATAGCTTAAAGCACATTCTAAAGATTTCTTCTATACTAGCACAAATCCCACTCATTTTCCTCCAGAGTTGGCCTTTTTTTTTTTTTTTTTGAGAGAGGAAAATATTTACGATTGGCAGGTTTGAAACGGCACTTTGGGTAGGGTATGGGATGGGTTCTCAATCGGGAGCCACTCATTTTGTGTGTCAGTCACTAGCATCTGTACTCATAACATCTTACCTTATTTTATGTTACCTTATCTTAGTGAGTGTCTTGTTTGCATGGATACCTGTGCACCATGTGCTTCCCTGGTGCCCATGGAGGTCAGAAGATAGTAGCAGATTCCCTGGGTCTGGGTACTGGGAATTGAACCTGGGTCCTTGGAAGAGCAGCCATCTCCCCATTACTCAAAATAATTTTTTTCTAAGCCAAAAAAAAAAAAAAGCAACCATAGCTGTCCTTTCTAAAAAATCAGCCTGTACTTCATTTCTGTCCAAGGATGCAGGCTTAGAATGTACTTTGTCATAAGATTCTTGGGGTGAGGGGGGCGGTTGTTATTGTTCGTTTGTTTGTTTGTTTTTCTTGTTGTTGGAGTTTGGTTTGGTTTTGTTTGCTTTGTTCTTTGCCGAGAGACCTTTACCTCATCTCCACGATGTTCCTTTAGCTTAAAGATTGGTGAATACCCTGTTACAATGTGGATTTCCACGCACACCCCTTTCTCCTTCAAAGACTATGCCAATTAGAAGCTTCTTTTCTCTTATTTTCTATCTTCCAACAGCATCCATCTTCCAAGCCGCTGATGTTGAACGCTGAGGCTCTAAAGATTTCCCCTAACCCTAAAAGCTAAGTCCCAAAGCACACAGTATTATTGATCCTCTCTCTCACCTAAATGCCCATGGTTACTATGAGGATCCATCCCATGAAGTATACTTGCGATGTTTCTGAAACCATCCACTACTATGAGACTGTGTTCAAACTATTGCCAGCAAGAGCTGGTAGAAATGCCCACAGAACTATCCTGGCTTTTCTTTTCTCCCCATGGCATGGATATAAGTCTCTGTCACACTGAGTTATCACTGTTGAGTTAATTCCGCCATTGCAGCACCTCCTCCATTTACTCAATCTCTGTGAAAGCAAAAGGCAAATTGCAAATCTGAAGAGTCCCCAGCTGGCATGAGAGCGCGAGTGTGGGTGCCGAACAAAGTATTATTAACACTGTGGGCAGAAGCAAAGGATCAGAGCGACACTTTCACCCTAGAAATAGCTCCCAGGCTCTCCAGTTCTGACTTTGCCCCTCTGGTAAATTGGTTGTGTGAACCTGAAGACATGGGAGCAAGCCCTTCCTAACTGTTCCCGTCTCATCAACTGCCTGAGCTTATCCACATTAATTTGCTCCATGCATGCTCCCAGAAGGGAAGCAAGACACCTTGGAGTAGATGAGAAGACAACAGGACTGAATAGCTAAATAGGACTTACATCTCAACATGAGCATGGATGACGAATGACATAACTAGTAAACTTCCAGGGCCACCAGCAAGAAAGAGACCAGAGCTTCCCTAAAAAGAAAAACAAGAACCCCTAGAAACATCCAGTGCAAACTTCTTATGCTGTAAATTCCTTCTCCACATATGTTTGACAAATCTGCCACTTGACTAAATAACTTGTAATTGGGGGGAAATGCAACAACACATTCTAGGTTACTACATAAACATTTCCCTTTCCTTTCTTGCTTTCTACCTTGTCTAAATCTAGATGGTTTGGTTGTGAGCCTTTGATGGCTGAACCATCCCCCAAGCCCTTGTCTAATTTGTTTTTTTGTTTTAAAAAAGCTTAATGTTCAAGCAAATAAACTCTGACATTGTATTTAAGCATGACTTTGCATATTGCTTTCTTGCCAAGAATTTGACAATCTAGTGGCTTCCGTTCTATGGCATTCAGTGTCATGCATAATTAATTATGAGTTAAATTTATTCTAATTGTAATTTGCTTCCTATGCAATTATTTTTCATTTCTGTGTTAAGAAAAAAACCCTAGTAACTCTATGGTCTTTTAAAAAATAAAGATTTCTTTTTAAATGAAGACAAGAGATGACTTTTAAGTCTCATTCCCATATTTAATATTGCTACTATGGACACACATTGCAGGTTGCAGGTAGATTCTGAAGACAGCATGAAATCTTGGTAAAAGAAAGATTGAACAATTTTGGCCATGTTTCGTAAGTGTCTTCTGTTTCAAAGACTCTTTAGTAACTCCCATCTCCTCTGTTCTCTCTATTTCTTCTTTTCTTTCTCTTTCTTTTTCCTTCATATGAGGCAAGATCTTGTTGTATAGCAAACCTGTCCTCTCCATTGCTTGGGTTTTAAGCATGTGATACCACAACTGGCCACTGAAGCATCCATTTTTTTTGAAACAGATTAAATAGAAATGGTTTATCTCCTGTAGCAGATTAGCAAGCTTCATTGTCTGAGATACGGTTTTTCTGCTGTGAGTGGACACCATGACCAAGACAACTCTCGTAAGGACAACATTTAACTGAGGCTGGCTTACAAGTTCAGAAGTTCAGTCTTTCAGTCTAGTATCATCAAGGCAGGAGCATGGCAGCATCCAGGCAGGCATGGTGCAGGAGGAGCTGAGAGTTCTACATCTTCATCTGAAGGCTGCTAGTGGAAGACTGGATCCCAGGCAACTAGGAGAAGGGACTAGGAGAAGGGTATTAAAGCCCATGCCAAGTAGTGTCACATTACTCTAACAAGGCTACACCTCCTAATAGTGCCACTCCCTGGGCCAAGCATAGCCAAACCATCAACTCATAGAGAAGGAACAAATAAAGCATTGCAATAAATCTGCTGCTTGTAAACAATTTTTATAGAAACCTTAACTAGATAAGAGAAAACTGTATGGGGAACAAAGACCTGGAAAAGTTCTTAGAAAGGTTAAAATGACTCTCACCTTCTTGCTTCATCTGGGATAGTCTTTGGGTGGGCACCCTCATAATCTTGTCTGGAGAAAGTATTCTGTTTGGCTTTTGACATAAAACCTCTTATGTTCTTTAAACTCAGCCATCCACAAAACTGCACAACCCTCTTCAGTGGGGACGCACTGGCCCAGCTTCAACCAGTGGGAAACATGAGAAAGCAATGAGGCTAAAAACAGAAAGGGAGCCAAGAATCACAGTGTGTCTCCCAGGGTGAAGAAGTAATTTAATGCTGCTCTTTTACAACAGGCACAAGTAAATAGTTTTCATTCATGCTTTAATTAATCAGATTAATGTAAGCACTAGTTGGAGGGAATGAATGTTTGTCTTCTCCATTCTTCTGCGTTATGATTTGCTTATTGGGAAGTCAGCTCCGTTTCAGATAGCTTAGAGGAATAATTCTGCTTATTCAAGCATACTGACCGAGCTGGTTCCAGCAAGTAATATCCCTTCATCTCAGACTATGGCTCAGAGGTATATTCAGAGAAAATACCATTTCTATCAAATCAGGCAGGAACATTTGTCCCAAAGAAATGAAGCAAAAGGCAATTTCTTTTTAGGCCCAGCTGAATATTCTTAGAGATTACTTCCTTATACCACATTAGTCTTTGTGGTAAGACACCCCCACTTTCCCGCTTAACTCTTCTCTTTCTGGTCTTACTTATTCTCGAGCACGTTGCTACATAGTGGTTATTTTTGTAATTAAACAGTACACTTTTTTTTGCCTTGATTCTGACACATACACATAATAGATTAGTTATCTGAGGGGTGTAAACAAAGAGAGTGTGGAATCGGAACAGGTGAAACCTTGGCCCAAGTATTTACTGGTTCTTTGACCCTAGAAGCTTTGATTAATAGTCTTCATGTCAGGGGACATTTCAGGGATACATGATAATTCTCAGTTGTGACAGGCAAGTAAAGGATGTAGTAGAGTGCCTAGAGCAGAGAGAGTGATTATGTGTAGCGTGGGGTGTCTACAAATGATACCCTAGACTATGAAAAGCTTGCATTCCCACTTGGTATTTTTTGTTTGTTTGTTTTTTGGCCAAAGAATGAAACACATGTTTAGAAATAAATGGGGTTCAGAATCTATTTATTTTAAATATCTCATCATATAACCTTAAAAGCCTCTTCTGGAATGCTAACAGATTCATGCTTTTGTCTCTTAAAAAACTAATGTTTAAATTCCTCCAAATCAAAATTTGCTGTATTCTTAGTTTTTGTAGCATATAACATCTTCTATGGCTTAGTCTTTCCCATACGTTATAGGATCTGTTTTCACTTAAAAAATTTTTTTATTTTATTTATATATACTTATCTCAAATTAAAAATACTTATTTTTATTTGCCTAAGTGTTTTTTTCTTAGCTATTTTTCTAAAGATTTATTTATTTGTTTATTTATAAGTACACTGCAGCTGTCTTCAGACACACCAGAAGAGAGCATTGGATCCCATTATAGATAGTTGTGAGCCGCCATGTGGTTGCTGGGATTTGAACTCAGGACCTCTGGAAGAGCAGTCAGTGCTCTTAACCACTGAGCCATCTCTCCAGCCATGCATGAGTGTTTTGACTGCACATTTTTCTGTTTACCATGGGTGTGCAATGCCCGTGGAGCTCACAAAAGAATATTGCATCCAATGGATCTTGAGTTACAAATATCTATGAACTGCCATGTGAGTGCTGGGAGTCAAACCCGATCCTCTGGAAGAGCAGCCTGTGTCCTCAATCACCTCTCTAGCACAATTTATATTTATTTAAGTGTCTTTGGCTTTTGAGACAAGATGCCACGTAATGCACATCAATTGAGACCTCCTGCTCTTCCAGCCTCTGCCTCCCAGTGCTGGGATTTAGCCATGCACCTCCACACTTGCCAGCTTTCCACACTTCAGTCATTCTGGCCTCTCCTCAGCCTTTCTTTCCCAAAGAATAGATCAAGTTGACAGTTTCTGGAAATTTAGTTCTTTAGTTTATGGGGAAGCAATGAATTACCTTTAAACTTCTAAATATCTATGGAGAAAGGAAACTTCCATAAAAAGAAGTTTTGTGTGGCACACTGGAAACACATAGAGGAAACTACACACACACACACACACACACACACACACACACACATACACACACACACTAAAATATTTTGAACTTCCTATCCATCTGCCTCAGTTTATATTGTGAAATTCTAATTCTGAACCTGAGATCTTTGAAGACAGAACACTCATTGACACTCTTATGAAAGAGAACCCAGAGGGCTGACACACCACTTCTGCCATGTAAAGTCAGACAAGAAGAGGGCCATCTGTGAGTCAGAAAGCAGACCCTCACTAGATAGATTCCCCCAGCCCTTGATCTTGGACTGCCAGTGTTCAGGTGTCAGGAACGATTTCCTGTTATGTACACAATAGCGCTGGTATTGTTGCAATGCACTTCATTTAAGCACCATTTGGAGAGAATGGTTCCAGAAAACTTCAGAATTCTTTTCAACAAAGGTTGCTGTGTATCTGAGGCACCCACTTAAAGGAACAAAGTCAGGACAGTTTCTGACACCCTGCTGGTAGGTAAACTGATGGAAGCCGGGGCACAGATCTGGGGAAGAACTAAAGTGGAAAATGTGAGAGGAAGGCACAGACCACTTCATCATTTGTTTCTAGAAGGAACAACAAAGTCACAGTGATACAAAGCAAAACAAAACAATCGTAAGAATGGAAACCCTTTGTCTTTCAAATTTAATCACAAAGAAACAAAAAATAAGACCCCCAAAGGGTCCTTCATAAGTTGAAGAAATAATGAGAGATTTGTGCATAGACTACATAGAATTTCTACATATCTATGGTTTAAAAATAACCTAATCACATAAAATGGATAAAGTGTTTCAATAGACATTTCTTCAAAGAAAATATGAAGTGCCCATTAAATGAAAAAAAGAGTACAATATCAATCACTAGATGTGTGTGTGGGGTTGGAGTGGTGGCCCTTTATTCAAGGGCATTTGAAGACTTGGGCCCTAGTTAGTGATGCTGTTCGGGGAGGCTTAGGCAGTGTGACCTTGCTAAAGGAAGTGTCATCGAGAGTGCATTGTGGCTGTAAAGCTCGCTGACACCATAGCTTGACCTCTCTGCTTCATGTTGATGGTTCCAGATGTGAACTTCAGCTTCTGCTTCGAGCTCTCATCACCATCTCTCCCTGCTGCCACAAGTCTCCATCACTGAAGGAAGGCGTGGCAGGATCCCAGGGATGTACCGGGAATCGGGGGCAGAGGCAGAAGAAATGGAGGGTGCTGCCCACAGGCTTGCTCTTCATGGCTAGCTCAGCCTGCGCTCTTAGAGCAAGCAAGACCACTAGCCCAGAGGCAGCACCACCTACGCGGGCTGGGCTTTCCCACACCAATTACGAATTAAGAAAATGCCCTACAGCTTTGCCTACAGCCCAGTCTTATGGAAGCGTTTTCTTAATTGAGATTTTTCTCCTATCAGATAATTCTACCTTGTGTCAAATTGACATAAAACTAGCCAGCATGGTCATTTAAATGGAGTCACTGAATCCATCAGGGAGTAAATTACATAAAAAGGTGAGTCAAGGGTACAAAATGATGGAGAAATACCATGTGACATAAACAGAAAAATATGACCTTGTGCTTGGTAATTGTAGTATATTGGTAACCTGAGGGAAAATGGTTTCTGGAGACTAGAGGAGATGAAATTACATTGTAATCATCAAGGGTAGAGCAAGAGATGTATCTATGACTCCTGCTTAGCTTTCTCTGACAATGTATCTAAGCATGAACACAGGCAAAGGACAACCCGTCTGACTGGTCTGACATTTTGACATTGTGGTATGACCTTGTTATGTATACAAAGGTTCCAGATGCATTCAAAATTACACAAAGCAATGCAAAAACTTCTCATAATGTTCTTTTAAAAGTTGATTTTTGTGTTGGGCCACACGTTTAGCTATCTTGGAGTCCATGTAACCCTTGTGGGGCAGGTTGAACACGCCTGCAGATCTGAACAACATTTAATCTTTTTTCCATCTTACCTAAGTTTAATAATAGTAACCTCTTCTACAATGTGGTGCTCGAGTTACAGGAATTGAAAGGCTCCTCTTACAGTGTTAGTTCCAAGTTCCTATTCGCCATTTTCAAGTGGGATGACTTTCAATGCTGGCTCTAAAATGGGCCCATGTTTTACAATTTTAACATTATCTCTAAGAGTCTTATTATACTGAATAAATAACAAATTCTGGTAAGGAAAACACATAAATTTTGTGGGTCTTAACTATGTATACTTGCAATGGGAAATGGACCTGCTGATTTGCCATCAGCAACCATCAAACAACCCAAAGTTACTGTTCACTCTTTTTTAACTTGAAATAAAGAGAAAAAAATTGTAGTGTTAAAAATAGTCAAATGACCTCAAATATGTGGATGTATTTCTGAGCTCCAAATTCTATTCTATTGACATATTCATCATTCCTTGTGCCAACTGTTATACTGTCCAGGTTACTATAGCTTACTGGTAGATTATGAACATAGGAAGAGTTAATTCTTTAGTTAATTTTTACATTTTATAGAAGAAGTCAACAAGAGTTGCTTAAAGGTTTTGAAGGAAACATAAGAGCCTTGGAAAGTTTTCCAACTTTTTATTATTTTTGCATGTGTATTACGTGTATGTGTCCATTCCTGTCACCTTATGTGTCGAGATCAGAGAGGTCAGTTCTGTAGAACTGGCTTTTCCTTTTGGCTTTCCATGGTTTCTGGGGATCTAACTGAGTCTGTTGAATTTGGTAGCAATGCTTTTCATGCTGAGGCGTCTCACAAATCTTTGGAAGTGTTCGAACCTGTCCGTCTAAGACTGCATTGACAATATTTAAAAAGCATTAAGTTTTCTTCCTGATAGCATTTGGAGTTTCACGTGAGGCAGATCATTTAGGTAGATGGTCCAGGGAGTCACATCTAAGTGCCATCAACAAAGTAGCTACTGCACGCAGATTTTCCTCATGACTTGAGAACTTCAAGGAAAGAAATGTGCTGCTATAAGTATTACCCACTTCTTCACGTTCATAGAAACCATTAAAATAGAGCAACACAGGGGCAGGATTATAGAACCCATTTCCTCCAAGTTTGGCTTTGGACACCCTGCCTTCACCACTGTCCCTTTCTGGGAGTGTCTAGTGGCATTTGGTAACCTTGACACCCTGTGTTTATCTCCTTACTTTCTAACATCCACCCAGTAGTACTTTTTGAAATACATTTTGCCAGGTTCTCAGTTCCTACAGCATGAGGGACGCCCACATTGCATTTAGTTTCAGACAACTAATGTGTAACTTACACTTGGTCAGAACTTATTTTCTGTTGTCACCAAGACTGATTCAAGACTGTACATAAATCCCAATCCAAGAGAAAAGTTGGGAAAAGCAGATCCTTGGCACAACCCAAAGGAGATATGCTTTCCTTACACCCATACTAGGACTATAATGACTTTAATATGGAGCTTCCGGAGGCCACCTGGAATGACAGGGGAGAGCATGCCTAGAAGTACTATCAATTGTGAGTAAAGAAAGGAAAGAGAACAGAGAGTATGAGCCTTGGCTTCCAAATGGCAGGAGCCAAAGATCTAGATGCCATTCCAATTAGTTCTACATCATTCTTCCTGAAATGTATACTTCTTGGCAATTGGAAAAAGACTGGGCAGTCTTTTTGGTGAGCAGTTAAAGTTCCATGTAAAGCTTTATAAATCGTAAGTTGAGGTTGGCTGAACAAATGACTTTTTTTTCCCAAATGATGTTGATGTTTACACACACACACACACACACACACACACACACACACACACACACAAACGGGGCAGGGAAGGGAGAGGGAGAAAGAGGGAGGAGAGACACACAGAGAGAGAGAGAGAGAGAGAGAGAGAGAGAGAGAGAGAGAGAGAGAGAGAGAGAGGAAACCTTTTATTTGCCAAGTGCTCAGGGAAAACAGCAGTGGATAAGTGATAACAGTCAGAAGCACTTTTAATCTTAGCCCTTGAGATTCTTTTTAATTACAAATAAAAGGTATTAATCATGTTTTATTTTATTTTTGTTTTCCATCCACACAGGGCTTTGCTTCCACCTCCCAGCAGATGAACTGGGCTTTTAGGAAAATGTCTTCCAGCCTATTTGTGATTGTTTTGCATATTTACAAAGGCATCAAAGCGTCCTGCAGGAGTAGTGTGGAACCCAGTTGCAATGCCCTTAATGTGTTAAAGAGACACGGCAGGAGTCTACACTCTGCATCCTGCGTTTTTCTTTGCATTTGAGATCTAATAACAACCCTAGGATTATTGAACGTGGGCTCTATGAGGCTGAGTACTCATGTCCACATGATTGGGCCACAAGATACCCAGGTGTGTGGAACATTATTTATGAGCCTCTGTGTGTGTGTGTGTGTGTGTGTGTGTGTGTGTGTGTGTGTGTGTGTTTGTGGATGACATTAACGTTTGAACTGGGATGGGAGTGAGCATCCTTCTGTTCATTAAGGACAGAGAAACTGAGTAAGGAAGATTTTATCTCTGCCTGAATATCTCATCCCTGAATAAGGGGATGGCTCTCCTGTTTCTGGACTAGAATTAATGGGCTTCCTGAGTCCCCATATTGTTGAATTCTGTCTCCTTGGAGCCTCAGCCTCCAGAATTGCTCAAGCCATCTCCTGATAGTAAGTATATCATATGGTCTTCCGTCTGTCTAATTTTTTACATTTTGATCTTTTTTCTTCTATGTCTATCTCTATATCTATCAGTCTTCCTTGCTGTCTGTCTGTACACACTGTAGTTTCTGTTTCTCTAGAGACCCTAGATGAGTACAAACTCTCTCTGTGTTCTCACACAGAGATGCTGATTTCAAATATTCATTGGAAATCTCTCCTAGCAAATCACTATAGTTTCTAAGAGTGGCTGAAGAAGCTGGGTACGTTGGTTTTTTTTTTTTTTTAATAATAGAAAAAGACTTGACATTGTAAATAGTCATATGGGTATATGATAATCTCACATAAGATAAGGGCACAAGGCACTATCCGACAAGTATTCTCACATAAGAAGAATGCCCCAGTTCCTATGGTTAACCAACTGTCTACCTGCATGCACGTAACCTGGGTAAATGATCAGATTTGGTTCCCTTCTCTGAAATGGCCATATCACCCAAGTGTGGCCATCTAAAGCCAGTCTCACATTATCCCAGTCTCTGGGCCTGACTCAGTTGGAGTGCTTCCTGAGATTTAAGTTAGCACATAGAGTAAGGTGCATGCCTTCTGACTTTTCAATATTGCTGGATGTCAGCCATGATCTTAGAGTAGTCCATGACAGAGAGCCTATCTAGATAAGGAAGCACAGGAGCCAGACATAAAGAGAAATGGATATTTATTTTTGTAACAGAGTCTGGAACTCATTTTGTAGCCTAGTAGACCAGGCTAGCCTTGATCTTATAAATAAAGATCCACTTGTGCCTTCCATGACTTGGGATTAAAGGCATGTACCACTGTGAACTCTTGCTGAGGACTTAGACACGGATGTGCACTAGTTCCTACCCATTTAATTCCACAAGACCTTTATAATCTCTTCATCTTTAGTTCATTGAGATCCAGGTTCAACCGGTTACAGCTCACAAAGCCAAACACAACTAATACTAAAATAGGTATCTGAGTCTTCTTTAAACTGTTTTTCTCAAAGTGCACATTATTCTGATTTACAGACACTGTTCTGTTCTGTGTCTCTGACTTTAGGACATTTACATTTTCTAAGTCTGCTATCCATTTTTTTTCCAGGCTGTTTCTGTAGTGCATGAATAGGAGCAGTCCCAATCTGGGGCCCCCAAACACCTGTGCATACTGTCGCCTTCCCACACACAGCATGTTAAAAGCCTGGCTGGCTGTGTTAACAACCCTCTTCCATGTGCTACAAGCTCCCTGTGACCAGGGAGCCATCCACTCTTATTCACAAGCCACCACCTTGCACAATGACCGCAGCAACTTACTCGATAATTTTTTTTTTGAGTAAATGAACACCTCACAATTATTTTCGATGCGTCGAAATCATTCCCTGACATTTTTGGAAGAATTGTCTTGACTTGGTGCATCCTTTCTCAGTGATTGTGTGTATATATATATATATATATATAGTATATATATGTATATATATGTATATATATTGTATATATATGTGTGTATATATATGTATATATATGTATATATTGTATATATGTGTGTGTATATATATGTATATATACATATATAAATCATATATATATAAATCATATATATCATATATATCATATATATATAAATCATATATATATATCATATATATATAAATCATATATATGATTATGTTTACACACAAAACAAACTGAAAGTACCTTTTTTTAAAAAATTTATCCCAATACTCAAACCTCAGAAACGAATGCCAATTCTTTCCATTTTCCATACCTAAAGTATCGCGCTGATCAGACCAGCCTATTTACTGGTGTTTCCAAACATACACACGACGTGAAGCAAAAATCTTCCTCTAATCTTGGCTGCTATGTTCTTAGCCTCAATCTTGCAGATAGATAAATAAATAAATAAATAAATAAATAAATAAATAAATAAGGGGCTGGTCAGAGTAAATTAGTGAACTCTACATGAAGGCTGGAAGCTGACGCTTTAAAAACAGTAAGACTAAATCAACAGCCAATGTTTATCCAAGTGCTTACCATTGTCCAGCCGAGACGGAGCACCTGCCTTGGTCCTAACTAGCATTTAACTACTGGGTCTTAATTCCAGGAATTATTCTAGAGTCAAAAGTCTGTGTTTGCATGCTCTGAGCTTCTGTTTGGCTCCCCCCTGAGCCTCCCTTGGTCCTTGCCCGCCCCTCCACTCCATCAGACTGCCTGGGGCAGGAGCCAACACCAGGGTTGAGTCTATTTATTTTCTTCATGACAGCTCCGTCTCATCCACCCCACTCCACCTGAGCCTGAACAATTGAGGCCAGGTGTGCTGAGTCACAGGCCAACAAGGACCAAAGCCAGGTCAGCTGTCTTCTTAGGTGATGGAGGAAAAGACCTTTCTAGAAGGCTAAACATTGCTAATTTGACCTGAATTCTGTTTGTAGCTTGGGAAATGCTTTAAGGAAAGGTAAAGGCATTGCTTGTTATTTTGTTTTTGTTTGTTTGTTTGTTTTTCTTTTTTTCTTTCTCCAAATAGATTTAATAATTTGTTTTTGAGACTTTCTTATGTGAATATTGTGTTTACATTGTTTCCATCCCCTGTGTCCTCCCTCCAACTAGTCCAGTGCCAGTGTCCTGAATCCTACCTGTCCTCTCATGTTCATTGCCCCCTTTTCTTTCTTTTTTTTTTTTATTAACTTGAGTATTTCTTATATACATTTCAAGTGTTATTCCCTTTTCCGGTTTCCGGGCAAACATCCCCCTCCCCCCTCCCCTTCCTCATGGGCGTTCCCCTCCCAACCCTCCCCCCATTGCCGCCCTCCCCCCATAGTCTAGTTCACTGGGGGTTCAGTCTTAGCAGGACCCAGGGCTTCCCCTTCCACTGGTGCTCTTACTAGGCTATTCATTGCTACCTATGAGGTCAGAGTCCAGGGTCATTCCATGTATAGTCTTTAGGTAGTGGCTTAGTCCCTGGAAGCTCTGGTTGCTTGGCATTGTTGTTCATATGGGGTCTCGAGCCCCTTCAAGCTCTTCCAGTTCTTTCTCTGATTCCTTCAACGGGGGACCTATTCTCAGTTCAGTGGTTTGCTGCTGGCATTCGCCTCTGTATTTGCTGTATTCTGGCTGTGTCTCTCAGGAGAGATCTACATCCAGCTCCTGTCGGTCTGCACTTCTTTGCTTCATCCATCTTGTCTAATTGGGTGGCTGTATATGTATGGGCCACATGTGGGGCAGGCTCTGAATGGGTGTTCCTTCAGTCTCTGTTTTAATCTTTGCCTCTCCCTTCCCTGCCAAGGGTATTCTTTTTCCTCATTTAAAGAAGGAGTGAAGCATTCACATTTTGATCATCCGTCTTGAGTTTCGTTTGTTCTAGGGATCTAGGGTAATTCAAGCATTTGGGCTAATAGCCACTTATCAATGAGTGCATACCATGTATGTCTTTCTGTGATTGGGTTAGCTCACTCAGGATGATATTTTCCAGTTCCAACCATTTGCCTATGAATTTCATAGACTCGTTGTTTTTGATAGCTGAGTAATATTCCATTGTGTAGATGTACCACATTTTCTGTATCCATTCCTCTATTGAAGGGCATCTGGGTTCTTTCCAGTTTCTGGCTATTATAAATAAGGCTGCGATGAACATAGTGGAGCACATGTCTCTTTTATATGTTGAGGCATCTTTTGGGTATATGCCCAAGAGAGGTATAGCTGGATCCTCAGGCAGTTCAATGTCCAATTTTCTGAGGAACCTCCAGACTGATTTCCAGAATGGTTTTACCAGTCTGCAATCCCACCAACAATGGAGGAGTGTTCCTCTTTCTCCACATCCTCGCCAGCATCTGCTGTCACCTGAGATTTTGATCTTGGCCATTCTCACTGGTGTGAGGTGAAATCTCAGGGTTGTTTTGATTTGCATTTCCCTTATGACTAAAGATGTTGAACATTTCTTTAGGTGTTTCTCAGCCATTCGGCATTCCTCAGCTGTGAATTCTTTGTTTAGCTCTGAACCCCATTTTTTAATAGGGTTATTTGTTTCCCTGCGGTCTAACTTCTTGAGTTCTTTGTATATTTTGGATATAAGGCCTCTATCTGTTGTAGGATTGGTAAAGATCTTTTCCCAATCTGTTGGTTGCCGTTTTGTCCTAACCACAGTGTCCTTTGCCTTACAGAAGCTTTGTAGTTTTATGAGATCCCATTTGTCGATTCTTGATCTTAGAGCATAAGCCATTGGTGTTTTGTTCAGGAAATTTTTTCCAGTGCCCATGTGTTCCAGATGCTTCCCTAGTTTTTCTTCTATTAGTTTGAATGTGTCTGGTTTGATGTGGAGGTCCTTGATCCACTTGAACTTAAGCTTTGTACAGGGTGATAAGGATGGATCGATCTGCATTCTTCTACATGTTGCCCTCCAGTTGAACCAGCACCATTTGCTGAAAATGCTATCTTTTTTCCATTGGATGGTTTTGGCTCCTTTGTCAAAAATCAAGTGACCATAGGTGTGTGGGTTCATTTCTGGGTCTTCAATTCTATTCCATTGGTCTATCTGTCTGTCTCTGTACCAATACCATGCAGTTTTTATCACTATTGCTCTGTAATGCTGCTTGAGTTCAGGGATAGTGATTCCCCCTGAAGTCCTTTTATTGTTGAGGATAGCTTTAGCTATCCTGGGTTTTTTGTTATTCCAGATGAATTTGCAAATTGTTCTGTCTAACTCTTTGAAGAATTGGATTGGTATTTTGATGGGGATTGCATTGAATCTGTAGATTGCTTTTGGTAAAATGGCCATTTTTACTATATTAATCCTGCCAATCCATGAGCATGGGAGATCTTTCCATCTTCTGAGGTCTTCTTCAATTTCTTTCCTCAGTGTCTTGAAGTTCTTATTGTACAGATCTTTTACTTGCTTGGTTAAAGTCACACCGAGGTACTTTATATTATTTGGGTCTATTATGAAGGGTGTCGTTTCCCTAATTTCTTTCTCGGCTTGTTTCTCTTTTGTATAGAGGAAGGCAACTGATTTATTTGAGTTAATTTTATACCCAGCCACTTTGCTGAAGTTGTTTATCAGCTTTAGTAGTTCTCTGGTGGAACTTTTGGGATCACTTAAATATACTATCATGTCGTCTGCAAATAGTGATATTTTGACCTCTTCTTTTCCGATCTGTATCCCCTTGATCTCCTTTTGTTGTCCGATTGCTCTGGCTAGAACTTCAAGAACTATATTGAATAAGTAGGGAGAGAGTGGGCAGCCTTGTCTAGTCCCTGATTTTAGTGATCGCCCCCTTTTCTTAATTATCGTTAAATATGTGAATGTACATGTGGGATAGTGGACCATGTCAGGAAACTTGGTACGGTTGAGTGGATTCAGAGTCCCTGGCATTCAGGTACCATAAGACGGTAGGTGGATTCCTGACTTTGAACAGGATGCCACACTTCCCACATAAGGAAATGTGACTTATGATCACATAGCCCCAAAACAGAGTTCTCCATGCTAGAGGTCCTGAGGGTTTTACCAATGAGCTCCCCTTCCCAGACATCATGCCCTGCAAATGGTATTTAATCTCTGGTGGCATTCATTCCCCACAATGAACAGTCGAACAAACAGTACGGATAAACATGTACTGTCTCTTCCATTGAAACCACCATGGGGAGCCTGGAGAAGGCCTTCACCTACAGAGGCACAGCTAAGTCTCCCATAGAAGGCTCCTCTGTGCTTCCAGACAACCTCTACTACCTTCGCTGATGAGCTAAGCTGGAGTCTGCCCCCATTTCCCCAGCCCAGTTGTCTTCACCCTCAGCAATGGTCTTTTAATGCTTCCGGCCTCTTTGTGGGCCTGTGGACCCCTGATTCTTTGTTTCCTACTCCTCTGTGCTGCAGCCCAGCACCCAGGAGTAAGGGAACGCTAACTTTGGCTTCCCCATCTTAGACTTTGTGAGCAGTGTAGATGCTTCCCCAAAGCAGTGGTGGCAGCTGTGCTGGGTCAACAAGCACTCCCCAAGTTTTACCTACCAAGTGGTGGGACATGGACCAACACACACACACACACACACACACACACACACACACACACACACACACAGGGCCTGCTGGCTTTGTTAAGTGCTGCCCTCACAAGGCTGACCACTTGGTACTGAATACCTAATTAGGGGATCAATACAGTCAATAATTGCATATAGTGCTCCATCTAGGATTGGGCCTTGTGAAATGAGATTTCCCTCATCCACATTGGCATGTCAAATGGTGTTATCATTGTTCAGATCTTGTTTAGGCAATTATACTGTTAAGGTTTCATTGTTACAGATTTCATGTAGCGTATAGAAGATACAACCTTGCAGTAGATGTCTTGGTCTTCTGGATCTTGGAAGTTTTCTGCTCTGTCTTCCTTCCTGGATGGTCCCTGAGCCTGGGGTATAGATATTATATTGTAGATATATCAATTGGGTTGGACAATCTGGGGTGAACTGTTTTCTAAGTTTTCACCAGATGTGGATCTCTCCGCCGCAAAATGGAGCTTCTTAGATGAAGAATGAGATCTATACTTACTTGTGGGTATAAGGATACATATACAAAATTAAGTTAGAAATTGTACTGGTTTAGGATAATTGACAGTAGTGGATTTTCCTTTAGGTTCCCTAGCCTTCCTAGCCACTTATAGTCGGTGAGGTTTTTAGCACAAATTTCCTCCTATCAAGTAGGACTTAAATTCAATTATATGGTCCATTATCTCAAAGATATAAGTGCTCTCTGCTGTAAGCACTGGAGATATCTTGCATTTATGGTCATTGTTGTAATTCATAGGCATCACAGCTGGGAAGAATTCTTGCTTTTCTATCTTGGAAGTTTGAATACCACAGTAATATGAGGTACTAGTCTTCAGAGAGATATCAGAGAATCTTCACCATCTATACACTGAAAGAGAATCAATATCTAGAATATGTAAAGAACTCAAAAAATGAAGAGTTAAGAAATCTGCAAGGTACAAATGACCTCATTAAAAATGGGCTATGGACCACAGCTTTGTAAACTGCACTTAAGCCACACTTGATCAGCATGTGTTAAGATAAGAAAACAACTCACAATACATGCTGTGAGGATCTGTGAAAAGGTGTTGGGCCCTACCTTGGGGTGCATCCTTTCCCCCTCACTGAGCCTTTTAGCCTGCTATAGCAAGAAGTTGTTTACACCCTTGGCAGCTGCTCTTGGTCCCTGATTTGGGGCCAGGACTTTCCATGGCACCCTTCTCCCCCACCTAGCCTTCCAGCTTGTTGTTGTTAAGAAGTTGTTTATGCCTCTGATTGGGCCCAGGACTTTCCACCACACAGACTTTTCCTGTTTTCCTGGTTGGGGATTTTCACCTGCCTTGTTGTTTTTCCATGGCTTTTGCCTTGGGTAAATAAGGAGATCTCAATAAAGTCTTGGTGGCACTCTGGAAATGGGTGACCCGTGTATGTGTTTTCTTTCTATCCTGCAGACCTACACCTGATTGTCACACACTGGGAGCGCAGGCGCCGTCAAAAAGGTAGGCCCTATTCACTGTTGGTGGAGTGGCCAGATGGAGCAAAGTATCTGGAGATCAGTGTGGAGATTCAGAAGGCTAAAAAGAGACCTACCTTTAATACCACTCCTTGGCATGAGACAAAATGTCTTGGCACACTACACTTCAGATGCTTGCTCAGTCAGGTTCATTGCTGATCTGCTCACAATAACCAGGAAATGGAAACAACCTAGTGTCCTTCAAGTGATGGATATATAATTAGAATGTGCTATATACACAGTGGGGGTCTACTCAGCTGTAAGGAAATAAAATCATGACCCTTTCAGGTGAATGAATGGATCTAGTCCTTGAGGTAACCCAGATCCAGAAAGACAAATGCACCACACGTCCTTTTTCATCTGCAGTTCTTAGCTCCAAATTCTGTGTGTATGTGTGAATGAATGTTTAATATATATGTGAACATAAATACATATGTATGTGTATATGTATATACATATAACAGTAACCACAGAAATTAAAATAGTGAAAGGAAATGAGAGAGGCTCTAGAGAGAGGACGTTATGATACAAATACAGGTACTATAAAAAGGGAACTGGAGAAGGTGAGGCTAGGAGGGAATGGAGGAGAAAGGACAAATATAGAGGAAAAGAGTACAGATAATGACACTAAGGATGTTTGAAAAAGTCATAGAAAAATATCATTAAGCTAAAATTACATTATGTATATACACCCTACACACACACACACACACACACACACACACACACACACACACACACAGAGGTATATCTCATGGATTGACAAAACTATCCAAGAGTCATGGACTTTTATCAAAATCCCAGTTTCAGGCATAAGGAATTTGCACCATTTGAAGTTTTGATCAGGGAAACCAAGAGACAAACCCCTGCCACAAACAAACAAACAAACAAACAAAACAAAACAACCCCATAGGCTATTGGCAATGCCCTTCATTGCCTCCCAGAATTTGAGGGTAGCCCCTCCCTATTGCTGAAGATACCTTGTACTTCAACCTAGGTCTCCAAGATATGACTTGGGAGCTCAATAGATATTTAAAAACAAATAACTTGTGTTGTTACTAGATACCATGTACTACCAAAAATATGCCATTGTGTTGTAAAATATTTTTAAACTGTTTGATACCAATTACCAAGAGAGAAAGAATTAATTTTGACCTATCCAAGTGGATAAGATCTGTTGTAAATTGGTAGTTATTTTCCAGAGAGCCAGATTTTTGTATGTGTACAATTACCTCTAAGTTCTTTCTGTCCTCAACCCTTAAAACACATTTGCTACTTTACCACTGGTTCTTTCTCTCCCAGTGGCTATGTGACTGCTGCCCTTTCACTGGGGCAAGCTGTGAAAACCATTGTTGGTAAACTATTCTCCATTCCGAAAGTATGTGTCTCTGTACACAGCCATTAAGGCTTCCTTGAATTAGAACAACACAAGTTTTCTTAACCAGGGCTTGGTTACAGTGATCATTCCTGCTATAGGAAGGAAAGAAACAGTCCTCTCGTGGGTGATTGCCATTGTTTTCATTGGATCACTATGATCTTCCAAAATTCATTACCATGTACTGTGTAACAAGTGACCACTCAGAAAACTCGGTGATTACAATAATCACTAAGAGTCTTAAACTTTCATATGTTTACAAGCTATCAAATGGTTTAGCATATTTAATAATCATGGCTACGCACAATAAATGATGGAAGGGAAGTGTGTTCTTAATAGAACGTCAAATGTAGTATAGGCGATGGGTTTTCTTTTTTTTTTTTTTTTTTTTTTTGGAGCTGGGGACCGAACCCAGGGCCTTGCGCTTGCTAGGCAAGCGCTCTACCACTGAGCCAAATCCCCAACCCCGGGTTTTCTAATTCATTAGCTTTTATTGCCTAATTATACAAATTAAACTCAAGAACAAAGAAGTCTAGTGCATTTATCATCACATACAATCACTGCAAAGATTTTTATCAAAGTTGTTTAATCAGTCTTTTTATTTCTGTCATTTTAGAACAAATTTCCAATTTTATAATGTTATTTCCCTGTTATTTCAGTGAGAATGTACATTTCAAACATGCTGGGTTTTTTTCATAAAACCCAAATTTATAATTACTCAGAATAAAATAAAGTATCTTGCATTTACTTAAAAATGTGCCTATGACGGTTTGTTTATGCTTGGCCCAGGGCGTGGCACTGTTGGGAGGTGTGGCCTTGTTGGAGTAGGTGTGACCCCGTGGGTGTGGGCCTTAATACCTGTCCTACCTGCCTGGGAGCAAGGATTCTGCTAGCAGCCTTCAGGAGAAAATGTAGAACTCTCAGTTCCTTCTGCACCATGCTTACCTGGATACTACCATGTTTCCACCTTGATGATAAAGGACTGAACCTCTGAACCTGTAAGCTAGCCCCAATTAATTTTTTCTTTATAGGATTTGTCTTGGTCATGGTATCTGTTCATAGCAATAAAACCCTAAGACAAAAGTGAGTACCACGAGTGGGGTATTGCTGTGATAGGCCTAACCACGCTTTGGTTGGAGGAATATGGATTTTGGGACTTTGGAAAACAGTGGAATGCTTTAAGTTGGGCTTTTTGGGCTGTCCTGGTATGAATATGGAAGACTTTGTTACTGAGAGTGATGTGAATTGTGTGACCTGGCTCAAAAGGTTTCGGTGGAGAAAATCAATACGTGGCCTAGAGGCTGTTTTTGTAGTACTTTGATGAAGAATGTGGCTACTTTTTGCCCTTGTCTGAAAAGCCTACCTAAGTCTAAGGTAAAAAGACTTATATTCATTGCATTGACAAAGAAAGTCTCAAAGAAGCCAAACAGATCTCTGAGTGCAAAGCCAGTCTGGGACAAAGGAGGTTCTAGGTGAAGAAAAACTTAAATCTAGGCATGGTGGTACATGCCTTTAATCCCAGAATTACAGGAGACACAGGCTTGCACATCTCTGAGTTCAAGGTCAGTCTACAGAGCAAGTTCCAGGAAAGCCATGCTTAGGCAGTGCAGAAGTTGGAAAACAGACATCTGGTAATAGAAGGGGTGGAGGGACATGCTCCAGCCCCAACAAGCAGTAGAACACGGCAGCTTCAGCCATGTGGCTCTGGTTTTAGAGTGAAAAATAGAAGGGACTACTGGCATAATTGACGCTGGTTAACTGGAGCTAAGAAAATAGTAGTAATTAAGAAGAGACCAACATCACTGAGGTAAAATCTTCTGGTAAGTGTTTTCTGAGAGCACAAAGAAACTGTGTTCCAGAGATAGACAAGGCAGTACCTCATGTTGCAACTGTACTAAGTAATGTGCAAGAGTCACCCATGTGGTACAGGTTTTGAAGGCATGAAAGGGTCATGAAGAACAGTTGAGGCTTGGCACTGTGGAAGGCCATGGAAGGTCATTGGTGAAAGTGTAGCCTCAGCTGTTGATGGCCCAAGACTAAAGGGGTAATGCAAAGGATTTGAGGCTTGATGCCATGAAGAAAGTCTATAAGAAGCTATTGGTGAAGCCTAATTGCAGCAGAAGACCCTAGTGTATTGCAGATGCCAGTACTATAAGATGATCACTAAGAACAGCAGTGGCAGTGGAGTGGATCAACCTGAGCTTAGAGTGTTACAGAGGGCAGAGCTGGAGAAGTGACTCCAGCCCTTTGGAGGAGCCCAGAAGATCATGTGTGGATCCCAGACTTTGAAGCAAGAAGCTGTAACATTGAAGTTGCCTTGGAGATCTCACGATTTTCGAGATGCCAGAGCCCTAGGATATCTGCTGAGGAGTGCTGCTGACAGGGAGTAGAACCAGCCCAGAAAAAAGGTTTGTTGCCATTCACAAAGATGAAAAGGATTTGGAGATCTGGAAAGTGCTTTAATATCAGACAAGGAGATGCAGAGTTTCCAGTTTGCAGAGCTGGTTTCCTATTTAGGGCTTCAGGGATTACAGTTAAGTGATTGGATGGATCTCAGAAGAGACTTTGGACTTTTGATATTGTTGATACTGTTATAGGGACTTTAGTAGTCAGACTAAATGTACTTTTTAAGTTATGCTATGACTAGATATGACCCCCATAGATTCGTGTGTTTGAACAAACCTATGGGGTCCAGGGAGTAGAATGTAATGGTTTGTATATGCTTGGCCCAGGAAGTGGCACTGTTGGGAGGTCTGGTGTTGGGAGGCCCTTGAAGCCCTCCATTGTTGATGTTATTATTATGGTTAGAATTAAGTATGACCCCAGCCAGCAGCAGAAGACTAATACAAATCTGGTGGTCAAAAAAAAATATGATAAAATTCTCCTGCTGACTAATAGATATGACAAACCTGTGACTTTTCTAACAACCTGTCAACATCAGCCGACTCCCTGACCACACGAATATTGTGTCCTTGGCCTGTGTAAATGTTTCTTACTTCCCCCCTCCCTCTGTTACCCCTGTTATGGTATAAATTCAGCCTTAGAAAAAAATAAAATTGTTGCCTTGATCAGACTCTTGTCTTGGTGTCCTTCTTCGAGACTCTTGTTGCCCATTCTCTTCCAGGTACCCTCGGACACCCTTTGCTTACAGTCTGGCCTTGTTGGAGTAGGTGTGGGCTTTAATACCCTTGTCCTAGCTGCCTGGGAGCAAGTATTCTGCTAGCAGCCTTCAGGTGAAGATATAGAACTCTCAGCTCCTCCTGCACCATGCTTACCTGGATGCCGCCCTGTTCCCGTCCTGATGATAATGGACTGAACCTCTGAACCTGTAAGCTAGCCCCAATTAATGTTGACCTTATAAGAGTTGTTTTAGTCACGGTGTCTGTTCATAACAGTAAAACCTTAACTAAGACAGTACCCATCTTAAAATTTTCTTTTTTTTCCCCCCTTTGAAAACAGCTTTTCATATTTGGTTGATTAAACTTGAGAAGGGGCTGCCAGTCATAGATACTTGATTCATGGGTTTAAGGTTGATGACTGGTTAAAGCAGGTGGTGAAAGCTGATTAAAGATTTTGGTGAACAAAGTAGCATGGTGATAATGGTATTCCAGCTAGCATCCTTGGCAATAGCAGGCTTCATCTGGGCTGGACCATCAACCATAAAATGATTTCTTCCTGAATCTGTAAGGAAGGGCTGTGAGGATAACAGTGATGTGGAAACAATGGTGAGCTGAGGACCGGAAGGTTTCTGTGATGAGAAATTGATCAGAATCAAGGAAACAAGGACACAAAGATGTCTGCTGCACAACTAAACTGTCATAATTAAAATAATCATATGTAACTAAAAATAAAATCCTAGTTTTTATTGGGGGCAATGACTGCACCACGTTAAGTAGATTACATACATTTGTTTTTATTTAACCACCCCAAGCATATGAGCTAGGTGCTAGTATTATCTTTATTTTAATGATACTAGAACTACATCTTCAAGAAGTCAAACAACTTGTTCCTGATCACACACAAGCCAAATCTGGATAAGATGCTAGTGTCTACTGAGATTTCACTGTTGATGAAAGAGTTGGGTGGAAGCGGTAGCTTGGTGGGGGGGGGGGCGGGGAATGATAAATTAGTTATTTATACTTTTGGCAGTAAAAGAGGGGAGATAAGCCCTGAAAATAATATTTTGTGTGTTTTGCTACTTGATGAGGATAGGACATCAGAATTCAAACAAAACAAATTTGTATAACAAAAATTAATGTTTATTTCTCACATGGGTAAGTTGTAGCATGAACCTTAGGTTCGTGTCCATAGTCAAGATTAATGCCAAGACAGCACACTCTCCAGGTTCTGGATGGCATCTTCTGGCCACAAAGGAAAGGAAGTCCTTATGTTAAACTGTATTGCTTGCTTCATATCTTAAAGAAAACTACCTGGTCCAGACAACTCATTAACCAAAAGAAGATAAGTGCAAAACAGAGGGTGTTAAACTAGAAAAAATATGTGTCACTCATAGCAAATGCAACTCCCCAGATCTGGGTTAGACGACCAGCACCCACCTCTCTGTTTTCAAATTACACTTCTCACTATGTTGTGAGCTTAGCAACTCTGAAGACGGTCCTGGTATTGTAGTTGTTAAATTTATCTTTGAAAATAAAAAAGGTAAATAAGAATACATCTTTCATAGAATAAAGTTTTAGAACACAGTCTGTCTTCTGGGCTAAGAAGACCTGTGATCTGAGCCTTGTTTCCTATCTTTCTGGTTTTAGACTAATTTTTATGCCTGGGCATCAAGTCAGGAACATTATGCAAACATGTACTGGTTACAGTCTCCTTTAGAACTAACGAATATAAAACAAACAGTAAAAACATAAAGGAAGCTGGAAAATGAGGCAAGTCAACATTTTCAAGAATAAAACATAGAGCTTACAGAATTAAAATCTCACTGCTAGTCACTTGATCATATACAGATTGGACATGGCTGCTTACATATGCTATGTATTAGATGTTGGAATGAAATATTGTCTACCTGCATCATGCCATGCACTTTCTTGTTATTATTAGTAATGGATGCTAAAGCCTTGTGGAAAAAACAGCAGTGATTTTTTTTCCCCTTAGCTTGGATGATCTGACAATCTGACAGTGTGTGTAGGAAAAACGAAAAGGCCTGTTGCTTAGCCACAAAGCCCTAGAGTGGAGAGTGTGTGCATATGGGTAAACAGATGATCTGGCAGCCCTTCCAGAGAGCAGCAGAAGTGTACAGCTCCTGGTACCTGCCCTTGTCACATCTGTCGCTCCCTAATGAAATCCCCACTACAACTCATGGGCACTTGCAGGCACCTGAGAATATTTAGTCATTTGAATGGATGATGCATTTCCACATCTAATGTATGCAGATCTGTGAAATGCAGCAGTCAGGTTGATGTCTTGCAGTGAAGGACAGGTTGCCATGCATTACTGGTGGCAGAGCAATCTTCTCTAACTCAAAAACAAAACAAAACAAAACAAAACAAAACAAGAACACCCTTGTTGTACCTCTTCCTTGGACTGCACAGCTTTGTGGCTGTTTCTCCAAATGGGAGAGTCCTATAACACAATAACATGTAGGTGGCATCATGGTGCTATCCTAGCATGGTGCATGCCTGTCATGTTCTGGGAAACTGTATGAAGCAATTTAAAAAGGAAATAGGCTGCAGTGTTTGTTCTCAAGGAAGCCATAGTCTTGTGAAGTGTTGATGATGACAGGTGGAAAGAAAGTAGTCTCTAGGGTATAGAGAAAAGGTTTTCTAAGTCATTTATGGGAAGTGCAACAGGATATCAAGTTCATTACCCTCGCCGAGTATTCTGGGGTAATTAGCAGTTGCCCAGGTGTTAGCTGGAAATTGGGATAATAACGGCAGTAAAGGAAAGTAATTTTAGATAGAACAGAGCTGCACAGGCGAAGTCATTCAAGATAACACTGTGATAAGAAGCTCTACATCCATAGTGCAGAAGGCGAGCTGCACTAGAGACCACATGGAAATTGAATATGTTTTACTGTACTCCTATTTTATAATAAAAGTTAAAATACGTTAATCTTGCTGAATTGAAGCATACCTAATTAATACATCATACCCAATTAGTAACTATGTCTAGACTATTTGAGTCCATGATAATCATTCCATGGAGTAGGTATATTTTATTTACTTGTTTTGTATTTGTGGGGCACTGTGTGGGTGTCGTACACTTACTTAGCATTGATGAGTGCATATGTGTACCCAAGCACCGACAAATATGTTTGCACATGTATGTAGAGGCCAGAGATCTATGTTGGGGTGTTTTTCCCTGACCTACATTTTCATTTTTTGAGATAGAATCTCTTCTTGAACTCAAAACTCATCAATACAACTAGGCTGGCTGACCAGCTAATGAGTTTCAGGCATCCACATCTACAGAGTTAGGTTTCAGTTCAGTACCTCATGCCTGGCTTCTTATGTGGGTTCTGAGGATATGAACTCCAGACCCCACATTTGTTTGCAGGCACTTCACTGTATGAACCATCTCCTCAGTCCCTCTAGTAAGTAGATTTTACACTGACAATTGTCAAGATTTCTAACCTAATTCTACCACCATGTAATATTTGTTCTCTGCATCTGGTTTTCTAACAGAAAGGCGTGAAACTCATCTATACTCCCTAGTTTTTAAAGACACTTCATAGCACGCGGGTATTATAACCAAGAAAGTATTTTATTGTCTTTCCAGAAGAGGACCACTTGTTCTTTTCATCATTACATTATTATATATTAGGCACTGAGCTAGCTAAGCTACTCTCATATGTACACATGTACATCCTACAATGTGAAGTTGATTCCAGTGTTGCAAAGCCATGAGCACCAAGAGGTGTTAGCCTTGCTTTTTCCACAAATGAAAACACATGGGAAGCAACTTTGTCTTCAAGGTAACAAGACAGAGGTCTTGTCCATTCTGAATGAAGAAGAATTCCAGGACACACTCACCATACCCGAAGGCATCATCCAGCATGCAACAGAAAGAGGGAATGGCCAAAGGACAAAGAAGTATAATGGACATGAAGGTGCATCGTTAATGTATTTGGCATGTTGCATTTTTTGTTTAAATGGCATTGATGTGAGTGAGCTGTGTTATTATGTGCCTTGGAAGACTAAAGCAAAAGGATAATGAAGTCCAGTCTGGATACCACAGCAACATGGAGCTCTAGAAATCCTCACATGAATAAAACTGTAATGTGGGGCTTTAAGTAAAGGAGAAACATAAGCGGGAAATCCTGAGGGTCCCATTCATCTCTCCTTCATTCACCTTTTCCTCTCTAGAGGTGACAACAATCAAATTGTCTGTGTGTATAGGCAATTGGAAGCACAGTCCTCATCATGACCTTTCTCGTCCATTCTTGCCTGTCTTAGGGTGAGACAAACCACTGTTCTTTACTTCCGCCATTGTGATTCATGTAGCCCTCTTTTAAATTTAATAATGACATTTTGTATGTGCCAGCCTTCTTTCTCTTCAGCTGTGAATTCGTGAGAGACATCTTGGCACCTGAATTCCTGTCCTTCATCTATGTTGCTATGCCAGATCAAGGGCAGCCCACCATTCTTTCACCCATCCTCCTGCTGGGGAATGCTTGGGTGGCTTCCCATTCGTTTAGACTGTAGTCATGCAGTCATGAGCACTCTTGTCCACACACATATTTTCACTACATACTGGCAAGTACCGTCACTTGCTCTGAAGGTACGCTTGTGTTCAGTTCGAGCTAACTCCACACTGTCTGAAAAAAAAATGGTTGCACTAATTTCTATTTGCACGAGCACCTCTAAAAACCTTATAAATAAATCAATCAGCATTGTAAATTTTAGCCATTCCATTGTATAAGTAACAGGATATAATGGTTTGGCCCAATAGTGGTCTCCTTCATAACACTGCTTGGGGGACGTCATGCTCTAGAACATATGAAATGGGGTTAAAATCCTGGAATCCTTTCAGAGTCCGTAGGCACTAAAACAAAATATTCTATGGTTGTGCAGCACTTAAAAATCAGAGTCAACCAAAATTAAGGCTCTTACACATTGTTCTTGCAAACCTCAAGGATGCAGAAACCTAAGGATGAGGAGCTGAATCCCAGGGAGGGAGCTGGAAGCTGGGAGTCTACCCCTCTGATTCATTCAGGATGCACTTACCAAGCGTGATGGTTGACCTTAGTAGTATACTTTTCTGGATCTGGAGTCAACTAAAAGTGTGAGAGATTGGCTGAAGATTTATACTATGAGGCACCATGAATCTTCACAGTTTTGTGGGGTTGGTCTATGATTTGACATTACAGGTATCGATGCTGGGATTGTCAAGTATATGCCTTTGTAATCAAAATGGCAGATAGGCTTTTATGGATGTTACAGAAATTGTTGGAAATTCTGTCCTAATTCCAGATACTACCCACCTAATGATTTTTATGAACCTCGAATCGACTGCATGGAGTGACTTTAAATACTAAACATTTGAATACGACACAATCCACAGGTTACTAAATTGGTACCTGCTGAAGAAGGACAGTAGGAAAATATTAAAGTCTTTGTTTTCGATAATTAGGCTATTGTGCTTCTATAGGAGCGGAACACTTTGTAGATTCAGTGAAATCACTGCACTTCATAGCACAGATCGATTAATCTCACTCCAGAGGGGAGGTGACTCAGGCAGCATTCTTCACCACTGCCGAATGATGGCATGGGCGGTGTGTATGCTGGGTACTCAGGACCATGACTGCGGTGAGTTTCAGGATGTGAGGTCAGGGGAAACTCCTGGAGTCTGATATATAGTGGGTTCAATTTTGTGTTTTGTCACAGTGTACTGATAAACCTGTTACAACTGACAGGTTTTTAACAAGCCCAGTGGTCAGTTGCAGTATCCACAGGTGGGTCTGAGTCATCCAGCGCAAAGCTTTGGTATAGTGTTCCGGGCAACCAATCACTTAGATGTAAGACGGAGCGATTTGAGAGGACAACATGTAGATCCAGGTTACTGTGGCATAGAATGAGAGATCCAAGTAGGATTATCTGAACATTCTAAGGTACCAGATGTTGTGCCTCACTGGGCAAATGACCACACAGTGCTTGACCTCAGGGGTGCTGAAAACAACGGGCAATGGGTAAATACTTGGGGTAGAGAGTTCACTCATGTCTTGCCTTCTTTCCCAAGGGCAGGAAAACAAGTCACACAGACGTGTGACCTGGTCAGCAGAGCTGAAAACACACTGGGTAAACAATGGCCATCAGCACATAAACCCCAGCTGCCCTCTTGATAAGCATGACACAGGTGATTGGGCCCATGGCTAAGTGTGGACAGGTGACATCTTCGAGTCGGGGAAGATTCTAGACATCAGCAGACAGGTCTAGCAGTCTACTTACACAAGGAAGGAATAGCCAGGGACCATTTCGTGCTTTTTCTACATGCGTGTTTCCTGGAGCTTACCCCTCTATGAGATGGGGAAGTAACTCAGGAAACAATACACCGATTTAACATAAACTTGAAATGGAACAGAAGAGCCTTGGGTGACTCTCTTTATCTGGATCTAATCTCCCCCTTAAAACATCTCAGAATAGCATCTGCCTCAGAGGAGAGTCCTGGTCTTGTGAACTACAGAACTCTGACTATAGGACATAAGGAAATCGTTCCCAGAGACAAATGTTGATTGGCTTGAGAACATCCCTTTTCTATCATCAGGCAAAACGGGGACAATAATTTAAAAATAAAGTAGACATTTTTTATTTCTTGAACACATGGCTAAAAATGTGGTGTCCAGTGTATTTTTCTCGTGTTTGCTAGGAGTAAACTGCTTCCTGACAGAAAATCATGGTCTAGCCTTGTCTTCAAGGCTGGTATATTGTCCACATGGTTCCATGTAAATGTACATTTGTTGCATCAATATGTACTCTCAAAGAAGCAAGCTTATTTTAACCACAAGGTTCTTCTGGAGTCTATGCATGACACCAGGAATAGCTGAAATCCATCTTGAAGAAGGTAAGCTAAGGCTGTCAGAAGTAGCTAGTTGGTAAATTATCTGTCCTAGAAGCATGAGAACCTCCTTTAAAATCCCCAGCTCCTGGCCTCAGCCCTCTCCTAGGCAGCATTGGAGAGCTGGCCCCGAGGGTGGGAGAGCGGTGAGCTTTAATGGTCTGGACGCAGGAGAGCTGGTAGGCTGACCACCCCAGCTACCACCCAGGCCCTGATCCAATGCTTTGAATTGGCCCACTCCAGCATCTACCCTATCTATAAACGGCTGGACCGTGTGACTGTGAGTGGTCCTATAGATCCAAGCTGCAGGATCTCCCTGACACAGGGCAACAACAGGATATCTGAGAGGAGTCCCGGTGTGGTGCGGGGATCCAGTATTGATAGTGTAGCAGAAGCCAGAGGTCTCGAACCAGACCAATGACTCATTGCAATGAGTGTTTGCCAGTAAAGCAGCGAGGACAAAAGATTTACTGCCGGACACTGTGACACACCGCGGCTTCCAAGGTGAGATTTTGTTTTGGGAGGAGGGGTCTCGAAGGCAGAGGGGCTGATACAAAGGGATAGGGAGATGAGTGGGATTGGGGTGCATGATGTAAAATTCACAAAGAATCAATAAAAAAGTTTAAAAAATTCCTCACCACCCAAGACAATGCCAAAAACAAAGACAAGACATTTGCTTCTCTACGTGTTTTAAAGACAACCTCTGATCTGAATATATCTCCCTTATTTTTATTTATTTTTTATGTGTGTGTGGCATATATATGTGCTCATTTAGGGGGTGTGCATGTGTTCATGAAGGGATAGGGTATGTGGGGGTTGACCTTAGGGGTCTTCCGCGGTCTACCTCCAGCTCAGCTTCTGAGACGGCTGTCCTCAATGCCCGCAAACAATCCAATGGTCAAACTTACCTAGCTTCATCGAGATACAGAATCCTTCTAGACTCACATATTAACTTTTTGTATTTTACCAAAATAAAGCCAAAACAAAACAGAGAAATAAAAAAAATATGAAAAGATTACATCTGCCTATATGTTATACTGTTTTCTAAGAAGCCAGATTTTCCACCTTGGTGGGAAAATAACTCATCTCAGAAGAGCAGAGTTAGAGAAGATTTTCTGAAAACAAACGATTTCTATATCAAACAATAGAAAATTAAAAAAAAAAGAGGCGTGAAAGGTTAACTGTGCACACTCGTGTGGTAGCTAGGTTACCCCTGCTCCCATCATCTCTCTGCTGTCACCGTGGGGCCATTACATGATTCATAATGTTTCCACACAGGTTTACCTCCTGCCTTCCAAAGAGATGGGGAATAGCAGCAGTGTTTTGTCGTTTGCGCAATGGCGTGTGTCTGCCAGTAGATGGCAGTGACACGTTGAGTGCCGCCAACCTTTTCTTTTTTCTTTCTTTTTTTTTTTTTTTCCCTTCCAGGGCCGTTTTCTGATATATGTTGGGTACCATAGAGTGAATCTCAGAACAGGAAGCGGAGGCATAAGCAGAGAGGATTCTGGAAAGGTCTCTTTGTTTTCATGTCCACAGAGAAAGCAAGGGGGAAAAATTGAATGTAATTTGCAAATCCCTGTGGCCCAAATCTGAAGAACTACAGGGGGTGGCACCGTCCATTCTAACCATCTTGGATGCTGTCCTTTGTTGAGCTGTGATTCCTAAGGCTCTCCATCAGGTAAGCTGACAAGACATTTAATTATTTGGACTGTCGAATCTAGCCGGCAGCTCATCTTCTCCTTTTAAAATCCTCTCCTCCGTGCTGCCATTTTTAAAAAATGCCTAATGCTTAAATGTAAATGATAAGAACTCAAGGCATCTTTTGATTTGTAAACTGCTTACTATTCCTTTATCTTTCAAAGGAAACAGCTTCGGTCTGGAAATGGTGATTTACGATACAGACCAGGAATTAAGGAGTGTGGTGTGTGTGTGTCTGTGAAACAAGCAGATGTTTGGGGTTCATTGTATGGAGAGAACATCTGTTTTGTTAGAGTTAATGTCAACCTCTAGGTTTCACGACGACACCGCCTATTCGGTGTCTTTACATCATAAATGCTCAGTGAAATTGGAACTATCTTTTCCATGCTTTAGGGTTTTCTTTTTTGTTTTAATTTTTTATTTTATTTTATTTATTCAGCAGCTCTGGAGAGGTCATAGAGCCAGACGGTGATATCAATATGAAGGTGTTTGGCTATTTAGACATTCTCATTTCTCTTCGAAATTTATCTGCATAGGGGGAAAGAGATCACCAAGAGTAACATTAGAACACATTTGATTTGTTAAAAATGAAATGGCCCAAGGATTCTTATATGTTCCATAGCCTCCTTTTCTGTTGCCTTTTAATGCACATAAGCTCGATAGCTGGGTAGGTTTCTTTTCTTCCTGGAACATTTCGTGGTTTGGTTTTTATTATTAGTCCTATTACTACCAATCACCAGAAAAACTCACTTGAGGCCAAATGAGAATAATTTACATTGTGTAGAGTCTGTGCTTGTCACTAAAATATTTTACACCACTCTCATGCTTTATTCAGTTAGCAATCGCACCACTACCACATTAGCAGAAGACCTATAGGCACTAGTTGAAAGACAAGTTTTTAAGATTATAAAGCTCTGTGTGTATGTGTGTGTGTGTGTGTGTGTGTGTCTGTGTGTGTCTGTGTTTGTGTGTGTGTGTCTGTGTGTCTGTGTGTGTGTTTGTGTGTGTCTGTTTGTCTGTGTGTGTCTGTGTGTGTTTGTGTGTGTGTGTGTCTGTCTGTGTGTGTGTGTGGTGTGTGTGTGTGTCTGTCTGTGTGTGTTTGTGTGTGTCTCTGTGTGTGTGTGTGTGTGTGTGTGTGGTGTGTACACACAATAGGTATTACAATGTCTCTTTCGAGGACAAAGATCTTCATCATTAGGTTTGTGAGAATCTGCATGGAAATATTACATCTAATCTAGTCTGAGCAGTGTGTCCTATGAGAAAGAAAAGACCTGTGGTTTCAACCCAGGCTTTGGTCAGCACTAAACAAAGGGCCTAAGAAAACAAACCTTGGGGTACCCGAAGTATATTGTTTTTTTCATCGTGTGGCGAACAAACCAAGCAATCTCACTCGGTAAAATTACACTGGGCCCCATTAAA
This sequence comes from Rattus norvegicus, assembly GCF_021556685.1. NCBI lineage: Eukaryota > Metazoa > Chordata > Mammalia > Rodentia > Muridae > Rattus > Rattus norvegicus. Next base: position 49,426,378 of record NC_141536.1, on the reverse strand, counting down.
ACATTTCAAAATAGTGTCTGCCGCAGAGGAAAGCCCTGTCTCGTGTGTTTCAGAAGAACTCCGACTATAGGATGTAAAGAAAAGTGTTTTCTTGGAAAGGGATTTCAGAAATAAATGCTAATTGGCTCAGCTGTATTGTACAGTGCACGCCATGCCTGCAGGTGACTGGAAAGTGAGTAGCTTTCCCCTTTGTAAATGGCAGAGCTGGTTGGGTGGGCTAGTTTGCATTTATGAATGGATGTTTATACTTGGACTCTGAATGTTACTTCTTTGGTTTTGTTTTTAAAGTTGCAATGCCTCCTTAGCTCTTCATATGGCTCAGATGCTCACTTCTCTTGGTTGCTTGCCCTGCTTACTTTTCTACACATTGTGGTCATAACCTGAAAAGCCAATGGGCACTCACGTCTCCACCTTGCAAACCATGCCCTTTGAACTCTTCAGAGATGAAGTGTCCTGATTCCATGCCATCTAAAACACATGAGAGTATTTCACTCTTTAGGAAAAAACGTGATGGAGATTTCATTGGTAGGATCCGGACGCACATTACTCTTTCCTTCAGTAGGGTTCAGCTCTGAGCTGGAAATGGGGATATGGTTTAAGTTCAGCCACTTAAGAGTTTCGTAGGCTCCATAGGGACAGCACCTACTACAGAAGTGTCTTCTCCTTCCCTGTGAGAGTTGAGAAGTCGAGTCAAAGCCAGATTCTGATTCCTTCAACTTCCTCCTGTTGATTTCTGAGCTCAACTTCATGGGGCAGATCCCTGGCTCTCCTGACTTCAGTATGACCATGAATGGTTCCTTAGGCATAGGGCTAGAGAAGTGGAGAAGTTTTGGCAGTCTTTGGCCAGTTCCTTCTTTGGTAGAAACACCAAGCAGTGGATGGGAAACTGGTAAAGAGCTTGGCAGACAGAAGCAGGTTCACTGTTTCCTAACTAATAAGTAAAAATTTGTAGCCTCTAGCACAGTGCCCATAACACGGCGATGTGCCTTCTTAGACAACTGTGGAAAGGAAATATTTTCTATCCAGGGCTTGGTGACTACTGACTTCCTCTCTCCTCTGCCACCCCAGCGCCCACAGAAAGATACAGGGATCACTGCTATTATTAGTGCCAGTGATGAAGTACCTTCCACCTCAACAGGGAAGGGTGGAGGGGATGAAGCCAACACCGGATTTTAGCTGTGGGTAACTGCCATCTTGGAAGGGGGCTTTGGCTGAATATTCGACAGACCAATGGTGTTACCGGTGACAACGTCAGTTAGTGGAGACCTTGAAGGCCCTTTCTGGAGAGTTTGTGGAACTTCTAGAAGATGGTTCTTCCTGCCCAATGGTGTCATTATGAACTGCACTGTGCTTGTTTGTCTGTTTCATTTTTCTTTTTAGCAAAATCAAAGCCAAGAGCTTTTATCCTTCCTTCATCTTACCTTAAGAGGACTTGCCTTTCAGACAAAAGGCTTCTGGGAAGACCCACAGAGGCGATCTGTGTTTTGGGGAAATCACATTTTTTTTAAAAGTTACTTCTATAATACTATATGATAATCAGATCACAGCCCCCAAACCTAAGACATGTCTTAGCTCTGACTGAGTCACAAACTCTTTGGGCTTCAATCCTGTTAAGGTCACAGTTAAATGTAGGAAGGCAAAATGCGCCTGATGAAATTGTTGACATGCTCCGAAGGCCCCCGCTTCTCCCTAAAGACTCTCTAAGTGCAGCTTGGTGCTTCTGACAGCTGTGTGCTACAGGGATCTCTGCAAGCCAGAGCTGGGGTGACCTTTCAGCACCCCAGGCCTCCTAATCCTTTCCTTCAACCACCCTGGGCCTCTTTAAACTGACTCCAGTAACTGCGCTGTCAGGTTCATCCTCACGGCAGCCAGGATGACTTAATGGACTCAGGATAGCATAGAGCGGACGGACGGCTGAGAGAGCAGGAAAAGCTTAGCTACTGGAGAGTAACGTTTCTCAGCAGGACAGGCACTGAGCTTGGAATCTGTTGCTAGTCATTTCTCTTGGCTCCAGTTTCCTCCAAGCTCCTGTGAGTCGTTAATTGCAGGGTGAAGTTTATCAGAAACCATCTGTAAGTGCAAGTAAGTAATGATGTATTTTTTTTTTCCAACGAAAAATTGAGCATGGAATGAGATAGTGACATTTCTTGCCTTGAGTGGCTGTCCATGTCACTATTTCTTGTTATCTCTCCTGCTCGGAAACTTCGTGAACTTACTTTGTGACAGTGTCTCACTTGTCCTCAGAAGTGGATTGTTTATTTCTGTGCTTATACAATTGGTTGCTTTATTCACTTTACAGAGTAATGAGGATCCGTTGCTCACCTGCTCTTGAAATATAATTAAAACCAGAAACTATTAATTTAGGAACTTTTAGGTTCTGTGGTTGTAACTTCAAATCGATTGGTTTTTTTAACCTTCATTTGAATATTGCCCCATGAACAATTTTCACAGCCAGCTGGTGTACAACACAGCATCTGGATTCCTATATATTTGGTGTCCAGAAATTTTGGAAAGGAAATGAGTCAGACCTGCTGTTACTGAATCTTGCACCTCTATTTGATCTGGAGGCAACTTTCACCACTCACCTTTACCTGACATATATTTTGCTTTGGTGTGAAGTTATCACATTCTTTGTTTGTCCTTTAATGTGATGTAACAACAAATGGTAGCCACTAAATTCAGGGCAAAATAATACTGATTTTCACTTTGGTAACTGTGAGGCAATAATAAAAGTTCTCTCACTTGCAAAGCAAAGGAATGCTTTGTTCTATGATCTGCCACAACTACTCTGGCTCTCTGGGTCCCTGAAGTTTAAATTTTATCTGAATATATATAATTAGCCTCAGTAAAAATTTTCCACATTTAACCTAAAAATGTAATTTAATTTAACTTTACCTGTTCAACTGGGCATATAAGTTTCAATGTGACAACTATTGATATATTGTTTTCTTAGGTCCCCATGTCTGTTATTTGAAATTCTGGATTTGAAATGTAAGAAGCTTATAGAAGGAAATTTTTGCCCAAAATATATAAATGAAAATCAGTTACAAAGAGAATATTAAAATGAGTACAGATAAACACGGATGTCATTTATATGGGCATTATGAAGGATTACCAATGTTCAAAAATTCCTTTGAATGTCTCTGTTATTTCTGTAATAACTGAATTAGAGTTTCATCCTTTTTGAGATTGCATACAGGAAGTCCTCCATGTGATCGAGCTCCCTTCGGGAGCAATGTAAGAGAAATGATGGTGCCTACATTATTAAAGAGTGATTTAATATTGTTTTAGTCAGTGGGTGACTTCAAAGATGAAAAGTCACTCTTTAAATAACTTTGGCCATTTTCTGCCAAGAAGTTCTCTTTGGGGAATTTTAATTTTCCCAGTAGTCAGAATATACTTTATTCTTGAGTTGTGCAGAACATTTTGTACTTGTGCTTTCCCAGGAGTTGGAGTAATTAATTAAATCACAATTCTCATTACTTAGGGCATTGTGACTGATATGACCTTGCATACGGTTTAACAGTACACAGGCTGTGGGCTTAAGCCTCCGTTTGAGAACTGGCCACTTGTTTGTCAGTTGTCTGTCCTGCCTTCTACATGTCCGTGTGTAACATTACTTTTATGAAGTTTTTTTTTTCCTCTGCAACTTAGGCTGTTCCAAAGTATCCTAGGAATCTTTTTTATATTGGAACTGTGGTGGGAATGACCTTAAAAATCGAGGCCAAAGGAAAGGAACCCAACCTTCTGTACAGACAATGCAAGTTTGAGGAATGAGTGAAACTGTTCATGCTAAGGCCAAGGAGGCAGGAAGTTCATTCCAAGCCATTTGAAGACAAGAGAGCCCCATGTTGTCCTGGCTAGGAAACTGCTCGACCAAGTGATTTTTCTGAAAAGCTGAAAATTCCAGAGTTTTAATAAAATCCCTCTCTATTATCTTTCTGTCTCCTTCTCTTCCTCCTCCTCTTCTTCCTCCTCCTCTTCCCTCTACTTTCCCTCCCTCCCTTCTTCCCTTTCCCTTCCTTTGGTTTTGGTTTTTCAAGACAAGGATTCTCTGTGTAGCCCTCTGCATCCTGAAACTCACTCAGTAGATCAGCTTGGCCTTGAACTCACAAAGATCCGCCTGCCTCTGTGTCAGACTAATTCCTCTCTTAATATCTGGTGTCATCTTCAACTTACTTATACTAAGAGACCCATTTGGTAGGAAGAATCTTGTCATTTCCTGTCCCTCTCTCCAACCCAACCAGTGTTATGCCAGAGACCAAACAAACCAGGCAGAGAAGAGACAACTTGATCGTATGTGGAAGCACTGCCATGTTGGCTTCTTATGGGCAGCTCCAGCCTCGGTCTACTGCTCCCTTCTGTCCCACGGGTTTGTGCTTCTTTGACTGATGCTTACACCAACATAGCACTTCAATGAGACTCATGGCCACCCCGTTTCCCTTTGGTTGCGTTAATGGTTCCTTTGCTGTTGACATCTTGCTCCTGGTACACTAGTTGGTGCTATGTAATGAACCCATTTCTACTTTGCGCTAAAGCTAGTGAGATATATCATTTATAGCTTTACATACAGAGACCGCACAGACCTTCTTTTTTGCTGTGAATTTTACAATGTTACTGATAGTTTCTTTATATGTCCTGAATTCTATATATTCTCAATGTCTTAAATGTATCTTGTTAGTCTTTATTTAGTTAATTAATGTGCCATAAATCCCTCATGTGTGTGTGTACATGTATATACATGTGTATATGTGTGTATGTATGTATATATATGTGTACATGTGTGTATATATGTGTGCATGTTTGTGTGTATATGTATGTGTTCATATGTGTGTGTGTATGTTTGTGTGTGCATGTATGTGTTCGTATGTGTGTATATGTTTGTGTGTATGTGTGTGTATGTGTGTATGCATATGTGTGCATGTGTATATATGTTTGTATATGCATGCATATGTATGTATGCATGTGTGTATGTTTATGTATGTGTGTGTGTATATGTGTGTATGTGTGTGCATGTGCATATTTGCCTGCAAGTGTGTTTATTACTATAGCTTGAATCTAGTACCTCCCACATGCTAGGCATGTGCATTACCACTTAGCTCCATGCTAGCCCAGGATATCCTTCTATCCTTCTGTAACAACAGTTTCCAACAGTTGCACTAGGTTCTACCATCAATCTTTACATATTTGTACCAAAATTGATATAAATTATATCAATATTGGAGGAAAATGCAAAGTAAGATTTATAATCATTCTGCGTATTACACAGCCCAGGTAATACCAGATTACAGTTCATGTGTTTAGAATGAGAGCCTAGCCATTAAGCAAAAAAATAAAAAAAAAAGTATGGAGTTGTGAAACCTTACTAATTGAAATGCCAACAACAACATCAACAACAGTGATGAGTACAGAAAATACAGTGAAGAAAAAGGGACAGAAGCAGGCTGGGGGCCAGGGCTCACTCATCCTGGCCCATACCTGACTATACCTGATGGAGAGCTACAAGAACAATGGCTGGCTTCTCCTCTGGCCAATTTCACTGGATTTTCTGGGATTGAGTGTAGGTTTCAAAGTATGTTTAAAAGCATAGTTGAAATATGCAGCCAGATTAGCATCAGTTAACCTAAAAACGGCAGAGAAAATTATGCAAAGCTAAGGAACTTCGACTTGAGAGAAGTTAGAGAGTTGAAAGCCATGACTTTCAAAACCATTTTAAGATGCTAATGACTTGGTGTGTTACATAAAGGCAGTAGAGATAGCAAACTGCCCTTATATCCACTTCTACAGAGGAAACAATGAGGATAAATGAGCTGACATTGATTCCAGATAGGCAACTTCTTATCCTTACCTCTGAGGGTTGACCTCACCTAAGTGGTGGTTATTGAATACTTCGTGAAGTCATCACCTAGACAGTTGTACTCACTGGGTAGTAAGCGTCAGTAAACCTCAACTCACTTGGCCACAGATTCCCCAACCTCATTATTCTGTTCTTCATGAAACGCTGTCTTGAGAATGAAGTCTTAAATAATCAAAAAGGAGTGTGTTTATTCACCATGTTTTGAATAACCAGGTCATCCAGCTCAAAAGGAGAACCTTTGATTTCCAATATTTTGAAACTGTTAATTCTTGGAAGCTTTAGAAAGAAACAGGTTCCGCAGAACAACAACAATCAAAGCCAAAACTCTTTGTTAAATGTATTTTCAGAGAGTGGTGGTTTTCTGAAGGAAGTGTTTTAACCTAATCGTTAAATAGGTTAATAATTAAATGCATTTTAAAAAAGACATTCCATTCTTCAGGTGAGTCAGCTTTTTAGCTCCTTAAAGAGACACTTCCTGGTTAACACCTTAGGTGCTTTTCTGTGTTGGTTTGCCAGTCTTCTCTGAGGTAAAGAGCACTCTCTGCCCTTTACAGCAGTTTATATCCTAGTCTTTCCCCTGTGAAGTCCTCATCATTCAACACTACTACTTAACTGGACTACATGTCTAGCTTCTAACATTCTATTGATCAAGTCAGCAAAGTGTTCAGTATATCAAGAAGGTCTGCTGAATCTTATGTTGAGAGCATCTATATTTTGAAGCAGGTAGTTGGTGCTTCTAGAAGTACAAAGAATGTATTACTGGGTTCAAAGTCAGATTTATGTTGAAGGTTTGTGAGCCAGTGCTTAGACTCATACACTGGGATTAATTCCTTATTTTAAAAGGTTTATCTTTCTAATACACACAAAATAGTTGGGGTTATCCACTATGGAAATGTGAATAGTAAGTCAGCAAAGTATTAATATTAATGAAACATCAAAGAAGAGTTCCCTTAAACTTGACAGTGTAGAAAATAAATTTATTGTTGATCTATCTATTCCCCTCTACCAACATGACAACAGCTACAAGGATGAATTTGGGTGGGAGGAAACATTTCAACTTTCTATTCAATATCATTTGCGCATTTTGAAAAGAAAGGGTAATGTTCAGGAGTCAAAGGAAAAGTGGAAGAGCATATGCAAATTCATGATGTTGAAACTTGCAAATTAACATAGAAAAATCAAGATATATCACCAGAATAACAAGGGCTCCTTCTTATGTAACTATAAGATACATTTTGACTTCATACCTCAAAGTTGTAACATTGTAATATGCCATTTCTTTACATGCACAGTATTAGTGCTGGTGTCAGACAATATGGGAATCAAGCTAATAAGAAAGAGAAAAAATACTTTTGAATAGTCAACACCACACAAGAAAGCCATCCAGGAAGTTTTATGCAGGAAGAAATTAATGATTGTTTTTCCTCAATTTCTTCTGATTAAGAACCCTGTACACTAAATATTTAAGACTCAGGAAGGGCCGCTTGATGTGGGAACTTTCTGTACTTTCCCATCAAGTTTCTACAAACCTGAAATAGTTCTAATAAAGAGCCTATGAATTTTTAAAATGTGGAGTAGGGGTGGTCACTTGAACAAGGGACTACACAGTCCCATTCAGAATCAGAATTCTGGATCACCCACATCCTCGATGAGATACCTGGTGTGCGTAAAATATCTCCCTTCCCTTCTGCCCTTTTGAGGTTTCCCCTTATGCTTCCTGCCTGCTCCAGCCTGCTTCTTGCTTACTGGATTCTTTGTCTTCAGAAGAGGGAGGACAGAGAGACCATGGTATTGTCCTTGGCTCTTCTGAGCACCTTGCCACTGCAATTCCTATCTAAGACAAAAATCTCACTTAGCCGTGGTATAATGACTCTTCTTTGTCTGCAAAAGTGTAGTTCAGTGACCAGTATCCCTCCTGTCTTTCCATGCGGAGCCCTTCCTCTCTGCCTTCCCCACTGCAGGATGTGGCATCATCCACATCTGAATCAGGCCAGGGCACAGTCTCTTTGCTCTGTTTTAGTGCCACTGCTCTCTGCTCAGTGAGAAGGGGAAAATGCTGGGCTGGAGAGATGGCTCAGAGGTTAAGAGCACTGACTGCTCTTCCAGAGGTCCTGAGTTCAAATCCCAGCAACCACATGGTGGCTCACAACCATCTGTAATAGAATCTGATGCCCTCTTCTGGTGTGTCTGAAGATAGCTACAGTGTACTCATCTATAATAAATAAATAAATCTTTAAAAAAAAAAAAGAGAGAAGGGGAAAATGCAGACTCTCTTGGTCCTGAAGAGAATGGCAGATCCTTGTGAAGATATGCCATTTTTACATTTTCTTTACTATAAAAGTTGACCCTTTAAGGAGCCTTAACCAAGTAATTATTAATATTTCGCTAAAAGAGTGGACAATATTTCGTAGATTTTTTTAAAGCAAAAACAAAAACCCTCTCATTTGTGTAGAGACCCTCTGAGAAGGATTTGATAAGATAATTTCATATATAGTATTGAATATCCATAGTCAGACATTCAGTGTCTAGATCTAAAGGATTCAAGTCTATATTTCTGAAAGGCTTTCACAGTATCTAGTCACCAAAAAGCAGATTTAAGTAGAGATAAAGAGAACCTTGGCCCAGTGCTCAGTTCACTAAAATCTTCTCCAAATCAGTGCACACTCTACTGGCTATAACACTCTTGTGTTGGAAACATTTTTAAAGCAGGGTTCAATGACCCTTGTTGAGAACACCAAGTACTGTCAAACTCTCCAACCCTAATCTCAGAAGAAATGAACATTTGAGTATACTATGCATAGTCCCAAAGTCCAAGCACAGACCTAGACTTTCCCAGATTTAAAAAAAAAGGCATTATTTTCTCTTTCTTTTTTCCTTCTCTTCTCTTTCTCTGGGTGATCTTGGGTGCTACCTCTTACTTTTTTCTGCCCCCCTCTGTCTCTGTCTCTGTCTCTGTCTCTCTTTCTCTCTCTGTCTCTGTCTGTCTGTCTGTCTGTCTGTCTGTCTCTCTCTCTCTCTCTCTCTCTCTCTCTCTCTCTCACACACACACACACACACACACACACACACACACTGATCACTTTCTTAAATCTTGTTTCTGAAAGGCAGGAGTCAGCAGCACATACTCTATGATGTCGCACTGTCCCTGTGTACCACCACTAGGTAAGTTAGGCCTCTGGTGTAGGAGCCAACTCCTCTCACGACATTCTTGTCAGAGAAGGCCTCACCATGTGCTTGGCCTTGGGTTAATGAAGAATCACCCAGCACACAATTCAGAACTTCTCAAATCATCCCATCCCTCACCGGGGTTTGCCCCTTGCACTGGTCTGAAGGAAGTGATCCAAGCCTCCCTGGTTGGGAGAAGAAAAACCTCCAGCTCCTCTATTTTAAACCTCAAGTGGGAGGGGTGGCTGAATACCTGTAGGGAAGCCAACATGGCCATCTTGAAGTGATACAAGCAGGTCGTCCCTCAAGATCCCAGATCTAAAGTTTCCTCAGGTTGCCAAGCAGAAAAGGCAATCGACTCTCAGAGCTCCATGGGGAAAACAGTGTGCTGTCATTTTGATTCAGTCAGTAAACAGTCTGTGTTTGCCTGGAAAGAAACTGCCTAAAGCACACGGTACCAGCGAGCAGTAGCAGAAACGCTGCTAAGGGCAAGTCACAGGGCTGTCAATATGGCTGATGTTACAGTGGGTGTAGGGATCGAGGACTGGCCATTTGTCTGAGTGTGTTGTCTGCTTTCTATTCGCAGTGTTAACAATTTATTTCGAAACAGAAAGCATCCCATAATTCTGTTGTGCTCAGATGGAAATGTAAGGTTTGCTCCACTGCACTCACACCGAGAATGCTCGCTTCGGGCAAAGCCAGTTTATTCACTGGAGTATTTCTTCACACAAAAATCTCATGCCCTGAGGACATCAGTCTGATTAAAGGAAATAGAAAACTGTCAATCCAGAGACAAAGACCCTCTCTGTTAGGACTTCTCAGAACATGGAATAGCCCTTCCTGAAGTAATACATTCTCGAGAGCGCTTAGCTTGTTCCAGGCACTGTTTCAGGACTATGGGATGGATGGCTGCATGCAGGAGGGTGATGGTGTGAGGGAGCCCTCTTTACGAAGAAGCCACTATCCCATGGAAAATAACAAGGCCCGCATGTGTGCCTTTGAATTTTCTAGATGGTGACACCAAAATTGAAAGAGGAAGAAAATTCAAAATAATTTTTATGGATGCTATGTTTTATTAAAGATAGCATATCCAATATAGCAGTGTTATTTCAAAATTTGGCACCACAATTCCAGTGCTGAGTCTTTATGTGTGATTAGCGGATATATATTAGACAGACATTTTCAGAATTCAAATTAGGCAATGGTATTCAGCACTACTTCTTTATTGAACAGTTTTCTAACTACTGTAAGTAGTCAGAGTCCTTTTAGCCTGAATGAATTTGCTAGCAGACAGAGAGGCAGAAACGAATCTTTGCAAGGAAACAGAACACAGAGTTTAATTACTGTATGAATTCAAACACAAGTGTACTTTGAGAGGCCTGAGGAAGGCAAAGGTGACTTCTGATTGAGAACTGCTGTGCTCTGTGCTGTGGAACCTCAAAGTATGACTCAAACCAAGCAGAAGGAGCCCATTTGAACCTCACGCCAGAATCCAGGGGCTTTGTGGGGAGTGGAAAGTAGGTCACTTTACCTGTGAAGTCGATGGGTTAAGTGTTTACAGAGAAGTTGGTCACTTTTCCCAAGAAAAGGCCATTGGCCTTTGTGGCCTGTGGCCAGTTACTGCCCCACCTTGCTCAAGATTGTTGGTATAACTTAAATATGAGGCCACTAGTCCACATGTATCCTGTCTGGTTGTTTTGAACTCATTAGCGCCTGGCATACAGTAAGTGCTTAAGCATTGCTCTCTCTGCCATCATTATTGTTTCTCTAAGGCATTTTGGCGTGAGTTACTTGGAATGAAACATTCAGTCCTCAGGTGGCTTTCCTGCAAAGAGAATCCAGTAAACGGCAGAGTTATATAGGTCTGTCTTTGGGGTACACAGTATTATAATGCATGTTTGATCCGTACTGAATAGGACGACACAATAGGAACATGTTGTACCTAGAGGGAATGTGGCTTTGTTGTCGCTATGAATCCTTTTCCTGTTTTTTTCATCCTAATGGGTGAACAAGCTACCTTATTTACTTAACCGACTCTACATCACTGCACACTTCCGCTTTCATAAAATGTCTGCATGCATAGGAAATGGGACTTTGAAAAGTGCGTGTGTGTGCACGCGCGTGTGTATGTGGTGGTGGGGCAGTCAATTTCCTTTTACTAACTCTAAATGCAAAGCCGTGAAATGTTTGGTGGGAAAAAAAGACTTGAATCTTGAGTGATCCAAATAAAATCCATTGAGCCCTTAGCAAGCGCTGTGCTCCAGGAACGTGGGATGGGTGGTAAACAGAATGATCCCCACAAGAGGGCAAACACCACACCATAGACCAGCTTCTGGGAGGCATGCGCCACCCCAAGAGGCAGCAAACGACTAATCAACGTTACAACTAAGGTATGCAGCATATGCTAAGGGGACTCAGGGCTAAGCAGGGTTGAGAATTGATGAGGTAAACAGGTCTCTTTACTATGGCCATTTTGGTCAGTATTTGAAGGCGAGTCCGGAGTTCTCCAGCTCCCTAAAGGAGAAGCATTTCAGGAAAATGCAGTCTTTAGGCTTCCAGGCCTAAAGGAGAACCAGAAGCTAGTTTGCAGGCAACATGAATCGGGCAACTTTTTTTTTTTTTTCTCTGTGCAGCTGCTGGAGGGTTCTGTGCAGAATGACATGATTGAATTTCTGTTCTCCCAAGATCACTCTGGCTGGTGGGATTAAAATAGGCTATGTGGCAATCAGGCTGGAGGCAGGGAGACAGAAAGCCATTGGTGGCTTCTGTAGAAGCACTGCCATCAATCACTTCAAGGCTCAAGATTCGGTGAAGTCACACTGCATGACATTGAGTGGATAAATGAGACAGGGGAAGCTATGTTTGTCATTTCTGAGAAGTCATTAAATGAGAGGTGTATTACATATATACCCGGGACATTGTGTGTGTGTGTGTGTGTGTGTGTGTGTGTGTGTGTGTGTGTGTGTGTGTGTTTCTAACTTTAAACAAGAAAAACAAAATATTGCCGACTGTGTTGGTGCACGTCTGTAACTCCAATACTTGGGAAGAGGAGAGGCAGGAGGATCAAGTGTTCAAAGCCATACTTAGCTGTGCAAGAAACCAGCCCAGGCTATATGAGATCGTTTCTCAACCCAACGAATGCATAGCTCTGCCCACATTGGGCTTTCTTTTCTGTGCATATTAATCATAAATTAAATAGCGGCATCCTCACTACTCTCTTCGCTCTGCTCCACCCACCACGGTTCCCCTTTCTTTGCTTTGTCTCCCTTTTTAATACTGATTCTATGAACTAGGCACGACCGTGGTGCTTGTGGCTTCTAACCAAGCGTGTCAGCACCAGTTGTGTGCGAGTTAGAAATGCAGAACAAACCTTACCCAGCCCAGCTGTTGCTGCACTTTGGGGAGGAGTTGGGAAAGCTTTGCTGTAACCATAAGCCCTCTAGGTAATTCTGAGGCTGTGCTTCATGAGCCCTGTTATAAACTAGATTAGAGGAGCCAGATGGCTTGAAAGATCATTTCCAATCTGAAGTTGTTTTATTGATTAGTTCAATATTCAATGCTTATTTTTGGTATCAAATTAAGGATATCTCTATAGAAAAAAAAAACAGTTATTCACAAGTGTAGATCAATGCTTAAGACCGAGTAAACTTTATTATTTTTTGTTTTTCTTTTTTTAACAATAGATGAGGAGAGTTTATTTTATTTATGAAAGTTGCATGCTTGGGGTTGAGGATTTAGCTCAGTGGTAGGGCACTTGCCTAGCAAGCGCAAGGCCCTGGGTGGGTTCGGTCCTTAGCTCCGAAAAAAAGAAAAAAGAAAAAAAAAAAAGGAAAGTTGCATGCCTATCCAACTGTACGGTATTGTTTTCGTTTATCAAGACAGGGTTTCTCTGGGTAGCCCTGGCAGTCCTGAAACTCATTCATTCTGTTGATTAGACTGGCCTTGAACTCAGAGCTCTGCCTTTTTCAGTCTCCTGAGGGCTGTACCACCCCACCCTACCCCCAGCAAGAATAAATGAAACTTTTAAAGTAAATACCTAAATCAGTGTGCGTTTTTAATTATCATATCTCCGCTTCTTTGATAAGTGCTATAATGGTGGGTGGGTTATTTTGTGGTTGTTAATGTTGCTTTGATGGAGGTTTGTTTCTTCATTTGGTTTTAGTTTGGGTTTTAACCGGGATCATGTTCAGCAGAAAGTTCAAGACAGGGAAACTATTTTAAATGCATACATGATACAGCACAGTTAGGACTCGTGGCTTAATTAGCTGTCCTTTTAGAATGGGCATTTAGTTGTGAATCTCCTGAGTCCAACCTGTTGAGAGTAAAGCCATCCAGGGGATTTTACCTAAGGAAAAAATTTATTTTAAGTAAACATGGACTACCATGCTTCAGTTTGCTGCAAGGAGAATGGCAGGTACAATGAGGGCTGGATGTGTGGTTGGTTTCCTAGGCACTGCTTGGTATTTCCCACCTGAGACATTTGGGCATATAAAGCCACCTTCATGATAAAGACCGCAAGTCTCAAAATCAAAGAAGCAGGTGTAGGTGGGGCTGTTACCTAGCTACGGAAGTGGAAGAGGATTGTCCCTTTCTCATGCCAACACTGCCTGTGGGTCCTTTTCTGAGCTGCCTTGAGCTGCCTCAGTGTCTGAACCAAGCAGTGAGGAAGTAAGATTTTCCAGGCCAGTGAGCTCCAGGATGGTTTTGAACTGGAAAGTTTGAAGCAGCCCTATGTTATAAACACAGAGGAAGATATAATGTATCGCAGAAGGATGGTCAAATCAATGCAGTGCTAGCGAAATAGAAATATTAAAACCCTAGGAGGGGATCTGGGATGACAGCTTAGTGGGTAAAGTGTTCGTTCTGCAAGCAAAGGAACAGGAATTTGAATCTCCAGTTCCCATATAAGAAGCTGGGCTTAGCAAGGCTTGCATGTTAACTCGTGTTGGAGACTTGATGGTAGGAAGAGAGAAAGGTGAATTCTGGAACGAGGTGAGCAGCCGGTACAGCCAATTAGTTTTGAGCCCTTGGCTCACTAGGAGATCTGCTCTTTAATAATTAGATAGTGAACTGCTGCACTCTGAATGACTCCAGGGATTGACCTAAGTGATAGAATGAAGGTGATAAAATGAAGAAATGACAAACAAGTGGACACACCAAAACCTGGGTCAGGTAGGATGGGCTGTCGTGGAGAAGCTGCAGCATCCCATCCCAGAAGCTTAGTGTATCTATTTCATACAGTTGAACTGGGAGGTGTGGTTACTGCCTACAGCTGAACAAAAAGGGGAGGGGCTTGTTATATACTGATAAACAGGGAAGCAGGGTTGCTATATACTCTTCAGCAAGGGGGAAGGTTTATCTGATCTTCGAAGGAGCAATCTGTAGGGAAACAGTCTTCAGGAGGTAAAGATCTCAGGGGAGAAAGCTAAGGTGGACTTGTTTTTGCACACATGGCCAACATTTGCATATGGACCAGAAGAAAGCTTTCCTGACTCACTGACCCTTCCCGAGGGAAGACTTGTCAGTTCCCATGGATTGGAGCACTGGGGTACTTGACATGGCCATGCCTATGTCAAACCACACATATTCTCCCTCTGCACGGACACGATGGGAATAAGAACACAAATTCACGCTTCCCAACCACAGAACTCGGGGAATCAGAACATATTAAAAGCTTAATAAGCTGTCAGGACAAATGCAAGTTACTATAGTTGACTATAAAAACCTCAACTTTAATTAGAAAATTTAATTCTTGATGCTAGTGATATCAAATAAAAAAGAAGAATTTGGATTAAAAAATGCTTCAGGCTCTACAGCTGGTATCATTGACCAGTTTCAGGAAAAAATTCCCAACATGCCCTTTGAGTTACCACTTCCTCAATTATGCAGTGAAGTTTCTCAGGGGAGTTTCTAGAGTGCTGAAATTCTGGTAAGATCGGCTCAAAGGTAGGCTCCCCATTTAAGGAGGCTCTCTCTGTTCCACATTCAGCTTCATTCACATGAGAGCCATGTATATGAACCACTGTATCCCGTTCTCAATGAAATTCACTGTTCTGAACTAGTGTTACCCAACAGCAGACTTACAATTAGGCCTCTGCTAAATTAACTTTGGATGCCTACTGAGTACCCTGCCCATTGTTTCTTAGGGTAAGTGCGAAGAAAACTGTCATTTCTCCAGCTTAGTTCTTAGACTAAATTTGTCTCTTTGTGCAGGATTTTTGGAAATTTGTATACAATTGCAGATACCTGGATCCTGTCTGACCCCAACCAACCCAATGAAGTTGGGTAGGCAGGGAGATGGAGAGGATCAGGAAGGAGGTGGGGGAGGGGTATGAATATGATCAAAATATGTTGTATGAAAATCTTATGAATAAGAAAGAACTTATATATTTTTTAAGTAGCCTAGGTGCTAGAAATCAGTGATAAAGAGCACTGACCACTTTTCAAAAGGACCCAGATTCAATCCCCAGAACCCACATGAAAACTCATAACTGGCAGTAACTCTAGTCCTAGTGCATCTGATATGGGTGATCAGGTAAAAGCCACAGAGCCTGCCTGAGTACAAGCCAATATCCACATGCTGGAAGGAGAGTGCCATGTTGCCCTCACTTCCACATGGGGGCTAGCATGATATGCACATGTGCACACGCTAACTAAAATGTTTTTGAAAATAAAAATCGGCCTAATTGACTTCCATCCTGAAGTTCGGGTGTCTAATTTTATATCCCCGTCTGTAAACCATGGCTCACTTTTGAAAATAACTGAGATAGAAGTCACATTAGGATACAATGTAGCCAGGTTTAGTGTGACAGAACTGAAATCCGGGAGGCTGAGACCAAATAACGAGTATAAGGCTAGCCTGAGCTAACAGTGACCTTCAAGACAATCTGATCTGGTCATTGAGTGATACTTTGTTTCCAAAAGTAAAACAGAGATGGGCGTGGCCACACATGCATATTATCACAGAATATTAGGAGCGGAGACAGCCTATCTGGAGTGCTGAGTCTGATTCAGCTACACAGGGAGTTTGAAACGGGGTTAGAGGAGACCCTGTCTTAAAATTAAGGGGGAAAAAGATGCAATGCCTATCAGAGTGGGAGGCCACATGTAACAATCGCTGCTCTTTCTGGTGGGTACTTGAGATTAGAAAAATTGTCCTCCCACTTGAAGCCTAAGCCAGCAGATACATTTCCTCCAGTTTGTAAATACAGCTTCCTAAGAAAGGGGGAGAGAGAGACCAGAGGTGAGCCAGAGTCTTCTGGGCTGGGGTTTGGGGGTGCACGGAGACTCGCCTCTTCTCTGCTCACACCCCACCTCCTCTATGTCCCCAGTGAAGACCTTTCAAAGACTTGTGAAATATGACTAAGCTGATGGTTTGGTTATTTAAAGTCATTCTCATTATATTTCAAGCTAGAGGCCAGAGTATTTAAAATCTAATTACCTGTGAGTCGTGAAGTCAAGGGAAGCAGTGTTCAGCAACAGAGTGTCTGGGAAGGAGAAACATTAGCAATTATGGGGTGGCTGTAATTTCAGTGTAAAGCTCAAGTCTGGGAATGCATGCCGCTGTCTGGTAGAATATGTTACATTTCTGACACTTGGACATGATACCTGAGGAAATCGATTTAAAAGATAATAGGTTTAATTTGAGCTCATTTCTGGAGTCCATGTTGGTATAACCCTGTCAGTGGCATTGGGCCTCTGGTGGCAGAGTTCAGCATGTCCAAATTCTGGAGTAAAGGCTTGTTCACCTCGTAATGGTCAGAAATAGAGACAGGAAGGGGAGGAGCAGGCTCCCAATATCTCCTTCAAAGCTATGACTCCACTAGCCAAAGCTCTTCCTGGTACACCTATCCATGACCCCATGGACTAGGGACCAAGTTTTCCATCAGTGGGCCTTTGATGGATACTCCATATCTAGTTTCTATCACATGAGAAAAATAATATCTGTGATACTATTAATTCAACCAATGCTACTAAAAACTCCCAGTTTTTATGGAAAACCCAATTTATATAAATTCACATATGTGTGTGTATATATGTATGAACACACACATTATATATAATGTAATTATATATATTTTATAAAAAATATATATATACATATATATATATATATATAAAATTTAACCCCATTCGAAAAAACAAAGTTTCTAAATACAATCCTCATTTACATATTTGAAACTAACACCTAGATTGGTGAGGTGATACATGACGCCATACACCCAGAGAACAGGCAACACTGTTGTTACCACAAAGTAAAAGGCTGGAAAGGAATGTCCAGGTCGGGTCACAAAGGCATATCCAGTTTTGGCTAAAGTGGTTCTAAGTCACTGAGAGACGCTGACAGGATTTAATAATATTCTGTGTCTGGTGACAGGATAGAATAGAAGATTGGTAGCTTTGGAGAGCATTCATCTAGAGACAGAAATTTTAATAGATCTTATGAAAATTTTAAAACAAGGATTTAAATTTTTGCCAGAAAGTAGAAAATGGGAATTTCTTAGTAGGCATTGTGGATGTTGTGTAAGTGAATTAAGGCAGGCAATATTTTAAATATCAACGTCCGAGTATAGACTAGTTACCTTGATTGTAGACTAGTTGTGTTTACTGAGTTAGCCTATGATAAGCCATCGCTAATAGAAAGAGATCAGATGGTTATTTTAAGTTAGTATAGTGTTCTGGTTTCATGTGTTTGTCTAAGAGTTACCTTTAGGAGCCACTGAATATGCTTTGTCTTACCTTAATGAGTCAATGAAACCGATTTCCTGATGGAGATGAAAAGTGAGAGGAGCTAGAGAATCCCGGGAATGTCTTGGCTCCCTCTGTGCTCTTTGAGATATTGGAGAAAAAGAGGCGAAAGTGGAGGGAGTAAAAGTAGAGAGGAGCAGAGGAAGCAGGAGGCAGGGCAGATCCCTCCACCTGCCACTTGTCTCTAGAAAGACTGAGTGAATCGAGCACCTGGAGGAGAGGGTCCACCCGCACCCTAGGGTCCTAGCAGTAGTTCCTGGCCCCTGCTTACTATAGCATGCCAGGGCTACAAGGATCAAATGGACCACTTTGCATCAAGTCTGCTTTTCTGATCAAAAGCCCCAGGTAAACCAAGTCTCCAACCCAGGACCCAGAGCCAGAGCACCAACACCCTGCCAGCAGCCAGCCTACCTGGCTAACTTCGCTGTGTTCTCTTTTCACACAGATTATGATGAAGCAAGCGAGCTGAAGTCAAGCACACCCGAGTGAGTCAGCAATGACATATCTGTCAAGGAGTCGTGGCAGAATGACTTGCTGGGGGGAAAAATACAGAATCTCTTCTGGGGGTGTTGTAAGAATAAATGAGATCATCCCCAGAAGGGGCCTGGGGCTTTTCCAAACAGGAACCGTGACTCTCAAAGTACCTCACCTACTACTTAGAGTAAAATTTGGGTTTGTGGAAAGCAAACTGAAATTTTTATTGCTAACGAGGACAGCTCTACCCAAACAAAAAGAAGGCAGTAAAGTGTTGTTTCTCCCCACCCCCTATCCAGTGTGTTCTGCCAAAGAAATGGATGAGGTGTGCCAGGCGTGGCCTCAGGGTGGGTGTGGCCTCAATGACACCAAAAGCCAGAAAGAGAAATGAACCCAGCTCTATTTCTTTTTCCTTTAAGAGGGACATTTGTTCTGTACATCTTATAGATTGCCTAAAATTGTGTTTACTTTCGAACTTATTATATTTATTTGGTAATTGGAGCCATAACTCACCTGTCTCTACTGGGTCAAGGACATCCAAATGGGTGACTAGTGTTTGATTTGCGCTGGCTTCTGCACTGGCTAAGTGTTGAACTGACCAGTAAGTACTTGTTTGTTTGGTATATCAGCAGCAACTAACTAGGAAAACTGTCGGAACGGATTGTCATCAGGAAGGATGTTTATTGGACATAACAGGCAGTGCAGAGGTTGTTTGGGTCCAAGAGCTGAGCCGTCCATCAAGAGCCCAGGGGTAAACATGTCTCCGTGATCGGCCACACTCACTGTGTCAGCTCTGCCCTCAAAGTGGCATCCGCTCTGCTTGGAAGCTGGCTGAGACAATGCTACGGATGGGACTGGGATGCAGAAAGGTGCAAGACAGAGAGAGGATGCCTTCCCCTCATTCCATTTCTAGCTCCTCCAGCCTGCCCCTTGACAAACCGGCCTCGAAGAAGTTCATTGGCCGGAATGGGGCTACATATCATTTCCATAAGCACTGATTGCAGTAGAGCTTGGAGGAGGTATCCAGGGTGGAGAGCACACTGGGGCTCACACAAAACCTGCTTCAATTTGCAAACATTCAGCAAGAAATGTCAAGGGCTATTAAAGCCAGTAAGGCTGATTCCTGTATAACAAGGTTGGCTTAATTGTTGTCATTAGTTGGCTCTTGTCTCCTCGGCTTATAAGTGATCTGATAAGGACAAAGTCACAGAGAACATCAGCCTCTGTAAGCTAATTATTAGTTCCTAGATGATTGTTCCAAAGACAGGTTGAACTCGGGCTTTCTTTCCTTGGAACCCCCTACCCCACATGATATGAGCCAATGGAAACAAAAGACAATGACAAATACACTCATTCAACAGGAAATTAGTAAATAGTGCTCATGTGTTGACAATCCCTCGTCATTAGATTGTGAGGGAACATGAGCAAAAGAAAGAATTGCATTTGACTTTGACAATGGCATGGCCCTCTGGCCACAGACTTACTTCTTAATGGGTTTAGTCATTCTAATAGAGGTGCCAAAGTCTTTGATTAAACACTGAGAGATACATGACCTAGAAGAACAATCCTAGGGCTTTCGCTTGACTTTATACAACTCAGAAGTCCTCTGCGTATACGCGAACATGTATTAGTCACGTATGTGGCTAGTATTTTTTATCGTGTATCCCTTTACGAATGTGTCTATGTTTATTATCAATGCTTTTCTGTTTTCGATATTTTCTACCTGAGACCTCTCTATTGAAAATACAGATTCTACACATACCAAACCCGTAGTAAGATGCCTAACCTCCTAACTCCACGTCAGTAAATATGATTTAAGATTCTGGTCGTTTCACAGTCTTAGAAATGTGGCTTCTTGTCTGAACTATCCAGATTTGAATATTGGTTTCTCAGCTTGCTGACTTCGAAATTTAGACAAGTTATATAGTTGATATGAACCTATGTTTATTGATCTGTAATATAAGAAGAAAACTAGTATCAGTAGAGCAACATTGTAATCAACATGACAAATTTGCTATGGGACTAAGTTTATAGACATCAATTACTTGGGTGTGTCAGAGACATACAAATGATTTAACAGAGTTCTGTTATTATTATGGAATCTCAAGGCCATCTGGCTAGGAAATTAAACCAGCCAGAAATTATTTCAAAGCTCTTTTGAAATATTGAAAGTAGTATGTCACTCTACTTGTGGATATCTAGTAGCTATTGAATCAGTGTGCCAAATGCTCAATGTATATGTTCAGTAAAGAACATCATGGTGTTTTCATGATACTAACAGAATCAATAATAATTATAAGGCGGCTAGCAGTTCTAAATGAGGGTTCTGTTGGAAAAGACAGGTGTAGGTGTTACTCAGTGGCCAAACACTGAAAGTTCTTTCCAGCAGTGAGCCCAGATTCAATCCCCAGCAGGCATGCAAATGTGGGTGCTTGTCCTGCCCCTCCCCCTCCTCCCCTCACACACACTCAAAGGAAGAAGTGAAACTTCTTTTTCAGGTTGAGGAGGATCTAACTTAGTGGTGGAGTGTTGCCAAGGATGCCCAAGGACACCTCAGCACAACAACAACAAAAGTTTCCTTAGCAGTGGATATTTAATTAGTTCATCTTATCTTTTAGACTCTGCCTTTCCTATAAAAATCTCTTGTTGATACCAAGGACACAGCACATATTTTCTTGGGCAATGGGCCCAAGTTTTCCTGTTATCTCATTCATCATCATGAAAATACATTGTGAAGTTTTTGTGGTATTTCAAGTTCTGGGCATAGAGCAACTTTTCATCTTCGAAGATGGTAAATTTATAGACTTCTGACTTAACAGACCAGAACTAATCGATTTTGTCTCCAGTACGCATTGAGAGAGAGAGAGAGAGAGAGAGAGAGAGAGAGAGAGAGAGAGAGAGAGAGAGAGAGACTGACTTACGTGGAGGGAGGAGTGATACTATTAACCGGTCGTGTATCTAGCAATGAAATTTTCTAAATGTCTGCTCTGAAAATTTTCATGAGAAGTCAGGGACCACATGGCTAGCAACGATGCGTGCTTTGCCTCGATAGGTCCACAGCATGTCCCTAAGGTTTACTGTGTCATTTTTCACACACTCTGATCCACTAACAACTAGTGGAGTGTATAACCATGGTATTGGCTGGTTTCACAAACATTCCTGAGCTTATGATCGAATCCTCGCACATCGATACGGAAAATAAAGCTGAGCAGCCCAGATTAATTTTTCCATTGTCTTTATGCACAACTTAGATCTTTAAACTCCGATTGTAAAATAGCTGGATTCAATGCAACATGACAACTGGAAAAATCTAATTCAACAAAAATGGACTATGTAGACAACTTTGGCCTCAAAGAAACATACATGTTTGGCCACAGCCACTTCAGGAGATAGTGTTTATTTTTTCTGGGTCTGTTTCTTATTTTTCTTAAGAGGAAGACTTCAGCTAATTGCTGGATCCAATACACGGCCTCTAATTGACTTCTTTGAGCTTTCCATTCTGATATGTAGGTAATCACTCTGACTTGACCGCCTGACACCCTCCATGTCCCTCTCCTTCAAGACCCACAGTCATGTTTGCTCTTTTCATCTTCACCCATTGCTCTTAAATGATGTCATACGGGGTCTCTTAATCAACATTTATTCAGCTCCGTCCAACAGCTTTTCTGCATCTCAGACACATATTTTAATTATGTACCAGCAGTCCCCCAGGCACCTACCACTCAGTAAGTGCTGAAGAGAATTTATTATCATGCTTTATGAACCTCCTCCTCTGCTCTCCTGGGTTATTGTCAGTGTGGCTTACTCCAGAGACCTGGGACTGAGGTGCAGCTCACATCAAGTCAGCCATGAAAGCTCACTGACTCTCTGTGTCCTATAATCGTGTCTTGAGTAGACACGTTGGCCATGATTTTTCTTTTTGTTTCCCAGCGGACTGCCTCCTCTCTCTATGGGCCCCTGTGCTCATCCTTTGGGTGGATTTTAATATGTAAATGCCACATTCAGTCTGGGAAGTGTGTGCCACCCTTGCTGTAATTCTTTCTATTACAGAGTGAGGGCATGTGTAGCATACAAAGACTAAAACCCTGGTCTAACGCAGCCGAGTGGCCAGAGTCCATTTGTAATCGCCGAACCCATGCCTGTTCATACAGGCTGTGGCCATACCTTCTCCTCCCCTTTTGATAACTGCTTCCTTCTGGAGAACTGTTGTCAAGGACACAATGGAGGTCTTAAGAATCCTTTATGGGGAAGACTGAAGCTACTCTGTTTTCATAATCACATCAAGATCCCATTTGCCCTCTCTTTTGAGTTAGCTTTTGACATTGGTCATTCAGTAGTTGTAGAGGTTGAGTGTCAGTGAGAAAACAATAAATAAAAGTCAGATCACAAAAGAAACTTCTGATGAAGCATTCAATCTCAAGCCTAAAGAACCCACATTTTAATGCTCTATATAATTAAACAGAAGAAATACCCAAGTATTTTTTCTGTGTACTAAAGCCACTAGATTGTCTCTAGAAAGAGCTTAGGGGAATTATTGGAGTGAGAAGCCAAGCAAGTTGGTTCTTTTCTCTTTCTGTCTCTCTGTCTCTGTCTCTGTCTTTGTCTCTCTCTCTCTCTCTCTCTCTCTCTCTCGTGTGTGTGTGTGTGTGTGTGTGTGTGTGTGTGTGTGAGAGAGAGAGAGAGAGAATGAGAGAGAGAGAATGAGAGAGAGTATTGGATGTATGTGAATGTTTGTGTGTGGGTGTGTATGTGTGTGTGAGTGTGTGTATATGTGTATATTAGTGTGTTTGTGTGAGTGTATTGTGTGTGAGTATGTGTATGAGAGTGTATAAGTATGTATGTGAATGTGTATATATGAATGTGTGTGTGTGTGTGTGTGTGTGTGTGTGTTTCACGGAACACCATTTTCACTTGAAAAGATCACTGACAAACAGTGATATTCACACTTGGGTATTTGTTTCATATATTCAAAAAATGAACAAAAGGAAAGCCTGTCGCTCAGAAAAAGGGAATGACAGCATTTGTTGTCAGTGTTAAAACTGGAGCTCTCAAGAGCAGTTGGAAGTTTGGAAAGCTCTCACCTGCCATTCGGAGCCTGACAACCTTCAATACACTGAGACTTTTCTCATACAGTCTCTGGTGACTTTTCTCATGCACTCTTTGGCAACATTAAGGAATGTTGCTTTACAAATGTCATATAATGAAATCCATCAAAATTTGAAAGATTTGCATAACAATGTGTTGATATCTTCCAAATGAATCATTTATGATGGTATAAACACATGCATAATTGTACAAAAGATATATTCAGAAGACTAGATTTGATCAAAAGTTTGTGGATGCTGTTTCCAATTTCACAAAGAAATCAATGTAATGACTTATCATTTGTAGACCCTTGATTTGATAGCAGAGAAAAATATTCTCAGTTCCTCAGAAAGGCAATTGTCTGGTTGCGGATAAACCAGTGAAGGGATAGTAAAGGTTCCAGAAACTCAATCATCCGGAAAGCATTGCTCTGAGATCTCTGTTCCTTCTGAGCATCAAATTTGGGGTATCAAATTCTGTGATCCAGATCCACAATAGGAAACATCAAACGGCAACCTTCCCATTAACCAGCAGATGACTATGTTTGCTTTGCTCACAGGTATCTACATGCAAGCTCTTTGCTTTTTAATCAAGAGGCTCATCCCTTTGGATCCCTCTTTTATTGTTTTTGTTTTGAAAAGATAGCTTTGGAGACAATATGGCATACACTTCATAGTACCTCTGACTTGCTAGTCCTCCAGTTGATTGCATCCCTCAGTCTCAATGCTGACCTGAGCATGTTGCTCAAGACCCTTAGTGCTCTAGAGCTTGCCTAACCTTCAGGGTTTACCTCACACCAATCTTTTATGCAAGTTGGTGTCAACCTTAATGAACTACTGAGACTTCCTACCAAGCTCTTCATGTTCTCTCTCTCTCTCTCTCTCTCTCTCTCTCTCTCTCTGTCTCTCTCTCTCTCTGTCTCTCTCTCTCTCTGTCTCTCTCTCTGTCTGTCTCTCTCTCTCTCACACACACACACACACACACACACACACTTGCTCAGTGTCTCTTGTGACGTATGTTCTGGCCAACCCTTCCCAGACTGCTGCCACCATTACCATCACCTGTCAAATCCTGTTTAGTCTATAAAGCCTACCACTCCTTCTGGAACATTTTATGAACCATACCTCTCCCTCCCTTTCCTAGTCAGAATAAATTGATCCAATTTGTGAACTTCAGAGAGCCAGTTGTGTATGCACTGTATTTTAGATATCTGTATTAGCATCTGTTAGCATCTGTATCTTGCGTTGATTCTCAATCTTCTCAAGGAAAAAGGCTGGTGAATGTTCTGATATCTTCGATAGTCCACGGAAAGTTTCTGGTATGTATTATTTCTGTGATGAATATTCCCTGAATAAATAGCCCAAGGGTTCCTTCTGGGTATCAAATTCTATGATTCAGCTTCACAATAGGAAACAGTAAATGGCAATTTTCCCATTAGCCCGCAAAGGGCTATGCTTGCTTTGCTCATAGGTACCCACACACAGGTACTTTGCTTTTCATCAAGAGGATCAACTCTTTGGATTTCTTTTATCTTTTCTGTCCTGAAAAAAAAAAAGCTCTGGAGACAACATGGTATATTAAATGAATGATTTTTAATAAATTACAGTGCATATATACTCATTAATAATATATGTTCCACATCAAGGTTTCAACAAGAATTAAAATTTAAGTATCTGTTCTAATATGGATATGAACTTATGTAAGAGTTCTGTCATAAGCTCATGATGAGCTAGAATGAAGTGGGGAAAAATTTTAAAGAGATCCCCTGAAAGCTGATGGGGTTTTACTGTGCAGAAAAAGTGGTGAGAGAAGTTAGCAGCTCCTGGGCTCACTGAATATGGAAACCTGTCCAAATATTGGCCATTCTCTAATTCCCCTAGTCATGGAAAAGCTGAGAAGAAGGCACTGGTCTGCTCAGGGAATAGATATCTAAGAATTTCACACACATTTATACTTTATTTTGCCCAGAAACCAAATTCTTCACTATGTATCCTTGTAAGCAAATAAGGTGAATTTTTATTTCTTTGGAAGTAAGTATTTATGATTTTTGTCACAGTGTCTTGTTCCATATTTTTTTTTCTCTTTTTCGGAGCTGGGGACCGAACCCAGGGCCTTGCGCTTGCTAGGCAAGCGCTCTGCCACTGAGCTAAGTCCCCAGCCTCGCTCTATATTATTTTATAGAATTCAGAATGAACTGTGGCGAATTTTGAGAGCTTTTCACACGTGACTTTTTTTTAGTTTTATTTTTTAATTTTATTTTTTAATTTTATTTTTTATTTTTCATTTTATTTTGAAAACTGAGACTTAGAAGCTCTCAATAAAATCAGTGTATAACCAGCCATTTTTTTCTGTGACAAAGTATTGGCACCCAAACAATGAGGTTCTCTTAAAAAATAGTTTTACATTTATTCAATGTGTGTGGAGGCACCCATAACACTGTACACATGTGGAAAACAGACTTATGATAGTTGTCCTCTCCCTCCACCATGTGCATTCTGGGAGTAGAGTCCAGGTTATGAGGCTCTGCCACAGGAACCCTTCTCCACTGAGGCCTCTTGAGTTTCTTCCATACTGCTATGGCTTTGGCAAGGCTAAATGACACACACGGGATCTCTGAGACTGACTCCACGGGATCCCTGAATGCCTACCCCATATTCAACATTATTTTCTCTCAGTGCCAGCAAGGAAGGTAACATCAGTTCAACATGATGGTCAAATATAAAATCAACTTTATCTCACGAGGAAAGCACTTTTGCCCCTGTGCTGCCTTCCCATTTTAGGGACTGGGATGACCTGTAGGCCCCAAGCTCATGACCAGAGATATGGAACTGGTATATTTTGACTCTGAGAATTAGAAACTAGCAGGAAGCACTGACTTCTTCTATATTTAGAAACACACGACCAAGAGAGGATTCAAAATGGACCAGAGATGACTGGAAGCCTGAGTTCAGTTTTTACAGTCCGCGATCAGTAAAGAGCACAAAGGAAATGGCTAGTTCACGTCTAAGTAAATCAGAGCTGTTATCTCCCTTTCTGACCCATGTGCTACTTGATCTAGAAAAGTAAAACAAAGTAAGCAAAACACCCAGCGTCATAAAACAGGATCTCTTTTTACAAAATTAGTGAAAGAATAACGTTTTGATGGGACTCAGGATGGTGGTGGGTTGTTACAATGCTAACCTAAAGACATCTTGGATTGAAAACTTTTTTTTTTTTTTTGTTTTTGTTTTTTTTTTTGACTGGGGGCGAGGCGATGACTGGAAGGCATCAGGGGACTAGTAATTTCAGTACAAATTCAATAAAAACAAAGCAACATGATCTGTTCTCTTTACTAAACAGTCCAGATTTTCTCATTGTCTGCCCGCTCAGTATTTCCACACAACAACTTGCCAAGCATCAGAGGGTGGTTTAGGAGTAAACTGCTCCAAGACTAGACAGAATGTGGGAGCTGGTGGGGGCAGGAAGAGAAGGAAATGTCAAAATGTCTTTGATGATTAGTTCTGCCGCACAGGTGCAGATCCTTCTGGGAGATGTCTGATAGATACATCATGTTTCCTTAGAGTCATAATTTCTACTTTTCTCTCTGGAGTTTACAGGTGGGACTTTTGTGGAGGACAGGAGTGAAGGAACTGCTACTTCTGTTTTAACATTCTTGTAGCTTTGACAATTTTTCACATTTCCTGCAGAAGTAATTAGTTTACCTTCCTTGAGGAGTTGAGCCAGGCTCCTCCATCCCTTTGCCTTCTGTCCACCCATCTCTGGCCCAGTGAGTCTCGTGTCCCTGGATTCTGTAACACTCTCTGCTCTTCTGGAGCCCGGGTCAGTAGTGGCCCCAGCACATCAAGAGCTGGTTTAAAGGAAAATGGCTGACTTGTGAAGAGTCCTGTTAACACAGCAAAGAAAATGGTTGGCAGAGCTGATGATATGTAACTTTAACGAAGTGGGTTTTTTTTTACTCTAAGGAACTATTTTTAGAAACAATATAAATTGACTCATTTATTTCCAGAAATACTAGAAGTTCAAGTTTTCTATTATTCACTTTTTTGTAGATGAGGACAGAGGCAATAAGGGGACACAGTATCCAATATCATACCACCCATAAGCAACAGAGTCGTAGTGCATAACCCAGGGAAGGTTGTCTCAGGATCCATTCTTCAGAGCCTTCCTCTACCTGCAAAGTCTAGTACAACATCAAAGTTGTCTCAAGTACTTGAAAGGCAGTAAACCCAAAGGGGAACTAAAAAGAATTTGACCTGCTCAGAAAATGCCTCCAAAGGGTCCAAGGAATCCTAAAAAAAAAAAAAAAAAAAACCAAAACTAAAAACAAAAACTAAAAGGCAAAAAAAATTAGCTTAATTAGATAAAGGAAATAGGACTTGGGTGTTGGGGGGAGGGGGCAGTACCTCAATTGTTAAAAGTGCTAGCCCTGTAAACATGAGGATCTGTGTTCAGTTCTCAGAACCTGCATAAAAATATCCCGCACAGGGGCACACAATTGCAGTATCAGGGATGCAGAGGCAGATACTGGAGGTTCCCTGGGGCTCAGTGGCTGACCAGGCTATATCCTATTCAGTACCCAGCCAATGAGAGACTGCCTCAAAGGCGAAGGGCGTTCCTGAGCAGGACACCTAGGTTATCCTCTAGCACCCCCTCCCCCACTCAGGCATATGAGTGTGTGTACATCTGTGTGTTCATATGTATCCACACATGCATGTACACCTGCACATACATGAACAGACATAGATATGCACTAATATAAATAACAGAAGACATAGATGTATTTTAAAAAGATGAGTCTCTTTTTTTCTGGAAGCACTGGCTGTTGCTGAGGTGTTTTTTGGTGACTAAGTTGATGATGCTGGCAACTAGAACATGGTTGGGGTAGTCAAAATTTCTTCCTGTCTTACAATGCAATGAATTAGGCATGTATCACAATAACTATATTTTTATCAATACTTCTTTATTTGAGGAGTTAATATATTGTGATGCAGGAAGTGTGGTGAAAAATAGTCTGTTAAACAACTCGACAAGCATTATTTTGCCATTACTGTTTTAAAAAATGTGCACTCTAGTACATTTGGTCTCAGGGTTTCGGAAAAGACTATTTTTAAATGCTTTATTTTTTTTTTCTATTCAACCAATATACCCTATGTATTGGGTATAATTTGAAACACGCATACATTGCAAATGGCTAAATTAGTCTAATAAATGTTCAAAACAGGCTTCTGCTCTGTTTATGAAATTTATCATTTAAAATTACCGAAACATTGAAATAAAATAAAAATCATATTGGATGTTATTTCACAGTAAAAATTTGTAGTTAATCACCAAAGCAGGACAATATTTTCCCCCCCAAAGCCCATGACTGCAGCGTTTTCTTTCCTCCTCTGTCTACGGCTTTCCTGACAATTGTGCATGTTTTCCATCCACTTAGGCAATTCTTATGCAAGAAGCTAAACGTAATTAAATGTGCAGGATGAAAAGATGGCCCAGGCACTGCTGGTACCCCCGGGACCTGAGAGCTTCCGCCTTTTCACTCGAGAATCTCTTGCTGCTATCGAAAAGCGTGCTGCAGAAGAGAAAGCCAAGAAACCCAAGAAAGAGCAAGACATTGACGATGAGAACAAACCAAAGCCAAACAGCGACTTGGAAGCTGGGAAGAACCTTCCATTTATCTATGGAGACATTCCTCCAGAGATGGTGTCGGAGCCCCTGGAGGACCTGGACCCCTACTATGTCAGTAAGAAAGTGAGTGCTTACTTTGTGTGGTCAATACATTCTCAATTAGATGTGCACTAGGGGTTTATGTGCACAAGAACATTGCAATTGCTATCTGTTAAATCGTTCACGGCACTCTTTACTGCTATACATCTTGAGGAACAGAAACATTGATAAGAAATAAAATCTCTGCCACAGGGAAATAAGCATAAACAATTTCTACCAATTCACAGTATCGAGGTGAATGGGAAAACTTAAATCTGATGGCAAAGATAAGTGTCTGCTATTGCTAATCCATTTAACAGTTTGATAGACAAATCATAGTTATAAGGTGGATGCTATATTTATTTTTTAGTTCAGACTTGGCTTGATGTTTCTGACAATCATCCGTGTTCTATAAAGCAGAAATCTCCTTATCTATTCCTATAGACAGGTAATTCATGGAGAAGCTTGTTTCCTGAGATATGCATTTTTGATTGTTTTCCTCCAACTTGGCATATGATTAGGAACTTCTATAGGCTTTATTGAGATTGTATAGGAGAAATTCTAGACCATCTGCAAATAGTTAAATCATTACCACAAGGAACGAAATACCGAGATTAGAAGAGAAAACATGGTGATTATAATAATAGCAAGAATCTCCATGTAATTTAAAGGAACAGCTATGACTATGTTTTTCTGATGTTTAAAACGACTACACTGTTCTGCCAGCATTGGTTTCAATAGTTAAACCAGCCTTGTGGGACCCATAGAGAATCTAAATAAAGAATAATATTTTATTCTTTTTACCTAAACGAATACTTTGGTACCTTTTAATCACACTTTATAGCTTACCTTCACAATGAGAAAACAATTTATTGTAAAGACAAATTAACACTATTTCAAGTTGATGATTTTTGGATTGACAAGTAAACAGAACAACTTTGCTTGTCAAAGTAGAACTTTACAAAAGCAATAGTTGAAGACACTGCCTTCTGTAAGTAATGTACGATATGGACTTTTAAGTCCCGGGGATAGGAGATGGCTCAGTTGTTCAGAGCACTCCCTGTTCCTACAGAGGACTGAGGTTTGGTTCACAGCACCCATGTCAGGTGACTCAAGGCTGTAACGACAAATCCAGCAGATCTGACCCTCTCTCTGTGAGTACTCTCACACACTCGTGTGTGTGTGTGTGTGTGTGTGTGTGTGTGTGTGTGTACACAAAGACATACACCTAGATAAAAATAAAACAAAGACTAACAAACATTGTAAGTCTTTTTTTACTAAGTTTAAGAAAGGAAGGCATTCACTATGCATTCATATGCTTCTCAAATAAACTGTGATATACTACAGAGATGATCAAGAACTATTTGAAATTTAGGAACTCCAATGTTGTAAAGGATGTTTAGCAATAAGATACTTCTCCCAGAGACTAGAAAACTAGACCTCATTTGAGGGGAAAAAAAAAAGTCTTAACATACACATTTGCAGCCAAGTGTGTTGTGTCCTATTTGTAAGTCCAGTACTTGGAAGACAGAGCCTAAAGTATATGTTTTACAAATTATTTTCAAGACACAGGAGTTTGTTTTACCTTGATATAAAATTGGTATTATTCCTTTAAAAACAAACAAACAAACAAACAAAAATCAAAGGAGTCAATCGGTTTGATAGACTTACCAGGGTAGAAAGGAAAAAATGGAGATATTACCCAATGGAAGGAGAGCTATAATTTCTTTCATTAGAAGCATTTCACTTCCAGTGACAATATCATCTCTGTATGACAGGGCTACCCTGGGCTACACCTACCATTTGATTAAGTAAGCGGTTTGGATCCCATGTTCAACAAGGACTCTCCTGTCTGATTTGTTTTCCCATAGATTTCCTGAGGGAAAAGCACCACTATAATTCTTTCTCTCCGTGAGAATATAACATACCCATTTTCATGTCAATTGATTGGCATCTGATTTTACAGGCCAGGTTTTCAAGTTTGGCTAACGTTCTAGTTTGCTACTGGAAAACAAAAATTGTTCTCCGTGCACGGGAAAGGACAGGCATTGCTCACTGCACACTGGAAACCCGACTTGGATCATAATTCATTGACAGTGACTCTGAACTATCAAGGGAGAAGCCCTGCCTTCGTTTATGAAGTACCTCTGAGCGTGAGGATGCAGGTGCTGCTTGCAGAAACATGATTGGTGACTCACAAACGCTAAAGGGAGAAGACAGTGTGTGAACTCATAGAATCCCACCCTAGTAGAAAGCCATGCTACTACATGACAACTTGTGTGGAAGACAGCATAGAGCTTGAGGGCTTCGTGTAATGATTTGCTGTCACTGATTAGCGATGTGTCTCAGTGCCTAATATAACTAGATGAGTAAGACCACAGTATATTTTAATAGCATTTAAGTTGGCCAGGTTAACAGCTTAAAAATAGTGGTATGATAATAATAGCTAACATTTGCCGGGCTCACCCTATGCGAGGAACCACTTGAACACTCCAGTTCATCTCATACCAACGAGCCAGTGAAGCAGTTGCTACTGTTAGTCTCAGTTTCCAGAAGGGAAAGGAAAGCCAAGGCCAATACTTTCACTTACCAAAGTCATGCTCCATCAGTGATAGATCACGGATTGGACCCGCATCTGGACCACTGGTAACTGCAGTAACAACAAATGTAAAATAAGATGGTCAAGCGTTGGTTGCGCCATTTTTTAAACACGTTTTGCTGATTCTTTGTGAATTCTGCGTGATGCAACCCAGTCCCGAGCATCTCCCTGTCCCTTAGTACATACCTTTTGCCCTTGTAGCACTCCCCACCCTGTATATAAAAACCAAACCAACCAACCAAGCAAAAAATACCTGGCCATGGAAACTGCAGTGTGTCCTGGTGATCACACGGATACTTTTTCCTCCCAAACAGCCCTAGTTGTAAATGTTCATTGCTGTGAGTCATTGCTCTGGTTCAAGGCCTCTGCTCATTGTCAATGCTGGATCCTCATAGGGACTCCTTTCGGATATCCTGTTGTTGCCCTGGGCTGTACCATCTTTTAAAACTCCGTGCTTGATATATTCCATTGAGGTATAAATCTGCTGCTGCTTCCAAAAAACTAAGAATTTCAGTGAACGTATTAGTATTTATCCAGGGGGAAAAGGAGTTAGCACTCCAGATGATAACTGTTGGGACAAACTTCAGTCACAGGGCTTACAGCAATACTGGGGATGAGTACCGAAATCTTTCCGCGGTGAGGCACCGCGGAAAACCAGACTTTAAAGTCGGTGTTCCTTCCAGACATGTCTTATACTCTCATAAGTTTTTGGAGTAGGTACATCAGAGTCCCAGACTTCAAACATCTCTTTGTAATTTCTTTCACTTTCCAGATCATTAGAATTTTACTCCTTGCTTCTCAGCCCCTGAGGTATGCATCGTTACACATTCAGAGTAGGAGCGCCACACTCACCAGTCCAGGAGCCACTCGCACCCACAGGCTAACCTTGCAGGAGAAGCAGAGGGCTTCGTGTTTGAAAGGACAGTTCATTCTTGCGTAGTCTATTTTGGGAGATATTTCGAAATACGCCCCCCCCCCTTTCTAATGTTGCAAGTAGAAATTGCTCTTTCAGGGAAATTGTTTCAAAGAGCATGAGTTAATGCACTTTGAATCATTGGGAACGTTTACACACTATTGCTGCCTCTGATGCCTAAATGGAACTTGATTGCCGCACTGTGAATTCGTGACAGCCCACTAATGCTTCCGTAGTTCAGGGGCAGTCTTCGTGAGGCTCATTGTCACTTGCCCGTAACCCTGACGCTAGCAAGGGACAGGTTACTTGCCCTCTTACTAGAATTTATAGAGCTCAGCTCATTGAAAATGGTTAGTTAAGTAACCGTTGGCTCAGTGGTCTGCAACCCAGAAGGGCGGTGAAAGGGTTGCTTGTTGGCCCTGCCCTTTCTGCTCACAGTGTAAACATTCCTGCCTGCCTCTTCAAACAGACCTGTCGAGAGCTGCTGTGAATGTATGGGATATAGCCTTTAGTAAAAGGGTGCAAACATATTATTAAGTAAATCAGTACATACGGCAGATGTCATGAAGGTGAACAGTGCCTTAAAGGCATATTTAATTAGAATAAGTGTTTATTGGCAAAGCACGCTATTAAAACTGTGGGGGAAAGCAGGTTCTTTGTCCTCAGTCATTTATAAAAGCAACTAACCAGGTTCTCCCACAAATGAATCCTACGTGGGAATTGCTACTTGGTGGTGATTACCAGCAAACACGTGAGAGAGCCAGTGCAAAGCAATATGCTAAGAGTTAGTGGCAGGAGAAACAGCTAAGGAATGATCAGAAGGCAGTGTGATTTATATGGGAAAATGGAAAGGAGGGGGTGGTGATTTGGGTTCTGAGAATGGAAAAAGAGATTGGATAGTAAGGCTGCCTGCATATTATAATTTACCTAAGCAGAAAGTTGAAAACAAGTAATATCTGCCTATACCCCAAAAACTTAAATATTGACAATTCTGAAAAACTTCTAGAACTTCCTAGCACGAGGGTCATGATAGGCACGATAAACTTGAATAGTGAGACCTTTCTACAGGTATAGATAGCTGTCTTCACTGAGTCTATGGCCACGCCCATCACAGCTGGAGGGAGAGATTGACAGGTTCTGTGTGGGACTGACAAGTGGCTTAAATGGCTGGAACAGAGATGACTGTAGTAGTAAAAAATAAAGGATGACCCATCCTGGGAGTCTTGAAAGGTAGCCCTGGGTCTGCATAGCTTAAATGCTATGAGGATGTGTGCTTCAGATCCTAGACTTTTAACCATGGCTTGGCCTTTGAAGTCATGTATTTAAAATTAATTTTCAATGCAGCTGTCTTTCCTCAAGATCCAAGTGGATCCTTGTCAGCACGCAAAAATCAGGTTCTGTAACTTATTTAAATGTCGTAGATCAAGGCAGCTGCTACAGAAATGATGGGAGGCCACCACAAAAATAGGGTTAGAAGGTTTGGAGTTATTAATTTCAATGAATTCAATAATTAACTAATGATACTCATAAAAGATTATTTTGACACTTATATATACCAAATGATCTGAAAAGTCACCAAAGCTGGAGGCATATGGCAAGCCTCAAGTAGAAATGAACCTTGTAAAGTTCTTTAATTTGATTTCTAGTCATGTGTAAGGCTATCAGTTTGGATCGACAAGTTTGGAGGCTTAGAGACAGGTAAGATAGTAGTCCACTGGGCCTTTGTGTGACTATTTCTGTAGGGGAGAAACACTTATGCTGGGTCTAGTAAACAAGATACTGGTTATGTTCCAACTGGTCTAAATGAACACGTTTGTACAAAAAAAAAATCAGGTAAAAAGTTCTTGAGTTGTGTTGTAAATGCCTCAAATAAACCTGCATGTCTAATCTCTCTTGTATTTTCTTTTTCAGACTTTTGTAGTGTTGAATAAAGGGAAGGCGATTTTTCGATTCAGCGCCACCTCCGCCCTGTATATTTTAACTCCGCTAAACCCTGTTAGGAAAATTGCCATTAAGATTTTGGTACACTCATATCCTTTTCATGCAAAAATGCCATTTCTAACAGTTGTTTTTCAATGAGATGCCCTTCTATGCTTTCTATATTTATAAAATTTCTTTGCAGCAAATGGTAACACTGTTAGTTTAAGGGGTTGATTTCCATTGGCCGTCAGTTGTTCATAAAGTATATAAAGTTTATCATAAAATTATTATCGTGGGTCTAGAAGCAAATATGAAGCATGCTAGCAAGTTTGTCAGTGAACTAACCATGCTGTATGGCACAAATGAGAGCAAATCCTTTTTCCCTTTCTCATCCTCAATTAAATCATTGATTTTTGCTGAAGAAGCCTAGCCTATTACAGTTATCATAGTGTGTTATACCATACAGTATATATAGTTAGTGTCTCTCTATATATTACCAAATGCTCCGACACTCATACCTTATTTGGCTATCCATCCCCAGCAAATTTTACCCCCTTTTCCTTCTCCTCCCTTCCTCTCCTACCACCCCCCACGTCCTCCATTTCTTTCTTGTTCTCTTCTTTCTGTAAATAAATGTTCAAGAAACTGCTGTGTGTCTATGTACGTGGACAAAAATACGTTAAAAAGCCACCAACCTTAAATTCTTTATGGGTCTGCGATGTGACTTCAGTGATACAAAACTAGCCCAGCATGTTCAGGGGCTCAAATTTGATTCCCAGTATGGCATATACAGGTGCAAATTATAATAGTAAAAAAAAATTCATGTTATGGGAAGAATAGGTATAGATTACAATAGATCCTGAAGTAATGACAAAATACGTTTAAAATGGTGTTCAGTAGTGGGCATGTTCTATAGACTTCAAACAGGCTTATAGAAATATATTATCATATGGACACAGGAAACAGGAGAAAACCTTTTGAAAACCCACATGAATTCTCTCACTCTCAAGCTTGATACTGGAAGGTGTTTATATTTTAAAACAAAATGATTTGTCACATGAATTTCTGTGTAGTGAAATCTATATTGAACAGTGTTCCTACCAATTACCTAATAAGATCATGATACTGCCTTATTAGCACAAAACACACCCCATAGCATGCTGTAAACTATAAAGAAATGGGTTACATCACTACGAGGCTGCTTCATAAGAATTCCTAATCAGTTCCTAATCTTTTAGAGATAATATTAGGTCATAAGGAAGGCTTTGACTTTTCTTATTAACCATGGTCTTAACCCAGCTAAGTAAGATTGATTTCACAGTAAAATTGTGCTTTTGAATCTTTTGTGTTGGATAGAACTTTGGTGTCTATAATGAATTGGCATTTATTCCTTAACTACAATTTACTTTGTTCAGCATGCTTATCATGTGCACTATTTTGACCAACTGTGTATTTATGACGTTGAGTAATCCTCCCGACTGGACAAAGAATGTAGAGTAAGTAGTAATATGTTCTTAGAATGAAACACACACACACACACACACACACACACACACACACACACACACACACACGCTCAGATTCTCTGGCAATCTCTTTGTGGTAATGGTCTGACTTGTAGCTTCTGCCTTTTGAAGTCATGCTAAACACTTCTGTCTTTGTTCTATAGTTTTGAGAATGACATCCAAGAAAATGACATCAATTTTTATTTTCAGCACTTTCCGAGATTACCATAAAGATTTCCCGTCCCATTGTAAGCCACCATTTGTCAACAATTTATATCTTAGCAAAACAGCACTTAGAATATTCGAAAATACTATCTGCTCGACGTTATTGTCATAGAGGATCCTGCTCTTAGGTTGAGGCAGCTTTCTCACTGAAAGACCAGGTACCATTTATGACTTATGGTTAACAAAATGGAAACACCAATAAACTTTAATGAAGTTTGAGTCTGTGTAAACTTTTTCCAATGAGACTAAATGAGGCATTTAGACACCTATAAATTTCATTTAATTTTAATAATATAATATGAAAACCTAAGTAAAGGAGATATTTGGATATGAATCCTATTTATTCATTTGTGTGTGTGTGTGTGTGTGTGTGTGTATGTATGTTTTGCCTACCTGTATGTCTATATAACGTGTGCATGTAGTGCCCAAAGAGAACAAAAGAGCGTGTTAAATTCCCTAAACTGGAGTTCAGAATGCAATCTGTGTCCTTTGAGAGACCAGCCATCTGTGTAGCCCTGAATATCTTTTTTTTTTTAAAGTGAAAAGTAGTATCTTTGAGATGTGCATACTAGTCAAACAGCTTGAGTGTTATAAGACTTTTTGGCTTGGACATTTCAATTAGTTGACTGTACAACTTTTCTAATCAATAACAACTGGTGGAGTTTGTTTTTGTTTTTGTTTTTGCTTTTTTTTTTTTTTTGCATTGTAGCAGGAGACAAGCACAATTGTGTTGTCACTGCAAATAAATAAATACAATTTAACGAGTGAAGCCAGACAGAAACGAGTCACCATGGAATCTAAGGAAAAGAGAAGACAGTAAGATTACCCAGCTCTGAGATGAAAACTGGTTACTTCACATAGGTCATAGACATCCAAACTGAAATAAAAGCAACACGTGATAAAAATGCTTCTTAACATTTACCTACTTCATAAGTACCAATTATACTTTCTTCCCCTGTAACTATGGGCTGGGTAGGGGTGAGGGATGGCGAGAATGTGCTTTGGAAACTAAATATAATGACTTCTGCAACTATTTCTTTGTTCCTCCTTATGAGGGAATGTCTCACACAGAAGCATCGCACAAACACCAATTCTAACACTTCACACATAGAACACAATTCTAGACAGTAAAACACAATGAGTTGCCGCAAGACAGTCAAATGTGTCTATGACATACTCTGAAAAAACACTCAAATTGTGCTTATAAAAGACATAGAATTTAAAAACAAGTACTCTCCACTATTTTTGGAAGAAACAGAAATAACTTAAGAAATAACTCTGTTGTCACTCAGAGAAATGGGTTGGAACGCACAAAGGTGGACCACAAACTCAAAGTCTGTTTGTCGTTCACCCCCCCTAATTTGGATTTCAAGCCAATTTAAATAAAAATAGATTGAAGAATTTAGTATATCTGTGATCTGAGGACTTTAGGCAAACATGGAGGTGAGATCCTTAACAACTGATACATTTTATGTGATCATAAACATGCGTGAAGGGGACACAGAGACAGATGGGGGCAGTTTTATCATTCTCTGCCTGACTCTTAAGAATAAGATATAAAATCTACTTCCAGTCCACTGCAATAGCCTTACATGAGCTCAGTCCTTGAAAACTTGGATAGAAATACAAATAATTGAATGCACACTTTGTGGCCTCTCCAAGAAGATACCAACTGTGTGGTTCTTGAAAGTTAAAACCTGGCTAGTTCTTTTCTATTGGGCACTAGCAGTTAGAACCCTGCCCTTATGGGCACAGAATGCGGGAAACTATTCCTCTTTTTAAGAACATCTTCATCAATTCTTTGAGAATTTCACACAGTGTATTTTGATCACATTCGCTCTCCCCAACTCCTCCAAGAATCTGTGGTTCTAAAATGTAAGCAGTTTGACAACAGTTTTGAAGGACACATTTACGACAAATGTATATTTTCTCTTCAGTTTAGTACTTCATTCAGTCTAATAAGAATAATTAAATTAAGATTCTTAGGTAAGTACAAATAAGAAACTACATGCTATAAAACTAAAGACAAAAACAAAAAAACAAAAACAAAAACAAAAACCAAAAAAACAGAGCTAGCATTTGCCATGCTCACAAAACCATCTCTTTAACGTCTTGTTTCTGGTTGTTAACTTGGCTTGGGTACCTTTCCTAGGTATACGTTCACTGGGATCTATACCTTTGAGTCACTTATAAAGATCTTGGCAAGAGGGTTTTGCTTAGAAGATTTCACTTTCCTCCGTGACCCATGGAACTGGCTGGATTTCAGTGTCATCGTGATGGCGTGAGTAATTTTTTTTTTTTTAAGTCTGGCCAATTCAAAGGAATGAAAAGATGTGCTGTATAAGTCAATTTAAGACATGTTTTGAATACAGAGCTTTCTTGTTAAGTTAGATCAACTCTATGCCTTATACAGTATGACGATATGAGTTACACTATTAAAAGATATGTAAGTCTAGCAAATCAGCAACATATGGAATTACTTTATTGTCCCTTAGTCTTTGAGTGATAAATGGAGTTACTTTCTATCCCATCATATTTTTCTTCATCAAAATCAAGTTACTTATTAACTACAATTTAATAGAAACTACGGTGCCATGATAAATTCCGCAAACAATCGTAATCGTGTAATGAAAATTACATTGAAACACAGCTATATTTTTTTCCCTTAAAGGCAGCTTTCAGCTTTTGGCATCCTGAGCTTTTGACCAATTCTGTTTGAGTCTCTCAAGGGGCTTTAGATGCCAACCCAGAATTAGTCACTTAAAATGAACTTTGCCAAAACTATCAGTAACTCTGATTTAATCCTACAGGTATGTAACAGAATTTGTAAGCCTAGGCAATGTTTCAGCCCTTCGAACTTTCAGAGTCTTGCGAGCTCTGAAAACTATTTCTGTAATTCCAGGTAAGAAGAAAACGGTGTAAGGTGGTAGGCCCTTATATCTCCAACTTTTCTTGTGTGTTATTGTGTTTGTGTGTGAACTCCCTATTACAGATATGTGACAGAGTTTGTGGACCTGGGCAATGTCTCAGCGCTGAGAACGTTCAGAGTTCTCCGAGCATTGAAAACAATATCAGTCATTCCAGGTGAGAGCTAGGTTAAACACAGAGGCTGACTTTAACCGTACCACATAATATTGGAATTGCAACCCCTCCGTTCATTGGCCATGGGGCCTTTTGCTCAAGTCTGTCACATTCAAGAATTCCAGACAGTGTTTCAATGTTGGGTCAGTTCCTTTAACATGTTGATAATTTCAACTTTCTTCATAAAGCCAGCCTCTGAGTTTAACAGAAAGTTGCATGAGATATGCACATATCATCGACAAATGTTTCTGTAATCCCTCTCCTGCATTTAAGATGTATGTCTTCTCTCCTGCATTCTGACAAAGCTTTGCTGTCATGCCCTTAACTGACTGTCCTGTATTTTACCATTTGCTCCAGATCTATTTCAAAAATAGATCATTTTTTCATAAAGGAGAAAAGGCTATAGGGCAGCATGTGTGTGGCATGGGATCCTTATGGCCTTAAAATTCTTTTTGCCTTGTAATTCACTGCTACTTGCAGGCCGGCAGAAAGAATGGGTTGAGAGAAACAGCTTCATGAAACGCAAAAATTGAAAGAAGAAGCAATTTAGTATTCCACATGTTTGGGGCAATACTTGATATCACTTGGTATCACAGAACCTAAAGATTTGTGAACATTGGTTCAGAACCCTCTGGCAGCATGGTGTTCACATAGAAGCGATCGGCTTTCCATCTGTTTGCAAGTCATGAGACTGTACAAAAAGCTTTTGTGTCCATGTAGCCAAGCAGCCATTCATGGAGGGTGTAGAATGTGTGCATTTATTAAGAAGAACTCTGTTCATATATTGCTCTTCTAAGGTGACATATAGTTCTCTCTTCCAAGGTTTAAAGACCATCGTGGGGGCCCTGATCCAGTCCGTGAAGAAGCTGTCCGACGTCATGATCCTCACCGTGTTCTGTCTCAGTGTCTTTGCTCTAATCGGGCTGCAGCTCTTCATGGGCAACCTGAGGAATAAATGCTTGCAGTGGCCCCCGAGCGATTCGGCTTTTGAAACCAACACTACTTCCTACTTCAATGGCACAATGGATTCAAATGGGACATTTGTTAATGTAACAATGAGCACTTTCAACTGGAAGGATTATATCGCAGATGACAGTAAGACTGGTTGCCACTCTATGTTAACCTTAGGGTTGCCGAGTGAGTTTTCAACTAGACACAATGCAGACTGTGTGTCAGCCACTTCCTAGATAGACTTCATTGATGAACCATTGGGAAATGACTAATGTAATCAAACTCTGTTGAATTCTTTAAAAGTTATTGGGGGGGGGGTGGATGCACCCGTGCACAACTGCACACATGAAAAGGTCAGAGGGCTTCTGGGAGTCACTTCCCTCCTTCTAATCATGTGAATCCTGGGGATCAAATTCAGGTCACCAAGGTCAAAAAGCAAGCACCATTACCCAGTGAGTCATCTCACCACAAACTCAGCTCTGTCGTTAAAGTAAATAGAATTATTATGGAACCAAATTGGTTATTTTCTATATTAACAGGTCACTTTTATGTCTTGGATGGACAAAAAGATCCTTTACTCTGTGGAAATGGCTCCGATGCAGGGTAAGAAGAAGATAGTAAATAGTTAATAATAAATGCTAATAATGTAGAAGAGGTGGGAGAAATGCCATATGTGTAAATAATAAAGAACGACTGTCTCTCTAGGAAGCCCAGTCTCTGAACCATAGGGGAGCAATGGTAAGAGAGTCTGGCAATTTCTTAGAGTTAAACATAGTCCCACCACACTGCCAGATAGAGGGCCAGCTAGTTTGAAAACACATTTACCCAGGAATCTGCATGCTAACATTATCCTCAGCTGTACACATAAATCAGACCAAACTGGAAACAGCCGAGATGTCTTTGCATCTGCAAAGAAACACATAAACTGTTGTATGCACATTATGACGAAACATTCTTAAATGATGAATGAATCCGAAACTCATATCCATTTGTGAGAAAGATAATAAAAAGAAAATTCAACCTGAAAAAGCTACAAGATTCTAACCATGTGATATCTGAAAAGGACAAAACAACAGAGATGAACAAAAGATGAGGGTTTAAAGGGACCCATGATGGGGAGAGAACTGGGAGAAGCACAGTATATTTCAGGTAGGGAAAAGTGCTCTGTCTGATCCTGCGATCATACATCAAACTGTTGTCAAGTCATGGAAGACAGATTAAAAAAATAATTGGTCAAGCTTTGGGAGGTAGGTTTGGAGATCCCATGATGAAATTAAAAAAATGTATGTGACAAAAGAATTTAAAAATAGCATTACTAACCTCTGACATGTGAGGTAGAGAGAGCAGTGAGGTAAAATTTCCTAAATGTACCTTAGGAGGTGAGCAAAGCACATGACACTAGGAGAAAGGTGCTGTTGCCTAGCAATGAAGTGTTTCCCACCGCACTGTGGATGGCCAATCCTGAAACCCCTGGTATACACTAGTGCTGAACAGACAAGGGAGTGGAGAGAGAATGCTGGGAGCCAGACTGCTCACTGTGAGAGTGAAAGTTACAAAGAAGCAACTGGAAAGGTCTAGAACGATCCTGGATTACAGTTCGTTTGAGGTAAAAGAGGTACTTCAAGTGCAGCTCAGCATAAACATAAATGAATACATGTAGAAATATTTATGTGTTTGTGTGTGTGCACATCACAAGTCAAGATGCACACATGCAGCTTCTTGTTCCATCAGCTGAGGGAGGGGCCAAGAGGTACCAAGAGCTTATGAGCGATAAAGGCCAGCTGCCACCAAGACTGGTTTCTGATACTATTCTCCGTAAGAAGAACTAAGGCTAGCAAAGGAGTGTGTGAGTCTAGCATTGCCTCAGGAAATAGAGATTAGTTTGAAATCTAACGAGAAGATTAAAATGTGCCAGTGGATAAAAACAAAAACGAGGGAGTTGTCTGTGACAAGCACCAATTCATACCGTTCCCAGAGGTCAAAGATGGCACTTTTTAGCAAGAAATAAAATATCACACAAAATGTAAAATAAATACCCATGACTATATACCAATGTGAAAACTTAAGAGATTGCAGACAAACATCCCATACAGTAAAGTCCCAGGTTGATTTTGGACATACCGTGCCTTTAGAGAGATCTCCACTTCTAAGCTGTTAATGGCATGACACATGTGAATGGCATGACACATGTGAATGGCATGACACATGTGAATGGCATGACACATGTGAATGGCATGGCACATTCTCTATTCCAAGAGCAGAGTCTAGAAATGGAGGAAAATGTAAGCTCAAGAGTGGAGAAACCTATCTGGGACAGAAGGGGGCTATGTTAAAACCGAGGACCTGCGCAAAGGCTGTACTTAACGAGGATGTACTGTCATTAAAACCTGAGCATCTTGATACACGAAATACCGTCTTCATCATTTCTTGTTAGATCACACCTTCTGAAATGTGAGGTCATTTTAGACAACTGACTGAACTGAACTGGCTCACAGGTGATCTCGGTGACTTATTTCTCATCTGTTGATGGTTTCTCCTTCTTAATTTGAAATGATCGAATCTTAGCACTTTGTAGAGAGTGAATAACGATGACATCAGAGCAGGGATGTCTGGCTGCTTCCCCCTTGCTTTTCTA
Organism: Rattus norvegicus; assembly: GCF_021556685.1. NCBI lineage: Eukaryota > Metazoa > Chordata > Mammalia > Rodentia > Muridae > Rattus > Rattus norvegicus. The sequence goes on along the minus strand of NC_141536.1, from coordinate 49,383,517 downwards.
AATGGCCATAAATCTGACTCTCTTGTTCTTCCATTTTTGGCTGGTGTCTCTAACAGATTTCACCTGTGAGCAATCAGCTCAAGTGTTCTGGAAATGAAAGCCTCGTCCCAGATGATGACTCTGGCTTTTGACAATCCCCATAAATAAAGGGTGATTGGGCGAAATAGCTGCACTTTCTCTGCCATCCCCACCATTGCTTCTTTCTTTCCCAGACAATGTCCAGAAGGGTACATCTGTGTGAAGGCTGGACGAAACCCCAACTACGGCTACACAAGCTTTGACACCTTCAGCTGGGCCTTCTTGTCCCTGTTTCGACTCATGACTCAGGACTACTGGGAGAATCTTTACCAGTTGGTATGGACTAAATTTGCACAAGGATTTGTGTTGATGATCTCATACAAAATGCTAAGTACTAATTTACAACACACAGGGACACTAAGGAGGTCACAATACTAGAGGGAATGGCCCTAGAGTCCTCCACACTCACCTTTTCTCCCCTCCCCTGTTGCCTCTCCTTTGCCCCCTATAACTCATATACAAACTCACAGATACACATAATATAGTAAGTTTCATAAATAAAAGACACTCTGCCTATGGGCTTCCTTCTGGAAGTACAGATATTTAAAAATACATACAGAAAAATATGAAGATTTTCTTATATGAAGTATACATATTCATATATATACACACAAGCATATATTGTACAAATGCATTGTGCATGTATAGAGAATTTCTTATGTAAAGGCCATTTAACTAAATTTCTAGACTGGCATGGCATCTGTTGTGTTGTCCTGCTTTTGGAACTCTAATAATGATACTTTAATATGGATTAAACAAGTACTATTTTGCAATGCATTTATGTCACATGACAGGACAGTCATACTGTTGATAAAATCGATTGCTATGTTAGTGTGAGCATACTTGTTCACTTCAACACCAAAAACAATTTGGTCAAAATATTTGGATATTAAAAACCACCAATCTCTTGATTTCTAGCTATTGTAGTCTGATTTTTATTGGGGGATACTATAGTAAAAGATTAACGAAATTATCCCTTTTCTACACTAGACATTGCGTGCAGCTGGGAAAACCTACATGATATTTTTCGTCCTGGTAATTTTCTTGGGCTCGTTTTATTTGGTGAACTTGATCCTGGCTGTGGTGGCCATGGCCTATGAGGAGCAGAACCAGGCCACACTGGAGGAGGCTGAACAGAAGGAGGCAGAGTTTCAGCAGATGCTGGAGCAACTGAAGAAGCAGCAGGAGGAGGCTCAGGTACGGAGTGACAGTTGGCTCTTTATTGCTCTTTTAGTTTCTTTTTTTAAAATTTTTTTATTAGATATATTTCTTTACTTTCATTTCATAGGTTATTCCCCTTCCTGGTTTCCTGTCCATAAGCACCTATCTCCTCCTCTCCCCCTCCTCCATACGAGTGTTCTCCCTATACATCCCCCTTATTGCCCTCCCATATTCCCCTGCACTGGGGGTCCAACCTTGACAGGACCAAGGTGCCCCAACAAGGCTATTCTCTGCTACCTATGCAGTTGGAGCCCTGGTCAGCCCATGTATAGTCTCTGGGTAGTGGTTTAGTCCCTGGAAGCTCTGGTTGCTTGGCATTGTGGTTTTTATGGGGTTGCAAGCTCCTTCAACTCTTTCAATATTTCCTCTAATTCCGCCCAAGGAGGTCCTGTTCTCAGTTCACTGGTTTGCTGCTAGCATTGACCTCTGTATTCGACATGCCCTGGGTGTGTCTCTCAGGAGACATCTATATCCAGTCCCTTTCAGCATACATTTTTTTTTTTTAGCTTCATCAATCTTATCTAGTTTTGGTGGTTGTATATATATGGGCCACATGTTGGGCAGGCTCTGAATGGCCATTCCTTGAGTCGCTGCTCTAAACTTTGTTTCCATATCCCCTCCTATGGATATTTTTCCCCTTTTAAGAAGGAGTGGGAACATCTGCATTTTGGTCATCCTTCTTCTTGAGCTTCCTGTGGTCTGTTGATTGCATCTTGAGTAATTCCAGCTTTTTGGCTAATATCCACTTATCAATGAGTGCATACCAAGTGTGTTTTTCTGTGATTGGGTTACCTCACTCAGGATGATATTTTCTAGTTCATTCCATTTGCCTATGAATTTCATGAAGTCATTGTTTTTGATAGCTGAATAGCACTGCATTGTGTAGATGTACCACATTTTCTGTATCCATTCCTCTGTTGAAGGGCATCTGGGTTCTTTCCAGCTTCTGGCTATTATAAATAAGGCAGCTATGAACATAGTGGGGCACATGTCTTTGTTATATGTTGGAACATCTTTTGGGTATATGCCCAGGAGAGGTATATCTGGGTACTCAGGTAGTGCAATGTCCAATTTTCTGAGGAACCTCCAGACTGATTTCCAGAATGGTTGTACCAATTTGCAATCCCACCAACAATGGAGGAGTGTTCCTCTTTCTCCACATCCTCGCCAGCATCTGCTGTCACCTGAGTTTTTTTATCTTAGACATTCTAACTGGTGTGAAGTGTATCTAAATATAGTAAAAGCCATATACAGCAAACCAGTAGCTAACATCAAACTAAATGGAGAGAAACTTGAAGCAATCCCACTAAAATCAGGGACTAGACAAGGCTGCCCACTCTCTCCCTACTTATTCAATATAGTACTCGAAGTCCTGGCCAGAGCAATCAGACAGCGAAAGGAGGTCAAAAGGATACAAATTGGAAGGGAAGAAATCAAAATATCACTATTTGCAGATGATATGATAGTGTACTTAAGTGACCCCAAAAGTTCCACCAGAGAACTACTTAACCTGATAAACAACTTCAGCAAAGTGTCAGGGTATAAAATTAACTCAAATCAGTAGCTTTCCTCTACTCAAAGGATAAACAGGCTGAGAAAAAAATTAGGGAAATGACGCTCTTTTAGTTTCTTAACAGTAACCTGTTGTCACTGAGCTGGACCTGCCATTTTGTATTGTATGTAGCTATTGACGTTAGAAGACTCCAATCTACTCACACTTAAAATTCTTCATCAAACTGGAGTCAAATGCACTGTTTAGACATCATAAAGTAATTAGCTACCAGGCTGGTATTCATCGGACAATGAAGCTTATTATGAAATATCCTCATGGACACTGAAGGTGGAATTTAAGAAACACAGTTGAGACTTCCAACTGCTAATGTACCATCCCAGCAGCAGCCTTTGAAGTTAGTTCATCTTAAAAGTTTTCAAGAGTCCCCCGTGAATGGCTGCTTCTTTTAAAGACTTCGTTGGAGTTTCTATATTTTGTATTGCTGTTCAATACAAAAGGCATCTGAAATGAAGTAACAATTTTTTTTACAGTAATGAAGTTTATTTAGGCTAGAGACATAGTGACTGAGACAGCCATGCTTTGAAGAGGTGGGAACAAGGGCTTGGATAAGAAAGAGTGGATGTGCACTCTAGTTACTGCGGATGAAGGCTGTGGGCGGTTGTAGCAGGAGATTGACCAATGTCTGTCACTGTGACCGTTCCTCTCTCTGTCCCTCCCATCCCTAATAATGTTGGGCAAGGCTTGTCTTTCTGTGGGCCTTGATTATAAGTATTTCTTTACGGTTACAATTTGCACTTTTCTAACAACTAATGAAGCAGATCAACTCTCCATGTTTTTCTTTTTTTCTTTTTTGTCTTCCATGCCTTTGTTTTCTGAAAGGCTGAAGCCTTCAGACACTTCATCCTCTTTCCTTTCCTTTTGTTTGGCTGTGTTTTCATTTTTAAGTTCGTTCATTTTTCTCGCTGAGTCTGACGTGGTCATTACACACTATAAGCACAAGACCGACATACGTGTGCTGGTGCTGGTGCTGGCCATTCATCTGATAATAGGTCTAAAGCAAATGGTTTTCTTTTCATTAAGCAGAGTTTATTACATTTATTTGTTTATTTTATTTTTATTTTTTAGATTTAATGCGATGGGCATGACCTCTAAAATGTTTTTAAATAAGTGCCTCAAATTCGCTCCTATCTCGTCTCCCAAAATTATACAACGTCCTGCATTACCTTGTGCTCAGTTCACATTCTAAGTGAACGTTAAAATGTTAGTTGTAGGGCTGGAGAGATGACTCAACAGGTAAAAGCACTGACTGCTCTTCCAGAGGTCCTGAGTTCAATTCCCAGCAACCACATGGTGGCTCACAACCATCTGTAATGAGATCCGATGTCCTTTTCTGGTGAGTCTGAAGACAGCCACAGTGAACTCACATACATTAAATAAATAAATCTTTTAAGAAATTATTTAAATGTTAGTTGTATGTATTCTGTATTGTATATATAGGAAGATTATTATTTCAAAGCCATTTGGGGACTACAATATCATTTCTCTGCTAAATTGACTTGGCATTTTTGTCAAAAGCCAGTGCCCTTGTGTGAATCTGATTGTATACTCTAATCTGGCTAGCCAATGGATTAGTTATAGTGTCTCTTACACCAGCACTATACTCTCTGACCTGTTGTACGCTTATAGTAAGCTTTATAGATGACTGTGCTTTATCTTTGTCTGTGACTCTGACTTTGTCTGTGACTATGTCTTTGGTTTTCCTTTCAAAGATATTTTAATTCTTTGTAATTCCAAATGAGTTTTAAAATAACCTTCTCTACTTCAAATTAGATTGTTTCTTTCTTAGTACCTTCAAATTGATCATCTTTTTCTATATTTCTTAGTTTGCTGTTAATTTTATCTAGTGTACTTTTCGTATCAGACATTGGGGCTGTCTCTGATTATAACTAAAACATGTATAGCACAGTCGTAACACTGCTTTAATGTCTCTGTCTCTTGTCTGTTTCTGCTTTTGGTATGCTTTGATTAATTTTTTTTTTGTGTTTAACATGTGTTTCATTTTTTTTCTTTTTAAAGTTCTGAAAATCCCGAATTGAATTCCAGAAAGTTCATTTGGGAATTGCTGGATGTTTCTGTATTCCTGTAAATATCCTTGGTCTTTGTGGTGAGATAGTTCCAATGTGAATTAGCAATTTGACGCTTCACGTCTTCCAAGACCTGAAGATTTGGCAGATAGGACCAGAGTAGCATTTAAAGTATAGATTATTAGTCACCCACGGCTGCATGACAACCCTTCCTCAATACTCCACTCAATGTTCTTTAAAATGAAATGCTCAGGAACACACACACACACACACACAGAGAGAGAGAGGGGGGGGGGGAGCGCTGAGTAGTTTCAGAAAAGCCCCACAATTCTTTCTTCTTTTAGCCCTTTCCTTATGTGCTTGTTCTGTGTACCATAACCACCTTGGTTAGGTTGCATTCTTAGCTCTGCATGCGCACACACACACACACACACACACACACACACACACACACTCAGGAGGTGTTCAGAGATACCCTTCCATTGTATTTCCATCTACGAGTCCAGGATTTTGTAACTTTCAACACTAATGCAGCTTTTGTGCTGTACCGTTTTCCAATGTTTTCCAACACCTTGAGGAGAGCATTAGGATCTTCAGAGCCATGACTTTACCTACCTTCTCATTGTATTTATTATTTCAGGAGGGGGCAAATCTAGCTCCCGCTATTCCAGGTGGACCAGAAATAGAAGTCCACCTTTTTATAGCTTGTTTATTTGTTTGTTTTTCTCAGATGAATAGACATAGATCTTTTCATTATCATTTGAACTACAGTGTATAATTGGGATTTATAGAACCAAAATTTAATTTTTCAACAATTCTGAGTTACTTGTAGCTGCTCCATAGATACCTCAGTAAAAGAGCCAGCTTCCCCTGACATACAGCCACTTTGTGGTAAAATATGATATAAATTTAAAATGTACAGTCTTTTAAACTTGAGAAATTAAATATGAAGCTAGGTTTAGACTATATATAATAAGAGTCTAAAGGAGCTGGTTTTCTACCTCATGTTCAAATCATCCAAAAATGGGCTATTTTCCACTAAATTGTCAATTATTGGATTGCAGTGGCCAAATCAACGTGATAGGACATAATGTTAGCTTTAGATCATTGAAAACATAGCTCAGGGGAGGGGACATTGGAACTCAGAGTCCATTTTAGTTTTTATTAATAATATGGTTAATAATGACTGATGATTATTAGTGAGTGATGGGGAGAGGAGTTTCCTTGGTGCTCCTTGAAGCTGTGTGTACCTCAGTGAAGCCCAGGCCTTTCTATTACGTAGGCCCCTTTAGAACATGCCCTCCAGCCAATGACCTCATGAAATATGTTTCATTTGTATTTAACACTTGTTAGGGGTCTTGTAGGCTTACTCATTTTATAGACATTAAATGCACACAGCTCAGTGGATTCACAAAATCAAACTCGAGTTTTTAAAAATGAAAAAGCTAACATTAGACCAAAAATCTCCTCCCTCCATCCCTATAATTATACTCTGTATTTAATTAGTGACGTTTAAACTTCCAAATTATCCAGTTTAGCCTATTCCAGGCTCATTAGGTCCTCTGGGAAAATACTAGCGAAAGCTATAGGACGCAGTTTGAAGTCATGCCATTTAATAGATCAACTACAAAATTGAATCGAACCATGTGTAGTTAACGTCTTGTGACTTTGGGGTTTTTAACTTGATTCCATGTTTAAAATGAATGAATGAAGGATTAGTCACATGACTATTTTTTTCTTTTAGAACTTATAGATACAGTATAAGTTATACAGCTTGAGTCATGAAGAATTGACCTAGGGAAATGTCACCACCCACTCAGACATTAAACACTAGGTTGTTACTGGTCGTAAGAGGACTTTGGGATGTTAGTTGTGAACAGTCGGCTATTCGTGCAAGCAAGCAGGAAGTTGGCAGCATCACAGGGCTGGGCATGGACAGGTGCACACACATAAGAGATGACAGGAAACACCTGCCCTTGAGGGAGTCGGCCAAGCTCTGAGAGTCGAAGTGGTGACAGATTTGAGGTGATGAATGACACGGGAAATGTGTGGTGTCACAGGTTGCTTTTGTTGCCTTAAGAAAACATGCTTTGGCTTTGAATTGTTTGAACTGTTACTCAGAATAGGCAGGGAAATTGTGTCATGGGCAAAACAAACTCCAGAAGTGATTTCAATGATTGATAATTTCAGGACCGTGGTCAGGGGGTATGAGCACTACTTCCTGTGTTTCCAGGGACAAACAAGTCGATAAATGATCAGCCCTGGCAGTTCTGTGTCAGTGCCTCTACAAGGAGGAGAGGAAAACCAGGACTTTATTTGGATAGAGCAAAGAAGCATGTGTATTCATTCCTTCAGCAATGCATGTTACCTACCTCTCATGTGTGACACACTCTGTGCTGTGACTTGCTACCAGCAAGCACTTCTTGACTTGCTTTAGTGCACTACACTATTCCTCATCTGTCTGCATAATTTAACAAATGAAGGACAACCAAGCATCTGAATAAATATTGACTGTCTTCCTATCATACCTGTTATAAACAGCTAAAGGCTGCAGACAGATTTCAGTTACTCTATGCAGGCCTTGTACCGTATCAGTGCTTACATCTGGGACCCTTCATGGGTCCAGTGCTTATTAGGAACATTTCAAATTCAAGATGGGACTTAGTCTCCAACTGAGATCCTGCTGAGTCCAAAGAAGCTGCAACGTGGTGTGTTTTCATTTAAGGCTTTTTATTTTAGTTGAAGTAAAGCTGAAAAACAAAATTACTAGAGAGGGCTTCCCTCTTCTCAGAGAAAGACAAAGCTTGCAGTGCTGACAAAAATTGGTTAAATGGGTTTTGCCTAGATCCCTTTTTAAAACATAGTGCCCTGACACACCGTTCCCACACAGCCATCCATGAGGTCTTGAAAACCAAGGCTAAGTTGTCCCTCCACCTTACACCATTGTCAGACAGTTGATAGTAAGAGGTCTTTTAAATCTTTGGTCACCCAACTTTCGCTGAGGACTTTCTAAGTCAGGGGGAACATCAGCCACTGTAAAGGATAGAGTAAAATGCCTGTGGGACTTCCAAGAGGAAGATAGGGAAAAAAATAGTAGATACATTACAATTGTTTATACCTGATAATGACGCATGTAAAAAAAACTGTGACCAATATTTTCCCAATTTAACCTTTTCTACTCTAAGCTTATGTTTAAAAACAGGAACAAATTTAATGGGCACTTGGCTCGAAGTATGTTGTGTTGTTTCATATCCTTGCTCAGTTGTGGTTAAATCATTTCCAGCCTAAAAATATTCCTACAGCAAAAATGCAAAACATTCGCCATGTTTTTTTTTTTAACCACAGAGCCTGTTTTGCTTCATCAATAAATCCAGAAATTAAAAATTTGTAAAAATGCATGATGCTGAGATACACAAAGAAAATGCATGAGATGTTCTCATACTCTTGAGAAAGATGTTTAGTGAATTGTTTATTAATAGGCATATCACTTATAACAATAGCATGAAATTGGTAAACGTTTAAAATTTTACAACCAAAAGTGCTATGCCGCCCTGTCTGGCCTTAGTTCACACCCTTTAGTTCACACCCTCGTGGTGTGAACTATAGGACTAGGCGTAACCGGAGCCAAAGAAGAAAAGGAATTGGCCAGACCACGGCTGCCATTCCACCTAAGGTAAAAGAGCCACAGACTGGAGGTTGGGGTTGAGTTTGGGATGGGATCCATGTAGCCCAGGCTGGCTTCAAATTCCCTGTCCTCCTTCCTCTGCCTCCCGCATGCCAGGGTTGCAAATATATGCCACCACACCCTGAGCTTCGAATGTCACAAAATTCACAGAAAAGCAAACAAATGAAGCAGGACCACAAGCTTATTCACGATCACACAGAAGAAGAACAGTCCCCGAGGGGAGAGGGACAGCGGTCAAAGAGATTCTCCCTGAGAGGAAACAGGTGCTTTTAAGGTAGACAAGTCCTTTCAGGTTAGCAAATGTCTCCTGAACTAACCTTCCAGAGGATAGAGAATTTAGTATTAAAAGCCAGTCCAAAGCAGACGCTACACTGGGCTGTTCTTGCTTTAACGCACATTGCGCTATGCCCTTTAAAAAGGAAATGGTTCTTGGTAAGTAAACCAGAACACAGGATTCTCCCTCCTATTGATCACTGGTGGCAGCACACTGGCCTGCATTCCTGCTCCCGGGTGCTTACTCTAAGCTTCTTAACTTGATTCTCAACAGGCAGTGGCTGCAGCCTCCGCGGCATCCAGAGACTTCAGTGGAATAGGAGGGTTAGGAGAACTTCTGGAGAGTTCTTCAGAAGCTTCCAAGTTGAGCTCCAAGAGTGCTAAGGAGTGGAGGAACCGGAGGAAGAAGAGGAGACAGAGGGAACACTTGGAGGGAAACCACAGAGCCGATGGAGACAGGTTTCCCAAGTCGGAATCGGAAGACAGTGTCAAACGAAGAAGCTTCCTGCTCTCCCTGGATGGCAACCCGCTGACTGGTGACAAGAAGCTGTGCTCTCCCCACCAGGTATCGAGGTCTGATGATCTGTAAATCACAGCATCAGGTTTTGATAGATCTCTATAACGGGTCCTTTGCGTGACAGGCTGCTGGTGCCATCGAGTTATTTTTTTAAAAATCTATCATTGTCTTAGAAAGGGATTTTGAAAAATCCGTTCAGGCAAAACTTTAAGATAATTAACTTTAAACATTTTACAGTTTTGAGAGAGTATCACTGAATTTTTTAAAACTATGTCCTGTCTCTCAAGATACTTCACTGGAATTATATAGGAAACCTCTATTCAGTTTTCCCCTTTTAAGTACTTTGATAAACTTGGCTTCTTTATGAACCTTCTGCTTTGACTATAGGAGATAATATTATAACACACACAACACACAACACACACACAACACACAACACACACACAACACACACACAACACACACAACACATAACACACCACACACACACACACAAAACACACACACAACACACAACACACATACACACACACACACACACACAGGAGTTCAGGAAAGGAATGTCTTAAGAATTGCCTGTTTCTTTAAGATGAAAACTCAACTTAGGAGTCTCCATTGTCATGACATGTTACATCTGAAAGAATTACAGTCTAACTGCTCTTGAACATTAAATTAGTGGTGGGAATTAAGGCCAACCATCTAATACACAGTACCAGTGTTAGCATATCTTTTAGGCCAGAGACAACAAACAACAAAGTAACTTTGACTTTTTTTTTTAAACTTAAATAAGGGTTACAAAATTCAAACAGTAAATAGTACTGAAAACTGAAATAAATGTCATTGTATTTTGGGGCCTATTTTATCTACTAGTACATTATGTGCCATAAATTACAAACTCTTCAAATTATATTAATTTACTTAAAAACTATACACAATCATCAGTGCCTTGAGGAGCACATTAAGCAACCAGTTTAAAGCAAATAAACAAGAAGCTGTAAGTCACCCACAGAGTATAGCATCCTCTTAATAAGGAACAGTACTTCAAGAAAATTAATAGTGACCATCATAAACTTTGACAAAAAGAGAGTGGCAATCGCAAATTTTACCGCAGTAGAGTACTTGGCTATTTTCTTGTTTTGATTTTGTTTACTTTTAGACAGGCTCTCACTCTACGGCCCAGACTATCCTTGAACTCACAGCTTTAGCCTTGAATTCACTGTTTTAAAGAGTTATGCAAGAATTATCTAGGAATCCTATGTTATTAAGGAAAAGTTAAAACTGATGACTTCTAATGAAAGGAACTAAAGAAGTGTTGAATGGTTTCAGTCATTTATGAAGGCACATGCATATTGTTGATGTTTGCGTGACAATCGTGTGTCTTTTGAAAGTGGGATTATTTCCCTTTTCGTCTAAAAAGTTATACATTACTTTCTTCAAGCAGCAAATCTTTATTAAGCACTGTCTTGGTTTCTTTTCCAGTAGCTGTGAGAACAAAAGTACCGTAAGTGAGAATGGGTTTATTCTGGCTTATGAATTCAGGTTATAGTCTATCATAGCAGGGAAGTCAAACAGGGGCTGGAGACAGCAGGTCAAGAAACAGAGCCACGATTCTTTCGCTCACCATCCCTCTCTCTTTTCCTTCAGTGTAGGTCTCAGCCCGTGCTTGGTGCCACTCATACTTAGGGTTGGATATCTCACCTCTATTACCTCAACTAAGATAATCCTCTACACAAATGTTCAGAGAGACCCATTCTCGAGGCAGTTCAAGAATCTATTAATTTGAGAATTAACACTAATCGTCAAACTACCATGAATGTAACAGAAAGCTCTCTAGATGTTGACAATTCCGTAATGAAAAATTGGATTCCTTTCACTGATATCACGGAACTTTATTCTAAAGGTTGATACAGTAATCATGTCAGACATGTTGCATACTACGTTGGATAAGTGCTGTGGGAACAGGGGCCACGTAACTGACGATAAAATTTTTTCAGTTGGATAGTTTGAAATGACATTCTAAGATCTTGGAGAGGTCAAGGGAATAAGATAGACCATGGAACTCCTTTCTGGGGCCAGTGGAAGGGACGTAGCAAAATCCTTATGTGAGAATAAGCTCGCACTCCCCATAGAGCAATGACGCTTGAGTAGCTGGGGGGGGGGGCAGAGAGAGGAAAGAGCAGAAGGAAGGTAGCTGGTAGCTAATATTTGAACACTGAAAGCAAAAGCAGTACGTACATTTGAACAATTCCTTTTGCATTTGTAGATAGGTGGATGAAAGATACTTGATACTGAGTTATTTGAGTAGAAGGTAGCTAAGTGGATAGACCTTCAAAAATAAAGGAAATACTGATGAGTGTTGAGTCTTCAAATCTAACTGAACAGGAAGGCATTGATACAGGACTCTCAAGCCCAACCATGCCAGAAACTCTTTAGAGTGTCTGCTTTGTAGGTGTCAAAAGGCTTTCTCTTCTATCAAAGAGAGTCTGGAAAGGCAATGGGGACAGCAAACACTAATTGACTGGACATACTCTTCAAAACAATACGAATCTCCTGAAGAAAAATCTCCTGAGAATGTCAAAGCAGAGAAACCATAAGTAATGGGCACCCTGTCTTCCTCCACGGATGTGAATTTGAATGTTATTTTATATTTATTGCTTTATTTACTTTTATAGGCATAACACATAGCCACTGTCCATCGTGAAATTAGTTAAGGCTATATAATGGAGAGTCTTCTTCCTGAGGACTTTTTTTTTTTATTAACTTGAGTATTTCTTATATACATTTCCAGTGTTATTCCCTTTCCCGGTTTCCGGGCAAACATCCCCCTAATCCCTCCCCTTCCCCTTCTTTATGGGTGTTCCCCTCCCCATCCTCCCCCCATTGCCGCCCTCCCCCCAACAATCTAGTTCACTGGGGGTTCAGTCTTAGCAGGACCCAGGGCTTCCCCTTCCACTGGTGATCTTACTAGGATATTCATTGCTACCTATGAGGTCAGAGTCCAGGGTCAGTCCATGTATAGTCTTTAGGTAGTGGCTTAGTCCCTGGAAGCTCTGGTTGCTTGGCATTGTTGTACATATGGGGTCTCGAGCCCCTTCAAGCTCTTCCAGTTCTTTCTCTGATTCCTTCAACGGGGGTCCTATTCTCAGTTCAGTGGTTTGCTGCTGGCATTCGCCTATGTATTGTGTGTGTGTCTGTATTCTGTATTCTGTATTCTGGCTGTGTCTCTCAGGAGCGATCTACATCCGGCTCCTATCGGCCTGCACTTCTTTGCTTCATCCATCTTGTCTAATTGGATGGCTGTATGTGTATGGGCCACATGTGGGGCAGGCTCTGAATGGGTGTTCCTTCTGTGACTGTTTTAATCTTTGCCTCTCTATTCCCTGCCAAGGGTATTCTTCTTCCTCAGGACTTTTATCCCTGATGCTTGGACACACTTGTATTTTAAACCAGGGGCTTATAGCTATGATCACATATAGTTGCTGGTGTATTTGAGATGTGACACAGATGAGTGTTTCCAACAAATACTCATTCTACCCAGTCTACTCAGACACCTGTTAATTCCCTGTATCTTCTTCATTGTTCTCGACCCACTTTAGGCTTGGACCTCACACACAGGGTTATGTCACAGAGAATCAGTGCTTGCATTTTCCCTCTCCTTATTGAAATTTGAAGAAAAAGTTCATGCACTTATCTTTTTAGAACGGAGGAAAACAGAATGAAGCCGACACCTGTAATTTATGTTCTGAGAGGCATGAGGCAAGGAGAAATGGTCCTTTAGTTCAGCATAAAAGCTTTCTCTAGAAAAAAGCTTGCCACAGCTGTGGGTATTCCCTTAACTGTGCCGCATCTTACAAGGGTGTTATTTTTGGTTTATTTTCTCTGAATACTATTTTTGTTGTCTTCTTTTTCTGGTTCTGTTGCCTTGAAAGCTGTGCCCACACCCATTATTATACTTTCCAAAGAGTGAAAAGAAGTTCAAATAAACTCAAAGATTTGGACCGCCTCTGAAAAATACCCAGACATAAAAGCATGCCAGTTTAAGGCATGCTCAGATATGCTATAGGTACAAAACCATACCACATACCCCCAAGGATTGTAACATAAGCAGATTCTGACTTCCAGAGACAGCTTTAGAACACAGGTAGAATAAGATTATTATACTTAACCTTCCTAGAAATTAATGTAAGCTGTACCAGAGAGAAACATGAGCTTATATATCTCTGTGTATAGAGATCCGGCTGGGTTTAGAATTGGCTGGAAGGTGGGTTGAAAATCCAAGTTAGGTAATCGCATCTACTATGTCTTCACCATGGTGTGTGTGTGTGTGTGTGTGTGTGTGTGTGTGTGTGTGTGTGTGTGTGTGTGTATAGCTAAACACCGGACAGTGGGTGGTTTATTCAGATCTGTATTTTGACATATAATCTAGGGGCTGGAACATGAAGATGGCTTCATCCTGGTTTCTGAGAGAGCCTTATGAGGGGAAGGACAAAAGGCCTCATTCAGAAGAGATGAGAGGGAAACAAACTCTGTGATGGAACTCAGAAAAGCATTAATCTATTCATGAAGGTTCTATCTGTAAAAAGCTGCCCCATTGTGGAATTATGTTTCTAACAAATGAACTCTTGGTATATATATATTCAAATGTGCTCAGAATTCCAAATTTAATTCCCTGTAAATACAGTTTTTAATGTACAAAGTGATTTGTATGGGAAGTTTCAAAGCACTCAGTCTCCTGTAGCAGGTATCTTATTACACAGTCAAGGGTGGGACTAAGCCCATCTTAAAGTGAAGAACACAGCTTTAAGTTCTTGGATAAGAAATCAGTCGAATGCGTGCCTGGCACTGACCCCACACTCTTGTTTGAACTGGGTGCTGTAGAGACATAGGACAGCTTCAGCACTCCCTACAGCTACTGCACCCTGTAGAGAATTTACTCAACAAAAGACAGATTTCAGAATGAAAAGTTCCTTTTAAGAAGTTCCAAAGGACGAAGGCAGTCGTGGGGAAAATCATAATCATAGACTTAAAAATGAGACCCAAGGCAGTCAATCTAGGCTAACTAGGCAGAGAGATAAGAACAAGAACAAAAACAAAAACGAACTGAAACTGTTTTTCCTGTGTTTTCTCCACTAAGATTCTGTTTGGTTCTATACTGGTGGAGAAAATGGGAGCGCAAACCAGTGGCTGCCAGTGTGTGATTAACTTATCACCATATACACACATATGTTAATATATTAGTCTCTTCTGTTTTGAGTTGATTTGTTTTTGAGACAGAATCTTGCAATGGAACACTGACTGACCTAAAATTTTCAATCTTCCTACTTCTGCCTCCCAAGAGCTAGTACAATAAGCATGTGCCTCCCTCCATGTATCACACAACGCTATGTGGTGCATGCATGTGCATTTAAGTGTGTGTGTGTGTGTGTGTACGTCTGTGTACGCACACACGAGTGTTTATATTATTATAGTGGTTATGAAGAGAGTTGAGGCAGGGAATAAGAGGACAATAAAAGAAATACCATTATTAATGATGGGGAGAGAAAACAAATATTTTATTCCCTGACCAGGAGTACTTTTAGAAACTATCACCAAAGTAAAATTAAGCCTGAGTTAGTCAATGTAGTTTAAAATCCATTCAAAGAGTCAAAGAAGGATATAAGATGCATCTTATTTTCTGGTATTAAAGAACAGCTTATCGGTTTATTTATAAATGTATCTGATAAACATGTTTGTAGGCTGGGATGTAACCCAGTAGTATGGGCTTGCCTAGCCAATAGTGAGTGTGGCAGGGGTACATTACCCAGCACAGGAAAGGAGAAAATTGAGAAAGCCCAAGGTGTCTTTATTTCGAGTTACCTAGCTCTCATTAGTGGAATAAACAAGAAGTCACAGGAATCATCTTCGTTGTAGTCCTGCTATTTACTTTGGTTCTTTGAGCTAGTGTTACACTTTTAGTAGGCAGAGTACCACAGATAGTATTAAAATCCTCTTACATTTGCTGTGACACATAGACCCTCAGATCAAGTGAATCACTGGTAGTCCTGTTGGAAATGGTTAGAAAATCTGGAAGATAAGTTCTGTCACACACTTCCCATGTGTCTAGAGACCTTTCTGGTAGAAGCCAGAGGAGAGCAAAGACACAGTGATAACCTTTTCAATACTACAGTTATCAAGGTGACAATTTAGGTATTTTTGGAATTTGATATAAATATTTAGTATCTGAACTAACAGCCTCAAGGCACTTTTTCCCCAAGTTGCATGCCCTTCAGACCACAGCCCTGAGCGGTGAAAGCTACCTTCTGTTTGTGTACACCTTCCCCCACTCCCATTGCGATGGCACAGTCCACCTCACAGTGCAAGAGTGAAGTTTAGATGAAGTGTTTGGGGATTTAGTCAGTTGTGAATAGGGAATCTCAGAGGGGCAGGCTTTATAATGAAATGTATCCTGACGTTTGCACTGCGGTCTTCAATATTAAAAAAGGACACCTATATGTCCCTATGAATTCCATTTACCTGTTTTTAAGAAAAATCTGACAGTGACCCAAAAGCAAACGGTTTCTGCAATCCAAAGATTTATTAAACAATTATGTCCCACCCTGCCCCGATCTCTTCCCTCCTGCTTTCTCCTCAGTCTCTCTTGAGTATCCGTGGCTCCCTGTTTTCCCCAAGACGCAATAGCAAAACGAGCATTTTCAGCTTCAGAGGTCGGGCGAAGGACGTGGGGTCTGAGAATGACTTTGCAGACGATGAGCACAGCACCTTCGAGGACAGCGAGAGCAGGAGAGACTCCCTGTTTGTGCCGCACAGACCTGGAGAGCGACGCAACAGTAACGTTAGTCAGGCCAGTATGTCATCCAGGATGGTGCCAGGGCTTCCAGCAAATGGGAAGATGCACAGCACTGTGGATTGCAATGGTGTGGTTTCCTTGGTGGGTGGACTCTCAGCTCTTACGTCACCTACTGGATGGCTCGCGCCAGAGGTGATAATACATAAACCAGCTACTAGTGACACTTCAATTGAAAAAAAAAAAAATGCAGGCCTGGGCAGTTGAGCCTGTTCTGTGATCCTAATTCCTCCAAATGAAAGTGCTTTAAAATAACATGATTAATTGAATGAAAAACAAAATAAAACAAAACAAAAATAAAAAAAGCAAAAAAACCCAAACTTGACTTGTGTGGAACCTTTTTAGGTTAAAAGTATTCAAAATTTAGAATCTGAGATAAAGCATAAATCTACAACTTCAGCCGGTTTATTGCAAATACAAAATAATGAGCACTTTCACAATCAGATCTTTGTTATTAATGTGTCCCTTAAATTATACAATCATCCATCAGGCCATATTCTGAAATGTTTGTATTCGTACAACTAAATATTGTAATGACCAATGTATTAACGATGGACGGTTTTATACAACTGTCGATGTTACAGTGCTATTTGAAAAAAATATTCCCAAATAAAACGTGTTGATGAGATGCCATATGGAAATAAAGAAATCTCAGGAAAGCACACACATTTCATTGTACATCTGTGTTTGTGCATGGAAAAAAATGGCCCATATATGTCAGTTTGTCAATATAGCCTCAAAGAAAATAACCCAGCCTTGAGACTATATAATAATAATTAGTTTTGTGGAAAGATTGACCTATTCCTCACTGCTATAAGTTGAAGAATAATTTGTATTTAAATGAAAAACTAATTATAGCATGCTTATAAAAATATTTCCCCTAAACTTTGCCATAGTGTTTAAAATGCGTGTGTAAAATGGTTGCCTTATAAGATTGCATCCAGCCAGTGAACTCTTGGCAAAGGATCTGTGGTCTTTAAAATAAAAAGTCTTTATAGACTGTGATAATCTATCCAATAGTGTCTTATTATTACTTGAGATTGTTACCTGAAAAAAAAAACTTGCATGAAGCATGGTTTTCCAGAGAGATGCTATATATTCTTGTGTTGTCAATGGAGAAGGGTGGTTTGAGCCATCAGTATTTGGTTTGCAGGGTACCACCACTGAAACGGAAGTCAGGAAGAGAAGGCTAAGTTCTTACCAGATTTCGATGGAAATGCTGGAGGATTCCTCTGGAAGACAAAGAGCCATGAGCATAGCCAGTATCCTGACCAACACCATGGAGGGTAAGATGCAGACTGTGAGGGTCCGCTTTCCATGGACTGTCTGCTCTCAACACAGCTTCTTTTCGCACACAGTCTAATGGATTTTCAAGTCTAACATTGTGAGATTACACACACACACACACACACACACACACACACACACACACGAATGAGATGGTACATCTTTCATAGTGCTTATAAAAGAGAGCATTAATCTGATTCTCTTTTACTTGAGTTTTTACTTTGCTGTAGCGTGGCATTTCTCCCCCTTGAGTTCATATCACTGAAGACTTTTTCTAGTGTTATATTACCCATCAGAGTACACCTTCTTTTCTTTCAGCCTCGTTGTGTAAAGGTCAATGATGTCAGGGTTAGAGAGGGACAGCAATGAGTTGGACAAAGCCAAGCCTGTGTTCCACTCAATTGAGGGTCCCCAAAATGTGCCTTTTCTGTCATCTGCATTCACAACTGTGAAAAACTGACACAAACATTTGGTAATTTTATTCACTGTTTAAAAATCCCCATAGAGTTTCCTTTACAAGTTTTTTTGATAGTGATATATTGCATTTTTTTGCTTCATTATTACTTACCTTGAGGTTGAATATTAAACTTAAAGTACTTGCTTATATTAAAAGTGGGTCAGTATCAGCATGCATTTTAATGAGCATTTTGTGGATTTCCATATGTAATAAGGTAAAATACATAAGATTGTTTTCTATACAGTCTATTAATCCCAGTACTGTGAATTTCTATGTCTGTGAATAAGCATGTTTTACAAACAATATGTCATTTACTAGGAACAGTAATTAACTTATACAGTTATTGAATGTTTTTCTTCTTTATTACCCACCAGAACTTGAAGAATCTAGACAGAAGTGCCCACCATGCTGGTATAGATTCGCCAATGTGTTTTTGATCTGGGACTGCTGTGATGCATGGTTAAAAGTGAAGCATCTTGTGAATTTAATTGTGATGGATCCATTTGTTGATCTTGCCATAACAATTTGCATCGTATTAAATACACTGTTCATGGCCATGGAGCACTATCCCATGACCCAGCAGTTCAGCAGTGTGCTGACTGTGGGAAACCTGGTAAGTGCTATAGGGAAGGGAACAATGTAACAAAGAAAAAGAGATGGCAATGCTGTACCAAACTGTATCTTCTTTCCTCACAAGAAGAAACATCTAAAGGAGTGTTACAGCTCACCTCAGATGGAGTCTGAATTTCATCTGTGTTGATGCTGATCACGCAGGACAGTATCTTTGCAGATTAACCATAATGGTTAGCAGCCCCTCACGCTATAAAGGATTACATACTGGAAATGAAGGCTCAAAGGAAACATGAGGGCCACAAGACTTGAATTTGCAGGGTCGTCACAGAACCCACACCCAATTGAAAGGATAGCCAAAGAATCAATCTTTACTTTTAAAAGGCATAATAATTTAGAAGTGAATAAGGTAATAATAAGTATCCTTAGTGGTAATCAACCAATGGAGAAAATAATTGGTAAAATGCATTGGTAGGACCTTCAGTATGGGAAGGTAAGTGGCCATAAGGAAGAGTATACTAAGATGTATTTGCAAACAAACAACCCTCACGTTTCTTTCAGACTTTAAAACTGGCATCAGTTAACCTGTTCTTTCCCAGATATGCCTAGAATTTGGTTTCGACAACATTAAAATGCTCTATTACGTTTCAAGATGATTTGTCGTATTCAAACCCAATTAAGCAGCCTATAACACATCCATAACATCATCCCTAGGCCTGTGACTTACAAATAACTCAGTATAGCGTTCATTGCCAATTATAAAGTACTGATAGATATTTAATCTTCAGTAAGCAAATACCTGGATGCTTTGTCTTTCTGTGAAGGTTGTTGTATCCTTGCAAGGCTCCAGGGATGGGCCTGATGGAGACAGCGAAGGACTAAAGAAAAGAAAACAGACACAGATTAGCTGGGACTCAGTGGGTGGGCTCTCTGGTAGAGAAACTGCAGTGCCTGGAAGCTCAGTGTGTTCATTACATAGAGTTGAACAGAGAGATGGAGTAGTTGCCTATGGTTGACCAAGGAAGTAGTGTTCAGACACGCAGGTGAGCAAAGAGGCAGGGTTATTCTACACAGCTGGATCAAGTGGGCAGGTTTAGTCCATCTCAGTAAAACAGTCTTTGTTGAGGTGCAGTCCTCAGAGTGTAAATATGGGGTAGGCAGAAACTATGCTGGACGCTTTCTGAACACACTATCAACATCATGGGCTGCAGGTGCACCAGAGGAAGGCTTTGTTCTTCCTTTGATCCTCACTTCCAGGATGAGGGCTTTGCTCATTTTCCCCCATGGTTCTGAGGCTAAGATTCTTGACTTGGTGCCTCACGTCAACAATACATATTCGTTCAAACCTTCATATACCCAGGCCTTCCTTTGGTTGCCCACAGAAGTCCACTGAAGAAAACCACCCAAAGACTTGAACACTTTTATCTATTTGATTTTGGCTAGCTTGCTCTTTGAAACATTCAGTAGCAGTCAAAATGTGGAAAACTGCACTGTGCGAGACTTTGACTATTTAAAGATGCTATTTTTCTATTGGATATCTTTTTCATTGATCTACAGGAAAATGGTTTGCTCTCTGGTTCACTAAGATACAATACTTATCGTCTGTACCTGCATGATATTATGTACTGGTTTTTCCATGTTTATATCCGAGCCATTTGTAGAACCCAGAAATCATGATTGTGAACACATTTTAGGGGCATTCTGAGCATTGAAGCACATAGTATAGGAAACACTGACCAGCTCAGGATGTTCCAAAGCCCTTCAAAATGGCTCAGCAGTTAAGAGCACTGACTGCTCTTCCAGGGGTCCTGAGTTCAATTCCCAGCAACCACATGGTGGCTCACAACCATCTGTAATGGGACCTGATGCCCTCTTCTGGTGTGTCTGAAGACAACTTCAGTGTACTTTATACATAAAATAAATAAATCTTTAAAAAAAAAGAAAAAGAAAAAAATTCAAGAATCAGTTTTACATTCCCTCTGGAGTACCTGAATGGAATGTTTTGCTCCCCCTGGGTCCTTGTCCTGCCAAGAGCTAGTTAGCATCATAGCACACCTGTAGTGCACTTTGTAATATCAGAACAAAAAGTGTCGATTCTAACACATAATTGAATAAGAGTGCATTTATGCTTTATCCTTCCTTCTCACTCAGATGAGCTGAACTTGCCTTTGTGCCTTTGTACAGATGGACTTTTTTCCTCTTAGACCATAAAACACGGACATGCATAATAATTGTGCTGTCTGTAACCCCTGTGCTACATGACTGTTTAATATTTTAACCTTTTGCATTTAGACATAAATTTGTCCTTATAATTGAACGTGTCAAATATAGTACTAATGAACACTTATACCATATGAAAGACAGCAAGAGAATCATAATGAGTGTTCTCTTTTCCTTCTGAATCCTCAGTGCCTAATGTCCAGAAATGTTTCCCACAAACTATTTGGGATAAATGATTCTTTACTGTAGTTTCTGGGAAGTACTTTTTAACTGGAGCATACGACTCTCCTTTGTGGAGTCATAAATGAAAGTGAATGCTGCTCAGCTGGTTAAGGCATTAAGGCTGATCACATTATTCTGATCCAAGAGCTCTAGCCAGGGCTTTCTACTGCAAGGATCTCCAGTTGTGACCAACGAATGTACTCTACAAAACAGGTTTTCTCATTATTCCTATCAGGTTTGCGTTAGAAATCCCCATTCGTTAGGATGTAAAGTCCCTAACGAGAACTGTATCTTCAAAATAGGATGATCAGAAGTAGGCATGGCGGCACACGCTGAAAATCCGAATGCTCGAGAGGCTGAGGCAGGAAGAACCATGGTTCCCGGGCCAGCATGGGCTACATAGTAAGATGCTGATCCAAAAGAAACGGGAGAGAGATGGAGAGGAGAAAACAGGGAGGGAACATGGGTGAAAAGAAGTCCTAAGGTCCTTGATAGATAGAAAGTATTTTGGAAGTTAAGCCTTGAGCCACGTGAGTCTCTTCAGTTTGAAGGGTGTAAAGGTGAATTCGTTATAAACTAGACCTAATTCCCCCCAAATATTAGGCTTTTATTTCTTCTGCCTGATTTTTCTTCACTCCTACTATCTCTTCCCTAGAGCTTCAACTAAATAGTTGAGTTTACATATTTATTAGTTGACACCTTCCTTTTACTATCCAAGGAGTACTTGAATGATGGGGATAGAGTTGCCTCCTCAAGCACAAAAGACAAAGGGCCAAGCTTTGTGAAGGGTGAAGATGCACTGGTATTGGGGGCAGTGCAAACACTTGCGTCATCTCTCAGGGATAGCGAAGCTCACAGGCGGTACATCTCATATCATTTAATCCGAAAAAAAAAAAAAAAGGATAAATTCCTTTTTGAATTCCAGCATGATAGATAGAACTATGTTGGGCATATTTCATAGACAGTCACTTCTTGTATAACCAGCCTCAGAAGGAGGACTTGGAGTGGCCATTTGAAAACATGGCCGTCCCGAGTGGTCACACAGGTGGAGAAACTAGTCCCACCAGAAGGGTGGAGAGGGGTGTTGGGGAGACAGAGGTATAAATATGCATATTTATAACTCACCTCATCCTCTCTGTACTGTTGGTCTCGGGAGAACACCCTCCCTTTTCTTCAACTTTCACACCTATAATGCTGTGATGCTCAATCTGTCCCAATTATTTTCTTGAACATGCCAATCACTCCCTCCCTGATACTCTCTGTGACTGCTGTTACCGGCTTTTTGACTCCTTACATCATTCATGATGCTTTTGCACTCAATATGTTCACGTCCCAGCAACTTTAGGGACAATACTATAAAGCATGAGCTTGATTCCTTGATTCCTTGTGCCCTGCTGACACAGATCATTGGCCTAGGATTGCTTTAAGCACTGTATAGTCTCAGCTGAATAGCCATCCGTCCCACCATTTATGAGAAGCGCTATCATCCTCACTTCAATTTTGTGTCACGTTTAACAGAGCCTTCTAGCCACAAAGCTTAGAATTGTTAGAACCACGTGGAGTTAACGTTTTCTTTATTTCCCATGTCTACTTGATAGAAAAATCCATTATGTTTTTCCTTCAGGGTATTTGTCTTTTACTCTTAAAAACTTTAAAAAAATATTTCTGGCATTAATGTCTGTTGTTCCCTTTATAACAACCCCCCCCCACAAGCCACATCAGAAAAACTTTGTCACAGCACCACACAAACACCACACCAAAGTTTATGTGTTTAAATAGTCCACATATAGAATGTTCTCAAATCTCAATTCACATTCTTCCAAGTTCCTCTTCATCCTCTTTTCTTTTCTACCATGGTATTCAGCCCACATTAAGCAACTTCAGCTTATTCCCTAATGAACTTTCTCACACCAGAAGCTGTGGCTTTCCCATCTGTTGTGAACTTCTCCGTGGCAGACCCTGCATCCCTTTTTGTTTTGTGTCTCCCACTGTGTCTACATTGCAGTTCCTCAATAAACAAATGACTGGTTACTTCTACTCCCAAAGAGGCTGCTTCCCGAGCCAGGTTTTTGTAAAAATGACAGTCACTTAAGAGTCAACAGCCAGTCAGACCAGATTATAACTCTCACTGTAGATGAATAATATACTCTCCGGAAATGTACAACATTCTGCGCCTTGTTCTTTTATTGTTGAAATGGGTGTCACGATGCCCATCTCTGAGGCTGCGGTGCAGGTCAAATGAGGTGAGCTGGAAGAATCTAGCAGTGTGCCTAGCATCCAGCATGCTCTCACCGAACAGCTTCCTTCCTC
This sequence comes from Rattus norvegicus, assembly GCF_021556685.1. Lineage (NCBI taxonomy): Eukaryota > Metazoa > Chordata > Mammalia > Rodentia > Muridae > Rattus > Rattus norvegicus. The sequence continues at coordinate 49,360,236 of NC_141536.1, read as the reverse complement.
CCACATGCACAGCATTAACCTTATGAACCTTTCATTGAAGTGTCAATGGAAAATATTCCTGCTCTGAGCCCTTATGTTTTTCTCAGGATATTGGGATGTTGGGGGAATTGAATAAATGAGGAATATTTTCAAAACTTTCCAGACTATGGACGGAAATAGATTTTTTTATGGTCTTCCAATGTCGAAGCTGTTGTATCTGTAAGTGTGGGGATGATATAATTTGGGCGATAGGATAATCAGGTGGAAAAGCAGAAGTCAAAAGAGCTTCAAGTCTGAGTCCTAATGACAGAGTTCACTTGTTCTAAATTGTACATCATAGTAAGTGGTCATACTTTGTTGGGAGTTTATTGAAGCTCCCAACGTATGATAGTTTCAACAGGCTAACCTATTGTTTCTCAAATAACTATGTAGTGATTAATGGATGGAAACCATGAGAGAGTAGACAGAATTAAGATCCAAAGACTAGGAAAGGGTTATGGAATCTTCTGACTGGACTTTGATTAAGGAGTAGACTTTTTGTAGTTTGTTTCTACAATACATAAACATTGCATCCCTTCCTGGATGATTGGGTTGACACAGTTTGAGTATCTGGAGACCTCAAAATCTCTATTGAGTCTCTCTCTGCTACTTCATATTTTTGCAGAATGTTGGTTTTGGGGTGTTTGTTTGTCTGTTTATCCTGCCATTTTAAAATTCAAGCTCCTAGTATAGGAATCCTATAAACCAGTCTATGCATCATATAATGTTAGAGAAGCTTTTCCTTTGACAAGTTACCTGACAGTACTAAAACTACAGAAAAATAGAACATCATTACCAGTGCTTTGAGGACCTACATTAGAAAGCTTTAAGGCAAATTCTTGTGATTTTGAGATGAGAATGTTCATTCAAATATTCTTAAGGAGAAGTTTTATGGTGGCGTTATTTCTTTGGAGGGAAGCTTGACTCTGGTTTATGCATTTGCTAGCTGCAGGAGAGCTAGCCATCTCAGCAGACCCAAAAAGATTGATTTTGATTTTCTCTAAGAAGGGATATTGAGGATCCTTTAGCTAAAGAGTTCCTAGCTTGTTTTAATGCATTTCTATCACCAGGGTGCTTATTTCAAATAACATCTGCCTCTGAAAGTTTTACAGAAATCAAATTCATTTGAGTGAGAGCTCATTTGAAGTTCACCAGGGAAACTATTTGTAAAATAATAATAATAATTTAAAAAGTCCCATGGTGAGCTATCATATAAAATGAAAACATCATGTTTTCAAAATGTATTCCACATTGCTTACAGTGTATTTTAGGTCCATCTGACTGACACGTGACTAAGAGCAGTTGATGTACATTTTAGAAATTGGCACTTCCTTTTAAAATATTTGTAAGATTTAAAAATGACATATTGGCTATATTTGTGCTTTAATAAGAGTGGGTCTGGATTTTTAAAAAGAAATATGTTTTAACATACCAAATGACTCTAGTAAATTTATTTGGCCAGAGCTTCTTCAAGATAAAGGCTGACTTACTCTATTAACTTTGACTTTACCATCATAAAATAGACCCTTTCCCTATAGAGATTTAGGGTGACTATTTAAAAACACTTTGGCAGGAATAATTTCACAGCCCATAATTTGTTTCCGTTTTTATTGTCTGTGGTTTTAGATTTGAAATAAATGTTTAATGTGTTCTGTTTTGTTTCTATTGTCAAATACACATTTCTTCTATTCTCACCATATTAATCTTAATTATGGATATGTAATACTGAGAACACTTTCTTGCTTGTTCCAATTAAATACGCAGTTCCTTTCTCTATTAATCCATTAACCTTAATTCTGAGGCAGGCAGCCAGAGACCATGATTACAAAACATTTGTGGCAGACACTCTTTTGTTTCAAGAATGTTTATAAAATACGGGAACAAAATGCAATCCATTAAAGAAAACTACAAAATGTACAAGTAAAAATGTATATTTTTACTGATTTTAAGCATTTTTTTAGACTCCCAATGATATGTGGATTTATTTCCAAGAATGTATTTCGCAACATTTTTATAACACTACAGAAAAGCAGATGTGCTGCTTGGTAGCCTCAACGTGTACCAGAAGGACACTTATGCCACAGCTATTATCAAGACAGAGGTGGAAAATGTGCACAGTGAAAGGTCTTAAAGTTTGTCTTCCCTAGAAACCCAGCTGGTTCATTAAAAAAGACACATCTATTCAGCACAATGCCGGCTTATGGAAAAGTTACAAAGTTGACATTGATCTGTTTTGTTTAAAAGTCAGATGTTTGTAGTTGCTATGGTTTAACGTTCTTGGTAAAGTCCTGCAGCCTCTGAGCTTAGGGCTTCTCAAGTGCCACTCTCTGTTTCCTTCCAGGTCTTCACTGGGATCTTCACAGCCGAAATGGTCCTTAAAATCATTGCCATGGACCCCTATTATTATTTCCAAGAGGGCTGGAATATTTTCGATGGAATTATTGTTAGCCTGAGTTTAATGGAGCTAGGCCTGGCAAATGTGGAGGGGCTGTCTGTGCTTCGGTCCTTCAGACTGGTATCTTCTGTTCTTCATGTTTCCTCTCTCATAAGCATAGCATTTATTTTTAAATGTATGTTTATGTAATTATCATAGTTTGTGCAATAGCATTTTTAATTACATAAGTCAATGTCCCCAGGAAATGTACAACCATGACCTTTCAAGATAAGTATAATCTATTTTCTAAAAATAACAAAAAATGATTGAAATATTCCACAATTCAATATGTAGGAGACATTAATACATTATATATTAATATATATATATTCCTTCTAAATTGGTTTTCTACTCTGAAATTGTTTTCATTTTATAGCTTTGAGGAGAAGAAAGAAAAAAGAAATAGAAGAAATGCAAATAAAACTATTAAGCTCCAGTTAATGTTAGGATTTTAATCAACCTTATTAGAGGAATTGCTTTAAAGCATGTAGAAGTTGGGAGCAGTGGTGTATGTCTCTAACACTAGTACTTGGGAGGTGAAGTCAGAAGAACTAGTTTAGACTTATCCTTAGATAAACCGTAAATTAGAGGCTAGCCTGGGCTACATGAGCCTGTATCTCCAAAGCAAAAGCAAAACAACAAAATCAACACATAAAAAAATGTTTGACACATTTGGTATTTTAAACAACGATATCACAAAATGTTTTAAATTATAGCAAAAATAATGTTGAAAGTACCTACATTTTGTTTAGAATTCATATATATATGTATATATATATATAGGTATGTATATATATGTAGACATACAGATAGATATGTATTTCGAATTGAACAAAAGCTTTTAAAAATTGAATTAGCTTATTTCACAACTTTTTTAAGAAAAGGAAAATGTAATTCACATTTTCAACATTCCCTTTTAGTTTCTAGAGTAAAATCTAAAGTGACAATTGATGTATTAACAGTGTCTATAGTTAAAGTAATGTTTTCTTAGTTATATCTTTCAGTAAGTCTAAAGGAGAATTATAAAGGGGAAATGCACTTAAATGATTTGACTTGATTTACAACTCTAATATTATTATCGACCTTTTGTTTTGAATCTACATTATGATCGACTCATAAAATAATCGCCTGGCTTCCAAGTGTACTACATTTCCTTTCATTTCATTACAGCTCCGAGTCTTCAAGTTGGCAAAGTCCTGGCCCACACTGAACATGCTCATTAAGATCATCGGCAACTCGGTGGGCGCACTGGGCAACCTGACCCTGGTGCTGGCCATCATCGTCTTCATTTTTGCCGTGGTCGGCATGCAGCTGTTTGGAAAGAGCTACAAGGAGTGTGTCTGCAAGATCAATGTGGACTGCAAGCTGCCGCGCTGGCACATGAACGACTTCTTCCACTCCTTCCTGATCGTGTTCCGAGTGCTGTGTGGGGAGTGGATAGAGACCATGTGGGACTGCATGGAGGTCGCGGGCCAGACCATGTGCCTTATTGTGTTCATGTTGGTCATGGTGATTGGGAACCTTGTGGTACGTATGTACTGCAGATCTTTGTGAATAAGAATGAGTGGGGTTGGGGATTTAGCTCAGTGGTAGAGCGCTTGCCTAGGAAGCGCAAGGCCCTGGGTTCGGTCCCCAGCTCCGAAAAAAAGAACCAAAAAAAAAAAAAAAAAAAAAAAAAAGAATGAGTTTGGGCCGTAGGAAACAATGGCTTAAGCAGTAAATATATCTCCAATTTTACTGCCAGCACTTCAGTGTCAACACCCCCTACAGGAATTACAGAATGACATTATTTAAATTCTCTGAGGTCAGAGCTAGCTCCCTGTGACCATGGAATAAAATGTCTGCTATGGAGGATATGGGGATGAAAAGCATGTTCGCGGGTTACAGCTACTAAGTTTACTTTTTTCATGTCAAAAAGTGTATTTCCTTATCTAGACTCACTATATCATTATTTGATATGATAATCTCTTTAAACCCTAAAAATACAACTACCTCTTACATGTCCATAATTCACACTGTTTTATTTAAAGGTGTGGATTAGACACAAATTCTAAGGTCAAACGTTAAAGATATAAAGTAATTTACTTCAGTTGTGGTTTATAATTACTGTAGGGTACAAAATATGTTCTTATCTGCATTTGTTTTATTAAAAGAAATAACATTGGAGGGTGAATAATTCCACACATACAAACGTGTATGTATGTATATACAAGCATACACAGAAAGACACAAACACACAACACACACACACACACACACACACACACAGAGACAGAGACAGAGACAGAGACAGAGACAGAGACAGAGACAGAGACAGAGAGGCAGAGAGAGGCAGAGACAGAAATGAAGATAGACACAAGAGAGATCAGATTTTACATACTTTCAGCCATTCCTTAGATTCTAGAAGAGGATGGACAAACTGTCATGAGCTGCTTCCCCACAGCTGAGCCTGCTTACCTCAAAAAAGCCATGCTAACAGCAGCGCTCCAGTTGATCACATCGAATAAAAGGAATCGACTTGAACGCAAAAGAGAGCCTTGTGAATAGGTGTAGCAGGGGTGGGGGTGAGGAGTGCATGGCCAGTGTATCTTGTATTCGTGGATGAAATTGTCCAAGAACAAATGGAAACTATTTTAAAAGCCCTAACATAAAGGCATGTGTTTTCATACTTAAATTCCTCTATCATATATGTATATAGTAAGTACCTACATAGTCATATAAGGTCTTCCTTTTAAGGGGTACACTTCAAATAATACTCAAAAGAACGATAGTGGGACATACACATTATTTTCTTAAAATAGAAAAGTGCCCTAGATTCAGATAAAAATATGATGTTTAAATAGAAAACAACCCAGAGATCCTAGTTTGCATTTGTCCTCCTACTATATAAAGAGACTCAGTAATTACATTTTAGGCTAAAATGATCCCTGTGCTTAAATATCCTTTTACATCAGACATTGTGAGTTATCCCTGTAATAGCCACAAACCCCCAGGTATCCACTGCAGTGAGTCACAGCGACACTCCACAAACCTAAGGAGAGAAGGGATTTACATTATATGAGTATGGCTGAACCTTAGAACGTTCTGGAATTTTCTCCAGTTTTCTACACGATTTGAACACCCATGTTTTAAAGTATGCTTGACAGGAAATATATTAACCCTTGTGTAATTCGCTATCTCTGCCATCACAGTTTGTAGCCTCTGGACCAAAGAAATCTGTTTCTGCTACGTACTGGCTTTATACAAATTAGCAGGTTATTAGATAAATTGGTTATTTGTACACATGAAGCTAGACACTCCATAGGCAAGCTGGTAAGAGGAAATAAAACAATGGAACTGAAAATGCCATTGTGTGTGTGTGTGTGTGTGAGTGTGTGTGTCAAACGCCATTGAAAGGGGGATTTTTGTCTTTTCACTGGTGAGACTTTTAATAGTTTCTTTTTTTCCCTGCTATTCTCAGTGGAGAGGGGCTTCTAAGTTATCATTCCCCTTTACCACAGGTAGACATGATCATGTGTGGTTTTAACGTGGACCCTGATGTACACTAATCATTCACTAAGCACTGAGTGAAACCACTATAGTAAAGATCTGAGCCCCTTGTCCACTTCCTATTGTTGCCCGTGTGTCAGTTTTAACTTAGAGCTTTTACTCTCTCCTCTTCAGGTTCTGAACCTCTTTCTGGCCTTATTGTTGAGTTCCTTTAGTTCAGATAACCTTGCTGCTACTGACGATGATAACGAAATGAACAACCTCCAGATCGCGGTGGGAAGGATGCAAAAGGGAATTGATTTTGTGAAAAATAAGATACGGGAGTGCTTCCGAAAAGCGTTTTTCAGAAAGCCGAAAGTGATAGAAATCCAAGAAGGCAACAAAATAGACAGCTGCATGTCCAATAACACGGGCATCGAAATAAGCAAAGAGCTTAACTACCTTAAAGACGGTAATGGAACCACCAGCGGCGTGGGAACCGGAAGCAGTGTGGAAAAATACGTAATCGATGAAAATGACTACATGTCATTCATAAACAATCCCAGCCTCACCGTGACTGTGCCAATTGCTGTGGGAGAGTCTGACTTTGAAAATTTAAATACGGAAGAGTTCAGCAGTGAGTCAGAATTGGAAGAAAGTAAGGAGGTAAGCGTGCGTTTCAGTTCTGGCTGCGCTTTTCATCATCCACAGAGTGTGGCTACTCTGTGTTGTTTTTGCCTGTAGGCGCTTTATCAACAGAAACTAATGGGTTGGGTGTGTAGCTCAAGGGTAGGATGCTTAACAGGCATGAAGTCCTTTAGTATCCAACACTACACACAAAAACAACGTGATATCGGATGATCATGTTGGAACATCATGAAAAATAGGTAGGTTCATTTAATTACAGCTTTCCACAGGCTATCACAATTTGAACGATTAAAATGTTCATTTTCTTAATAACTTGAAAGCCTAATTTCAAATGTAGCCCTAAACAAAAGAGATACTATTTTCCCCTCATTAGTGATTTGTTTTAGAAAACACAAGGAACTATATTTTAATGGTGGCATGCCATCACTGTGAAAAAAATGTATGTAGTCTTTCTTCACACTTAAGTATTTCATTTACCACAAGAGAGTGAATTATCTGTGAAAGTACTAGAAAGTTCCAAGCCTTACTGATTTTTTTTCCTGTTACAGATGAGCAACGTGGTCTATATATTACCTTGAAAATACTGAGGTATAACACTTGAGCATTAGAGTGGGTCTACAGATGGGAAATTTACTCTCATATGAGTAGTTGTTAGAATGAAAAAAAGAAAATTTTCATAGGCGATGATTTGAGCTCCTTGGGTCTAGTGATAATAGCTTAGTGACATCACCTCAATTAAAATATTTTATTAATATTTATTGACAGCCTTTGGAGGTAACAGCTGGAAGTTAATCTAGCACAGATGGTGTTATAAGAGATCTTCAGCTGGAGGGGATAACATCAACACCCTAGGAATCCGACCAGTGATGTTGGATTTTGTGAATTCTCTTGGAGCCTTTGAAAACCAGTTTAGCAAGATAATTTGCTCTAAAATCCTTATTGGAAGTCTATGGCATTATAGCTTGCAATGTCGCCATTCTTCTCATACTTCAGAATATGTTTTATAATTTAAAGAATATGATCAAAATGAGGTAGCGATGTTTATTTTCAGAGCAATGTTTATTTACACAGGAATCGAGTGTAGCACAGCTAATTTACATTGCTCATCCTAGTCACTAAGACTCAATTCTGGCTTTATTTCCCATCACTAGAGGACCAGCAGGCTTTCATTGATTACTTCGTCCAGTTTGGTCAAAGACAGTCTTTATCATGTGACTCCCAGCAAGCTCATAGAGTCATTAAAACTCTATAAAAGTTTGGTCTTACAGGCCTCGGTTAAATTCTTAGGTGCTTAAGAATGGGAAGAGAGGTTAAGTGAGAGAAGATTGGAATGGGCCTCCTATTTGGTTCACATTGTAAAACGTGGAAAGATATCGTTCTACAAAGAGAGAGCCGGGATTGATAATGAGCTCCTATTACTAAGGAGAGCAGAGAGCAGGAGACAGCGCAAAGGATGGTGTGTCTGGGAACTTCAGACTGCAGCCTTTTAAAGTCAGTCAGAGCTTGGAGTTGGAATTGGCTGCATGGTCAGGAGGGAGTGCTCCGGAACAGAAACAATTAGCAACATTTGTTATTAAAGAGCAAAGGACCTTAGACTGAGAGACCACAGAGAATATCTTATGCATTGTTATAGCAGCAAGGTGTTGAAATTCTGGGCTAAAATAATGAAGGAACTGAGAGGAATTGGCAATTTAACAGACCTCAAGAATCTGAGGGATGAGAAAAGTGACAATTCTGCTGTCTGATAAGGTCTTCTGCAAAAGGTCCCCAGGTTTGTGTGGGAAGAGTTGGACTCGGGATTTAAGTTTTGCACGTCACACCCTTAGAATCTGAATAACAGGGTTCAGTCAAACTCTAATCAAAAAGATCACAGGAAGACACGTCTACTGATACATACTGTTCTCTCATTGTTCCCTCAAAGAGTGCAGGGTAATAATTATTTACATTGTATCTTGTACTGTAGGTAATCTAGATATGAGAGTATTGTGTAGGTTAATGAATATACTACAAATACAAGGCCAGTTTATATACAGAATTTGTACATCTGTTGGTTTGGATTCTTGTAGAGTCCTGGAACTGATCCCTTGTAGATAACAAGGAATGGTTGGGTTGAAGGTATCAGTGTTGGTCAGAGTCAGAGGTCAGAGCTAAAAGTAGACTAAATGATGCAAGACTTAAAATTATTTGGTTCCCTGAAAATAGGAGAGGTCAAAAAATAATTATAAGGCAAAAATAGGGTAAACCTAAGGGCAGAATTGCCTGACTAGTGTAAGGTCAAGAAAAGTCAGAAAAGCCAAAACAAAGGAACTTCTATTGCATTAGTAACAGAGACTGATGACAGTGGCCTATGAAGAAGTACCTCCATTGGTTTCTGCTGAAAACAATTGCTCTTAATATATTTTAAAGCCTCCCTAAGCTCCACAGATATTTCTTTTTAATGGCTTAACCATCATAACCGTGGAATATTAAGATGTAATTTGTCATTCATTATCAATTCCTGGAAAACATTTGTTTCCTCAACAAAAACTTATTATTGGGTAATTTATACAATTCTATACCCTTTGAACCTAATTTTGAAGAGATGAAATCCAGTTACAGAAAGAAGATAATTACATTTTTAATATATAATGCTAGTAGGAACATCACCAAAGTAAACATAAGCATATGTACATATCATATACATATATACATAAATATATACATACATAGCATATATATGCTTCATTAATTTTTGAAATGGTCATAAAAAATCAATATTAAATATGCTTTACTCTGATGAGATGCCTCAGAGACTAAGAGCACTTGCTGCTCTTGCAGAAAACTTACATTTGTTTCCCAGCATCCACCCACATGATAGTTATCATCTGTCTGTAACTCCAGTTACAAGGGATCTGACAGTGCTCTTGATTCCAAAGGCATTGCATGGTTCACACTGTAAGTCCAGGAAAATTTTAACACTATATAAATCGTTATGAAGATTAGTGGTAGGGAGGTGAGAGAGGACCTGGGATAGGAGAAGGAATAGGATCAAAATTCAAAGCATTAAGTTTTCAAAGAACAATCAAAACATTATTATGTAAGTTTCTTGATACATTCTGTTTATACATTTTTTTCATTTATTCAACATTAAACTTTATGTGGATGATATATTTAAGTTGGTACCACAAAAACTTATATAAAAGCAATAGGAAAATTCTCATATATGCTCAGAGACATCACATAACATAGAATTTAAAAAAATAATAGGGAATATTGGTATATTGGTATACTCTAACAGTACAGGACTGGTTTATCTAACTCCCACTTAAGTATACTTCACCTATGTACCACCCTGCACAGGCATGCGCGCGCGCGCACACACACACACACACACACACACACACACACACACATGATATTTTGATTTGTCTTTGTTGCTAGTTTCTTGACCGCAACTGAACTAAACATTGAGTTCTACTTTTGAGAGGATGTGATAGCCTTTGGTTTTGCTTACAGAGTGAGCACACAGAAGTAACACAGAGTTTATTACACTTATCCTTAAAACTAAAAACCATTTCTAAACATCTGAAGCAAACAGCTTGGATGATTTGAAAACCTGAGTTACTCAAGTATTTCTGCCATTTCTGTAATTGAATATAACTATGCCAGAGATAATCCCTGGGTATAGGTGTAAACTCTAGTATTTTATGCATTATACAATGTGTACTTATAGATATGTTAATTACATGTGTATATACATGCCACTTATATAAACAGGCTGATATGGAAACGAACTCAAAGCTTTGTATGAAAAAAAATTGAAGGCATGAATTTCAAAATACTTATTTTCTTTAATTTAAGAAAACTCAAAATTCGGCAAATAGTGTAGCAATCTCTAATGCACTGTTCTGGTTTTTTATTTTTTATGGTTTTAATGTTCACATAATCATGATAACTATAAATCTTTCTAATTTAGTGTTTAAAGGATTACTGGCTTATCTTCCCAAAAGAGAAGATTTAGGATAAATGCTTTTAATGACCATGTTCTTAGCTGATTTCCAAATTCAGTCTAGCAATAGCCTACAATGACCTTCACTTGTGACCATTCTTACTTCTCACAGGGGTGAGACCAAGCTGGAGCCATCAAGAAAGCCGCTCTGGTGTTTTTTAAGCAGCCAGAGGCTCGAGCCACCACTTTTACCCAGGTTACCCATGCAAGTTGTCACTTCCTAGATGAATTTTGACTGGCCTGCATGTTCCGCAGCTATATTCCTTCCCCTGCCGTGGCAAGGAAGTGCGAGGCTGGCCCAGCTGCTCTCTGCTGAAGTGTGTGATACATCACGGCATGGTCAGGCGAGACGGGCAGTCCCAACACCATATTTGATTCTTCTGATGGGCTTTCCACGTTAGTCTTTTAGGTCTCAAAAATTGCATGCCCGATAAGATTTACCACAATATCAATTTTAAACATACTAGAAATGCTTACAATTGGATATAATCAAAGACTTAAGCGAGCATGCATATTTTTAATTTGTTTTTATTTCATTAAAATAAGATCATAGCTTTTTTTTTGTTGTTATTGATGATTCAGCCCTTATATGTAAACTGTGCCACCAAAATAAGCCTCAAGGGGTTTGTGTGTGTGTACCTGTGTGTGTGTGTGTGTGAGAGAGAGAGAGAGAGAGAGAGAGAGAGAGACAGACAGACAGACAGACAGACAGACAGACAGAGACAAAGAGAGAGAGGATGTGTTCATGTGTGTGTGCGTGCATGCATGTGTTTGTAGGTCTGTAAGTACTGCCATTTTCAAGTCATTATATTCAGATCAATGAATATCACTTTCAACTGAACCAATTCCTGTGCTCCATATGGAAATATATGCTTTCATGCATTCAGAAAGGCTCTGTAAAAAACAATAGGAGAATCTTGAGATCTTAAAGAAGCCAGGTATTAGTCTGAATATGCGTTTGGGCACTAGGTGTCTTGGACTTTGAAGAGTTTGGAAAATTTTCAGTCAAGCGCCTGAAAAAACACAGTGATCATCATAAAGTAGTCCAAAGTGAGACTCCATGCTGTAAGCATGCGACATGGGACACACATGTCACCAAATCATTGCTCTAAAGTACTTGTTTGGGAGTTTCGTTTGATTTTAAGTATTTGACTTGGTATTTCCCTCTGTGCATTAATTTCTCCCCTAAATGTTCTACCTCAGACTGAGTATGCAAAAATGGCACTTGGAACATTTTCTGGTTCTGACGGTTGGCTATAGTTTTATGAGGAGTAGAGTCATCTTCTGCAAGTGCTGTGGTAGTCTGTCTTAGCTGAGTTGTGACTCTATGGACTTAATTGTCTGCTGTTGGTGTCATTACTTACTGATTTCAAAGTGCAAGGTTTAGGGGGGAAATTAACCAGAAATCAAACATTGCTACATGTTGGATATTTGCTGGACTAAAATCTACTTTTAATTTAGATTTGTCTGTGAGTTTTATTGATACATGCATTCTTCTGTAGGAGCATTGAGACTTAATTGTTGAGTTCAACCAACTCAAAAATACTTTTTAGTGAAAGGCGGAAAAAATACTCTTGCTGTTGATTTAGCTGAATAGAATGAAATAGTGTTGGATAGTTGTAGGTCTCATCATGTTCCTCTCAGGGGAACTCGTTTCTGGAGCTTTTGTGGAAGTTTTAAACAGTAGGTGTTTGACTGAGTTCTTAAGCCCACAACTGACTAGAAAAAGGACTGTGTTTTTTTCGGACTCTGATGAAGGATGGGGAAGTGACTTTAGCTTTTGATTTCTCGACTGTGTCTTTCAAATAACTTTTCAGGAGGCAGAGATGGTATGTAAATAGCCACTCTGACCCATCTCAACCTGTAGAGAACTGTTTCGGTGTTCTTCTGCAGAGAAAACCCCCATTAAGTCTGGTTTTGATGGAAATGTTTGTCTCCCTTCTCAAGATAAGTGGCCTTTCTCTCCTGCTTTCCTAATGCCCTTTGCCTCACTCTTCAACTACGACATAATTACCTTCCATTTTCCATACCATGCTTTTATGAACATGGCTATTTTTACATAAAAGGAGCACTCAGGGTATTATACATTTAACATATGTCAAGGAGGAGCCAGATGGTGGCAGTTTATATTTTTTAACCACTCAGTAAGTGGTTGAAAAGAACGTTATTGGCTTTAGTCACGTCTTTTTGCCTTGGACAAGCAACAAATGGCCCCAGTAGATGGCTACTTGTTGTTCACCCAAAATGTTTTAAAGCAGGATATGAATTTTCATATCCAAGTTGTCAGACCGAGGTCCTCAAAAGACTTTCTTTGTCTACCTGTATGATAAAATCGAGGATTCCTTGAGAGTAATGTCTCGATTTTTGAGGCAATCTGTAATGGCTGAATCTTTTACTTTGTCTCTTGAACCATACAGCAGTTTGTAAGAGTCAAAAAAAAAAATGTGAGCGCTGATTGAAAAAAAAAATAATGAATGAAATGTGAGCGCATTTCAGTGGAAGTAGGCCAGTTGCTAACATTCTCTTCTACCTCTGAAAGTTAAATTTTATTATTTAATTGGACAAAATACCAAGAGCGCTATTCTTCACGCTCTTCCTCTAGAGAGGACGTTCTCTATAAGGTCACGTGATCTGGGGGGAATGTCCTCGTGGCCTGTTTGGTTGCTAATTCTGTCATTCCTCTGTGGTGATAAGCCATTCCTCTGAGTGAGTGGTAGTTGTAGTTGACCTTGAAAGCATCGTAATCAGGTACCATGTTTGAGAGCATGGTTCTTGGATCAGCAAGCGCTTCCACAGCATTGCGCCAGGCTTCTGCTGTAGCCAGGCATGTTTTCTATGGCTGAGTTCGGCCTGGAGAATGTTGCATCTTAAATCCTGCTTCCGGCGTGCATCCATAGAGCATAAGCCATCATCCTTCTGTAGATTCAGCAGTCTCTACAAGGGATGGAAGTCTCTAACTTTTAAGGGCCATGTAATATTGGACAGGTTAAGGAGAAAATAGTACAAGGGACCAAGACTGAACTTGTACTATGTGGTCTTATCTGGAAGCCTTCAGCGGTTATGCCTATATTCCCAGATATGTTTGTTTGTTCTAACTTTCTCGGAACTTAGTGTATTTATGTAATTTAATATGGTAAATTTCATTTCTGGTTTCTTTGCTCTTTTGATATCATTGTAGTATCACAACTCTGGCAATATAAATGAAAGTAAGTTTTTTTTCCTTTGTATTTATCATCAGCCACTGCTTTTAAATAAGTCATATGCTTTTCGATCAATCTGGTAATCATTTTGGCATAGTGATAAGAATTTTACCCTCTGCTAGAGTATGGATTTTCTAATGTTTAGCATGTAGTTATTTATATTATAACAACATATAGAATTAGTATAAATTGTTCTTATACCAATGTCTAGAGTATAAGTGCTTATTTTTCTAGAAAGTAAAATAGTGATTTTAAAATGCAGATATGAATCTCTTCATGTATCCAGTGACTCAAGAACACCAGGTAGTATATTGGGCAGTTAATGTCACTTAATCTGAGCTCAACTCATGGTTTCATTTACTAATGTAAGTAAAATTGCTACCTTTGATGTCTTCCCATAGTTTAACAAGATTTTCAAATTTTCATAGAATAAATTATTCACACTTTCCTATAACCAAAATATGACCTGAGGGTTTCAAACAGTGTTCTGGCCTTGCTCACCGAAGAGACCTCAGTAGGACTAGAGCTCTGACTTATGGAAGCTCGCTCTAAACCCTTGGAGAGGAGAAGCCTCCTGTAAAACACTTATGAGACAGAAGCTAGTATACTATCTTTCAGTTTTGGTTCATGAAGGTCCTAAGGACTTATAAGAGTGACTCTGAACATTCTTTGGGAAGCTTCCCAGGGCTGAAGCTTAAAATGCTTAACAACCAGGAAACCTCTTGGATGGCTACAAAGTAGATCTCCACATAAGCAGGTTCTGCTCATTAGACAGGAGTAGGAAGAAGACAAAGTCTTTCCCCTACCTACTGCTAAGACATGCTGAATGCCAGAGCCCTGGGCAGATAGAAAGGGGAAAACAGAACAGTTTCCTCTTTATTTAAGGTATATATGCATTATCTCCAGAGGCAATTAGAAATGGATATAATGTTGCCCAAACCTGTTACCTATAGTCCTACATTTATCATCATAAGGCAACACAATAGCAAAATTATATCCAGTGGTTCACACTGGGCATTAGTCATCCAGGTTAGTAGCTAGTATTAATTGTACTATGAAGCATGATGCATTAGTAAGTATTTATATTTAAGTATAAGACACAAGTAAGCATTTAAAAGATAAATTTGATTGAAAATTAAACATAATACCTTTGGTTAAGGAGAAGTAAAGGGTAAGTATATTTTCTAAAAATATTCATATGAGAAAGCATATATACACGTATTTTTATATGATGCTAATAACATTCTCCCCTCGAATTTCTATATGGAATGTCTGGTATTATAGGAAAACATTTGGAACTGTATGCTTCTAACATTAAATTCTTTATTATTCATTAAAAACATTTTCTAATGTTGCTAGATTTTATTCAAATTGATGCATTCTTATAATTTATCAAAAAGTAGAGATGAAATGATCTAAATGTAATTCTCTCTATAAGAGTCACATAAAAATACAATCATCTATTCCCTCTTCATGAAAACAATAAAGATCTAATGTCTATTCCATATCTCATTTTATAGTTGATGTTTTAATACATAATGTGTACGTGTACTGTGCACTTGGCATGTATGTGTAAGCATATGTTTGCATACACATACATGTGTATGTGTTCACTCTTCAATACATAAACATGCATGCACGTGTATAAAGAGCATATTTGGCCAAAGCAACAAGTATAGTGAGCTAAATGGACCTGAGGCAATCATATGAAGCAGAACTCATGGAGAAGGTAGATCATGACCACGCCCAGAAGACATAGTTGAGCATAGCAGGCCAAGAAGATGAAGATGAACATGAACCTTTTTCTTTATGACTAATCTCTGAATACTTCTGTTTCTTATCAGTGCTATTTATGCAGTGTCCACTCATCAAAACCCATAGACTCAGCCACTGGTGAAGTTGAGTGCTGGTAGCAATTACCCAGTATGCCCTGGGTTACCACAGAAGCTGCTACAATTATACTCAGTCACAGCTTTCCCAGGCTTTTTTTTTTTTAAGAATAAAAATATCCTGGCTGAAAGAACCCAAAAGCTTGGGAGAAGAAACTCTGTCTCAGCTTTTCTACATTTCCCAAAGTAAAGGGATTTGAGGTTTAAATTCATATTGTATGACCGTCCTAAGACGCATCAGCTCAAAATGATAAAATGGCTCCCCTCTCCAGCATTCTCCTCACTAGGAGGGATGAAATATTAAACATATATTAATAAATAACTATTTTATTATATACTTAGCTTGCCAGGCTTAACTCAAATAACAATGCAGGAAGCAAGCCCTATCCTAAAATTACTCTTCAGTTTTAGTTCACATTTCAAAAATATTAAAGCCCTACCGGCATTGAGATTTAAGATAAGTCAGCAATTATGAGCCATATTTCTCCCAATAGAACTTCTGTTTGGGGAACCATTTAGGTCTTTTTAGAATAGCGCATCTACTCTTTACAACGGCTAGAACAGTGTGACCCAAACACTTGGCTGCTGAAATTAATGGAGCTCTGAAGCCATTGGTTTGTCCATGAGCTATTCTTGCATCATAAAAGAGTAAGCCTTGTTATATGTCATGTCTTTCCCTCGGTTTCCATAAAACACTGCTCACCCATGATGTCTTCCCACATGATGCCAGAAATTGTATTAGATATTTATTCTGGCAACATTAAGGTGGCTATTCTTGCCGCATACTGTGTCACAATGATTTATTTAAAGGAAAGATTTGCAGCCTGATCATACGCTGCATTCAGAATGAGCTCCTAATAAAGATTCCAGACAATGTCATTTATGGAGAAATTTCCATTTCATTTAGAATTCTTTGCAAGTGTTGAATTTATTTATGATGTTCAAAAAGGAATGAGGGGAGGTGATCCATCATTTTCTGCTAGTAAAGTAAGGAGAAAATTATGTAAGCTAGAGAAAGATATAGCTCAAAGCTGAGACATAATGAGTGTGATTGATGTTAACCTGTAGCCCTGCCTTGCTAAAATTACAGAAACGTGGACAGCACTTAGAAGCAACTGACGGTGTTCTTTGCCCTATGGAAAAATTCCATCTGAAGAGGTGGAAGTCATGATCTGATTTGATGCATTTAATTAAAATAATAATTAGTTAGATGAGAGCATCCTGAACTTTCCTCAACCCTTTTTGATGTGGCATAGTTGTTTGCACATGGCATTCATGTACAAATGAAGATGCTAAAGCACGTTTGTCTGTCTTTCCAAGCATCCACACTAACCACTGTCCTTTCTGGCTGAAGAGTAGACCTTGCCCGTGTTACTAGTATATCATCCTCTCTAGAATCAAAGGCGTCACTTTTAGTGCCATTCTCCCACGTTTTCCCACACATGACAGAGTGTTTCCCGGTCACTTGAGGAAAGGGGGAGAGATTCACGTCTTTGACATGGGCTTTGTTTCCAGAAATTAAATGCAACCAGCTCTTCTGAAGGAAGCACAGTTGATGTTGCTCCACCCCGAGAAGGTGAACAAGCAGAAATTGAACCTGAGGAGGACCTTAAGCCAGAAGCTTGTTTTACTGAAGGTAAAGAAACTCTAACTTATTGAAATCTCCATCCCTACAGAACCTGAATAAGCCTCGTTTAAAAGAGATGTAAAAAAAAAAAATGGGGAGGGCATGTTTATTTTGTTTTCCCCATTTCGTCCAGCCTCAGATCTTAAAATTTCCAGATTAGACTACAGCCGAGGCTGTGTCTGGACAAATGAGAAAGTGTGCTAAACACACACGTTCTTTTTGCTGTTTCTTCCTTTTGCTCTTGTTGTCCGTATCCTCCAGAATGTAGTATCATTTGAGATGCACAGCATAATGGACTGTCACATCATGGACGTGGCAGTTCCTTCAAAATGCATGAGGAGTGAGATAACTGGACTTATATAAGCTATAGCAATTATACCCACTCTTCCCAGTTGCAATTTTGTCTAATGTGTGCTCTAGCCAGAGCTGTTTGGAAATGGCGCTGTGCTGTAGAGTGTTGGCATGCCGCCATGTGATTCTCCCAGTGACCAACTCATCTTGCACAGAAATCAATAAAGATTTATTGGTTCATTGCGGTTGGATTCGATGTGACAGGTAGTAGCTGGGAGAGAGCAACAGATTAGACAGAAATTGGAAGTCATATGACGTCTAGGAGGCAGAGGGGAAGAGAGCAGAATAAGAGGCAGGGACTGCAAAATGAGTCATAGGTGTGACTAAGAAAAGAAGCAAGGCTGAATAGAAATTAGCTTGAGAAAACTGACAGTGGCTGACACCTAGGGAGACAGTGGGGTTTTCTATGCTTGAAAAGAAGGGAGAGAGTACCCAGGGTCACATGGGAAGATGAGTAAACAACTTACATATCTGTCTTTGCTCCCAAACCAGTGAGATGAAAAGGGACTTTATTTTCCTTAGTGTCCTCAAGGCAGAGAGATTTTAACTTGCATTGAAAAAAAATAAGCCATTTTTTTAACTCAAGCAAATGTATGGAAATTCCATCGATGCTAAATCTGTAAGTTTAAGTGGGACTCATTATATGCTAAATCTATAAGTTTAAGTGGGACTCATTATATAGGAGAGTATTGCAACAAAACTGGGCAGTAAAGCAGCCAGTTAACTATGACATGAACTGGGGTTAGGGTAAGGAAGAAGGAAAAATGTTATTTCTCTTCATATTACTGTTCAAAGTCTATTTTTCCTAATTTATTTTATTAATATTGCCTTTTAGGGTGCATTAAAAAATTCCCCTTCTGTCAAGTAAGTACAGAAGAAGGTAAAGGAAAAATATGGTGGAATCTTAGGAAGACATGCTACAGCATTGTGGAGCACAACTGGTTTGAAACGTTCATTGTGTTCATGATTCTCCTCAGTAGTGGCGCTTTGGTAAGTGATTGTGTCCTGGCATGAACCAAGTTCTGCCGAAGAAGCCAACTCTCTGGTGACACTAGGAGTGCCCACTCAGTTTAGAAATCAAAAGAATAGGTGTATCTGTGCCGTGCAGAGCTGAGAACTCTGCAAATTTTTGTTCAAAGCAAGTCAGGAACAGGCTGAATTTCACGTCTGGTGACTGATTGCCCACCAGGTGTTTTCCTCACTTGACAAGCCATCTGCAGACATTCCTCTGGCTGTGCTAGCATGCCTGTCAAATGTCACCCGGTCTACCTTAATAATTGCGTTTCCGGATTATCTGTGGATCTTGCTTTCTTTAAATACCGTGAACTTATTCTTTGAAAATAAGAGATGGAATCACAGAAGATACTGTTGGAAGGAGCCGGTTCTAGCTCTTATGAACTGGATGTCTTTAGTTCATCTTCCATGAGTGGAAGCATGCCTTTTGGTAGTGATTGACGTAGATACTTTTCGGGGAGACGTAAAGATGTCAGCACATATAAAATCAATATAGATGTCAACAGTCCTGTGCCAATATTCCCTCAGCTAGCTTTGGTCTTTAGCTTCAGCCTGATAGAAAATATTTGAGTGATTTAAGTAGGTTGGTTCTTAGACTAGAAATATTCATAAATGTTTTGGGAAGCCATTAAAGTAAGTAAAGTTTCCTTGATTCACAGGCCTTTGAGGATATATACATTGAGCAACGAAAGACGATCAAGACCATGCTGGAGTATGCAGACAAGGTCTTCACGTACATCTTCATCCTGGAGATGCTCCTCAAATGGGTGGCCTATGGATTTCAAACCTATTTCACCAATGCCTGGTGCTGGTTGGACTTCCTGATCGTTGATGTGAGTATCAGAGCTGATACCTAGGAATTACTTCTTTAGAATGAGTTTCCATGTACGTCTGTGATTGAGACCTGAGCGCCGAGAACCTTGGTTCATTCGTGCTAATGTAACTGTGGAAATTAAAACAAAACAAACAAAAACGGACAACGTCAACAAAGCCTGCAGCCAACTCCACAGTGAGACCTAGCTCTCGTGTAAGAAGAGAGGAAGTGCCCCAAAGGTCGAAGTGGTAAGAGAAAACACACAGAGGCCTCTCTGTACCACAGGCAGGTATTGAGGTTTTGCCACACGTAAAGTAAGCAAGCCTATTTGCAGATGGATAAGATCTAAGCATTCAGCTTATTAACGGATCATTTAAAAGTCTTCAGGAGACTCAGTCGGGATTGATTGGGGGCCAGGAATTGTGAGATTTTCACTTTAAGGCCCAACTAAATTACTTGTTACTAACTAATAACAAATTGACTTGTTTTCTGTATTCCTTCAGTCACGTATCTGCAGAGACAATAAAGTACTTCTCTATTTTACAGTAGGTAGTTAGGAATCCCCATAGCTAGTGAGATATTTACCTTGCAAAGAGTAAGGAAAAGGTCTGTTTTGACTGACCTGAGGGGAGTGTCAAGAGGAGCCTCATAACATGGAATCTGTTTGGCTTTGGGGCTATTTTAGCTTTTTAATATAAATAATAAAGACACACTAGGAAAAGAACAGCCATCTGGTGCCCTGGAGTCTGAGGTGTCTCCCTGTAAAAGGCCACACAGTATCCTGAATGAAACAAGGCTCTCCATGCCCTGCCTTCAAGGCAGTCAAAATCACTCTATTTCTAGCCATAACATTTGAGTATGAAACAGTGACTGCTGAATAAACACGTCCATTCATTTTAGCATTTTTTAAAGTAAGCCTGGGTCTGTTCAACTACTACTGTCCTTCTCATGTACACCCACTCATTGTTCTACAGCCAAAATGTGTTCAGCCCTCTAAGTTCACCAGAAGTCTGCTAAGTTTCATTTAATACACCATAAACGACTTCCAATCTTTGTGGCTGGTCTTTCATGAATAATAATGATTAATCTTAGGTTGTCCTGAAAAAGCTCTTCATAAAGGAAGGTTTAATGTTCGTGACTATGAGCTGGAATGGGTCTTTAAAGATGACCTTCACTGTAATCTAGACATTAGGAAGCTGAAGTTTAAATAATTTTCCTGAAATAACTACTAATCACAAAGTTGACACTGTTCATATTTAACTGTTGATGTTTTGTTTTTGTTATGTATGCTAACAATTTACTAATGAGGTAATCTACAGGGTTTTACATATATATTATTTTACATACTATAATTCATACAGCATATTATACTTAAACTATATAATATAGATATTTTCATGTCTTCTGTCAAATAATTTTAAAGGAGCAAGTCAATTATGCCAAAATATTTTGTCTTTCAGTGAGTAAAAATATTGCTGTACTGATTAATGAAACCCTTCTACTTCTAGGCAAGTTGTTTTATATTAGATTTTTATCTTCTGACTCCAAATAAGATCTGAAATATATAAATTCATGTCAACAGATGATAACAGCTTAACTTCAAAGAACTGGACTGACTGAGTTAAATTACAATATATACCAAATTAATATCATTTTTCAAAGTACAAAAGTTATTCTCTTATTTCCCATTATTTTCATTTTTATGTGTGAGGGTACATTGGTGGCATCTATGTCTGTGTGCCACATATGTGCCAGGTATCCACACAGTCCAGAAAAAGAAATCAGATCCACTGAAACTAGAGTTAGAGATGGTTATAGGCTGCCATGTGGGTGCTGGGCATCAAACCCAGCTCCTCTGGAAAAGTAGTCACTGCTCTTAACCTCTGAGCCATTTCTCCGCAACCTAAATAAAATACCTCAGAAGCACATTGCTGACTGTTAGCATTTTGTCTAAGCTCTGCCCCACCAACAGCCAGGTATGCACTGTCCCACAGTTACCTGGCAACAGCCAGGTGTGCCTGACTCACTATAAAAGGGGTTGCTGTTCCTGTTCTCTCCCCATTCCCTTCCTCACCCACTCCATGTGCTCTTGGCTGGCCTCTACTCCTCTATCTCTCCTCTCCTCTTCTCTCTCTCCCCCCCCATCTCTCCCAGCCTTCCTCTGCCTCTACTACCCTCTTGACTCCCCTCCCCATGCCCTGAATAAACTCTATTCTATACTATACCATCGAGTGACTGGTCCCTCAGGGGGAAGGGGTGCCTGCTGAGGTACCCCCATTCCCCAATACCTGACTACAACTCCATAGAACATATCCCCCATCCCTTTATATTCTTATAAACACATCACTGATCCTGTCCCAAACTGCCACAGAAAGGTCAGACTTGCAACAAGGAATATTTATCTTTGAAAAATGCAATCATATATGTGAGGCACGTAGCTATGTTTTTTAAAATGTTGCTTTTCTTCAAATCCAACAAAATGTAAACATGGTGGTCTTTTTACCCTCCTAAAATGAATCCATTTACTCAGCAAATCTATTTGGAAACCTTACTGTTTTCAGACTCAGACTACTACAGACCAAGGAGATGGGTGGGGGATAGGCAAGCATCCTGCAGAGACTATACTCCAACAGATGGGAAGAAGTCGCCAAATCAGCTTCAATTATTAAAACCACTAAATCTAAATGTAGGATCACCGCTGTGCAATAACAAAGAGTCATAGGACAGGATGTGACTCTGGGTTGGGGGCAGGAAGTCACTGTCAGCTGTTGTCCAGTAGGTGTCCTGAAGAGGTGCTCAGAGGTGCACAGCCTCCATTGAGAGAATGGAGGGAAGAGAGAAAGAGTCCTGTGGCTCTCACACTTGGCTCTAACATGAGGATGAGAAGTAGAAATGCAATAAACAAGGAAGAAAATTGCTCTGCTAGCCTAGGATGAAACACAGGGGGAAAGATGGAGACGGAGTCCGAAATGGGCCAAGACATCACCAGACACTGTAATTATATATGCAGAACATGCTGCAAGTGATACAGAATGAAAGGAAGACTTGGGGAGTCAAGCCATGCGAGGTGTAACTAACGTGCTTAAGTGACGACATTTGGAGGAAGGAAGGTAAATCATGGAAGTGGGGAGATGGATGAGGAAGTTGTTTTAGTCATCCAGTGAAGGAGATTTTGGCTCAGACCAAGGCTAGGATTTCCTGATGAGCAGTGCATACGGAATGAAGAAAGAGTGGACCCAGCACATGGGTTTTCTTCTACCTTGAACACAAGAGCATCAGGCAGAACCACAGCTGTGATGTGCGCTGTGAGAAAACAAGTTTGCCACAGTGGGTGAAGGAGAGAAGGAGGTGTACGTATCGGACGTCAGGAGTAGATGGTGAGTTTTATACAAGTCTCGTGCTCAAGACAGAAGCCAGAACTCCATGAGTGAATTTAGGGGTTATCGGGCTTTTTGAACCTGCAAACATGCTTTAACTCCTAGGCGGAGAATAAAAATTAATGAAGGAGCCCAGAAGTAAAGTCTGCAGAAGGAAAGTCTGGACTTTAACATTAAGAAGGTGGGCAAAAGAAAACACCACTGACAAATACATAAACAAAATCCCAGAATAGACAGAACGTGCATAGAGATTTTTCAAAAGAAGGCGTTTTCCACCCTACGGTTTCAGTTGGATTTAGAAGTGTAAGCACAAAAGAGAGACTTGGGTACAGAGAGCAGAGGTCAGTGGTGATGTGGGTATCACATGGAGGTGATGGGATAAAGCTCTGAATGAAAGGAACGAGTAAGGAATGGAGATGAAGAAGTCCCCGCAAACATGATGCTTCCACTTAGAATCAAGAAGGCCATCCTTCTCTATGTCTCTGTCTACAGCAAGATTGTACTAGACAGATCACCTTTTCCCTTTGCGTAACTTTTTATTATCAAAACATATCATCCTCATAAATTGCATACTATGCTGTAATATTCCCAGAACTAGAGAAACCATTTTTTACCAATGCTGGTAGATTAAACGCATAACCTAATTAATATTGACTTGACATTTCTTGAAGACAACCAGAATCCGTATGGTCCTTGTGAGTTTTTAATACAAGCATAGCACCATCCATTAGCAAACTGATCCTCATCACTTGTAATTATAGACATCATAAACAGACGTAATCATTTTCACAGTCAAATCAACACTTCAAATTCGGGCTCACACTTGATTAAAGATGATATATCCATTAACAAAGACACTGTGATTGGTTTTTTTAGCATAAATAACATGCAGTGTGATTTTGTTGTAATCACCTTAAAGGATCAAAGAAGTAAATACGGAGGAACCACATGTTTCAAAATATGCATTTTTTTAAACAAACAAAAATAGTGTTTAGAATGTTTATGGAAAATATCTGTGTAAGCCATGACTTGTAAGTATCACATAGTACTCTCCAGTGATGTGTCTACCACACTGGACTTACCCTTTACCCTGAGATGAGCTTTTAGGTCATCTTCTCACTACCAAAAACAAAACTGCAATGACCAGGATACTTGTGTTTCCATAACTTCAGAGCCTTGGGATTTTTCTAATCAAGACCAACACATATGCTATAAAAGCCTAAGAGTAAAGAAGCAAATAATTTCAAATGTCCTGCACTATAGATCCCCATTGTTACTGGTGGTGAGCGGTGTGTGTGTGTGTGTGTGTGTGTGTGTGTGTGTGTGTGTGTGTTTGCACGTGCGCACACATGTGTGTACTCAGGAATGCTCTCAAGTTCAGAGAGCAAACTGAGACTTCCACCCAGTGTTTCCCAGTTCAAGCCACCAGTAATGAAACGAGCAAACAATCAAAGAATGGCAAGACAATTTACTATAGGACACAGTGCACACTTAAGAAGGGATTGTGGGTATTTGAAGGGATTGAATGGAAAGGCATTGAAGAAGGGATTGTGGGTATTTGAAGGGATTGAATGGAAAGGCATTGAAGAAGGGATTGTGGGTAAAGCAAGACTGGGGCTGAGCTAAATTAGCTCAGCACCGTTCAGCAATGAGGCCTCACATTCAGTCAGAGGGAGAAGTCACAGATTTGGACAGCTCCTTTAGACAAACTGTAATGGGAAAGAGGTATCAGTTAAAGCAAGGAGAAGACATGGAATTCTAGGAATGTGTTGGGAATTTCCCACAAAAATGTTACTCCTTTGTGCCTTAAATTTTTTGAGGGAGACACAGACACATTTCACCTTCCTTCTGGGGCCCTGAAGGCTGAAAGCCCAACTTAGTACTACTGAGTTTATTGGAGGTGAGTGGCTTTAAGTAGGCACACAGACACCACAGCAAAGTCCCACCCTTCATGGGTGGTGACATCTTGGAAATTGTGTGGCGTAGTCCAATTGAAATTAATCTTTTGCTTTTCCCATAACCACCAAATCCCTTCCAGCTGAGGGAAGAAACAGAGAAACAGTATTTGGAATCTCAGGTGAGAGTCTGATCCTCACTTTTTCTTCTTCCTGGGGAGTGTCACTACCATTTCCTTAGACTTGTCCACTATCGCCATGGTTACCTGGGCTGGAGTCCAACAGTGCCATGCTGTACCCAGAAGAGAAAGCACCATACCACACAACATCCTATTTCTGCTCTTACATGTTTTCTGATAACATAATATGAATGGAGAGAATAGATAGCTTTGCAAGGCTAATGACATGAAGGATTTATTATAATGATACAAAGAACAGTGAGGTTAGTGGGGTTTCAGGCTTCTAGATGGTCCCTGGAACCCACAATCCCTTCTTCAATGCCTTGTGCTCTTTTGCTCTAATTCAGCTCTGAGATTCTACAGTTCCATCAATCTTTGGTAAGAACTCAGCTAGCTTTTGAAAATTATTGTTATTTTTATTAATCCTAATTGTCACAGGATAAACTGAGGAACCTTTTTCAGTCTCATTAATGATAATAAAAAACTAAAAGAAAAACTTAAAATAATGCTCAAGGACAAATCTCTTGCTGTCTCAGAATAATAGAATATGGCAGGCAACTAACTCTAAGTCCTGCCACCTTCTCAGGACAAGGAGATAAAAGAAGAGGACAAGAGAACGCCATGCCATTTGTAAGAAGCCATGTGATATAAGGGACATGGGGAAGACTTTGCAAAAACAAAGAGATTGCCCTGAATGCCAGGGAAAGCATGCCTTGATTTTTGACCAGCATCTAAGAAAGGGAAAAGGAAGAAGAGAAGAGAAGAGAAGAGAAGAGAAGAGAAGAGAAGAGAAGAGAAGAGAAGAGAAGAGAAGAGAAGAGAAGAAAAAGCTATATTTTTTTTAAAATTGAGACTCAATAAAGGAGACAGGCCACATGACAGAGGAGCCACATAGCCTGACAGAAGTTCAAGTGGCAGAGTGGGGCAAAGGTTTCTGGGGGAGATACATATACTATCTCATTACAAGAATAATTGTTCTTCTCATCTCCTTGGTATGGTTTGAGGTGAATCAGTCTTCATGAGAGGTATTCACCCAGCCAGGTGATTGACAGTCCTAGCTGGATTAACTCTTAAGGGAAGAGACAATAGCACACAATGTTCTAGTCTTTGGAGCATAGTGATAGGTCTCTACCAGGACCAGAGTGATGGTCCATTCCTTTGACTGGGTGCCAATCGCTGCACTTAATGGGCTTCAACAAGACCCTGCTGCCCACCCTCAGCGGCCTCCAAAATCACTGTAGCACTCTCCTCTTCAAGACTGGAGACACTAATTAGACCAGGGTATATATCTGGATCTCAAGGTTCACAGACTGCTTACTATCCTTCTACATTTGCTATTTTTCTGACCAAAACATAAAATTTGGGCATGTTTCCCTCTTTACTCAAAGTAACACGGGAAAAGTTCCATTAAAAAAAATTAAAAACTTTTATTTTCAATTAACTCATTTAAACTCTGGGATGGGGAAAAGAGGGACAAACAAGAATTAAAAATTAAACTTTTTAACATTAAAAAAGGAGTGTGGGCCCTAAAGTAATTTATGAGATGGGCAAATATATATCATATATATGTATGTCATATATATAAAACTATATTATATATCATATAAACAATAAAGCATAGTTTTCTACATATTATAAAATATAAAAATATATAATTTGGTGTATACAATAAAATATAAATATATATAATTGCATGTGAGTATATATTTATATATGTATGTATATATAAATGCATATATATATATACATACATTTATTTTTTTTTGGTTCTTTTTTTTTCAGAGATGGGGACCGAACCCAGGGCCTTGGGCTTCCTAGGCAAGTGCTCTACCACTGAGCTAAATCCCCAGCCCTATATATACATACATTTTTAACATGAAGATTCAGATATTGATCCCAGATTGTTTGCCAGAGGGAATTAATGTCTGTCTGGACTGGAGCTTGAGCCACAGCTCCACAGGTAGCCTCCACAGAGCAGATGGAGGCACCGTGACATCCAGCAATCACTTTCTGTGTTGTTCCAGTCTGTTTTCAAGCAGTCTGGTGGCTACAGGTCCAGGGCCTTTTGCATGTTCGTTAAGCTGCTTCCTCACTCCTGTAGATGTGTGGGTCTCCCTCGCTTTTCCTTTAAAGAGAAACCCATCATCTCTGGGCTTCCCAGGATCCTCCATGTTCTAAAATTAATCTGTTCATTTTTCTCTCCAGTTCCTTTTTCTGTATCCCTCTACCTTCCTCTTCTTTAGCAAGTCTCATTCAAACGGGGAGCAGAAGTAAATATTTACTCAAAGAGATAGGTTAAAATTTGAGTTCAGAAAGAATCTGCATGTGTTATTGTTTGGCTAACGAGGGAGGCCAAGGTAGGAGCTTAAGGCAGAAAGCTGGAGGCAGGAGCTGATGCCAGTGCAGAGGCAGCGGAAGAGCTCTACTTTCTGTCTTGCAACCGTCATTTAAGGTTTCCAAGGAATGCTGTGTGTGTGTTTGTGTTTACCTGCTAACAGTTCTCCTGTCGGCCCACTAAGAATCAGGCCTGGTTGGGCTTGGGCCATCATTCTAGGACATTGTCGCAGCACTGCCCTATCAGGGGACCTGCTTTAATTTGTCAAATGTAAAGCTCAATTAAAATTGTGACAATCTTAGAGACGCTTGCACGAAAATAATTATTTTAAATTTTAAGTTGCTTGACGAAACAAACCTACAACCAACCCCTCCCAATTTTAAATTTATTTTCCAAAGTAAATCAAATTCATTATCGATTCCCCACAAGGTCAGCTAACTTTTGATGATCTGCCCTGAAACTTTCATATTATAGACATAAGGGGTGAAAGAACTGGCTTGGGCAGAGTTGGGGGGGGGGCTGCTTGCCACAGTAGGAGGAACTGGGTTCTGAACTCCAACACTCAACGTGGGTGCTGGGAACTGAACCCAGTCCTTTGGAAGAACAGCCAGCGCTCTGGACTGCTGAGCCATCTCTCCAGCCCATCCTTCCCCCTTTTCTTTCTCTTCTCCTTCCCTTCTTTGTTCCATCCTTTCTTTCTTCCTGTATTTTACTTCTGACTCTTTTGTGTGTTCGGTGTGATGCTCAGTTTCCTCATCAACGCAGAGGAGACAACAGCAGTTCAGATGTCTTCAGACTTGTGCCTGTAGCATCGAAATGTATTGAAGGAAAATCAATGCAAAGTAGCTCCTCTAACCCCCAAAAAGATATGTGTTATTTAATGTCGTGTATGTTTAACTAAAATTCAACATAATTACAAGCATCAGAAAGAGGAGTGATCATGATCACTGTGAAGCACTGTATTCTTATTAAAAGTCCACTGCAGATACAATGTTTTTGGATAATGTCTTCTTATTAGTCGAATGCATTGTAGTTCTGAATTTTGTAAGTGATACGCTAAATGATTCAGTGAGGAGACAATGGTACCACTTATGTATATCTAACCAGACCATAATAGGTATGTTAACAACAGAGTTTCACCTCAGGTAATAAAACGCTTATATGATACAGAAGGATATCTGCTGCTACCTGGCAAATATCTCTAGGATTCATAACCTTAATATCATGAAATTCAGGAGAGCAGTCTAAATTTCATTTGGCAATGTTAAGCAAAGGTCAATGAGGGAATCAGGGTTTTGAATTAAACCATGAGTTACCTGTGGTAAAAAAAAATACATATACTTTGCAAAGAGTTCTGTGGCCTGGTATACCTATAGCTGTTAGTACGTATGATCAACTATCACATTTGAAGGTAGGGAAGGGACAGCGCAGAACAAGGCAGGCAGCATCAGATGGTGCAACTGTGAGGAACACAAATGTGGAAGGGTTATATTCATATGTCACTGGCTCTCACAAAAGAGTGGCCAGTGCATGCTGGGTCTCTTTCTAAAGGTTTATTTTGTAGTGGATTAATGGTTTATTTTCCATCTATAGGTTTCTTTGGTTAGCCTGGTAGCCAATGCTCTTGGTTACTCAGAACTTGGTGCCATCAAATCCCTACGGACACTGAGAGCTCTGAGGCCGCTCCGAGCCTTATCCCGCTTTGAAGGCATGAGGGTAAGAAGATTCAATGATGCTTCCTAAAACTCAAGTCTCAGTTACATGCTGCTAGTGACTCAGAACCGTGGTAGTCTCCTCACAAAATTAGATAATTCAGGGCTAAAGTCAAAGAGAGCAGCAAGCCTTGTGGAAACGGCAGTTTATTTAAATACACACCCAGGAATTGAGACAGAGCTACACACACACACACACACACACACACACACACACACACACACACACACACCTTCCTCGTGCTATTCTATTTATTGTTTGGGTACTCAGGAATGACTGATAACAGCACTCATCCTACCAAGGCCTTCAGTAGCTAAGTTTGAGGTCCTCAAAGGCTATCAGGTTAATTTTAAAGGCAAAGTGATTTCAGAAGGCTTTATTTCTTGAATTAAAGCAAATCATAGAATTCAGCAGAACCAGCACATCCCTCACATCCAAATCGAGTTGCTAGGAGAATTAGCTACATTATTTCCCACAAGCCTGACTTCACTTCATGGATCTTTTAAGCACCGTTCCCAGTGAGCTTTGCTTTTTCCACAGCCCCAGCCTTGTCCTCCCCTGCTCTCTCCTTTAGCAAGTGTATCTTGTCTCACAATATGAAATGCACACTGCCACGCCTTCAGAGCTGCTTTGCACAGAGGCCAGCTTGGTTTCATCTACTTTGCAAATGCACACGGATATTGAATTTCTTCAAGGCCACGGGGTTTTTATATTAGGAGGTGGTTTGTTTGGGGCAATAAACCCCATCAGCCTTGACTGCAGAATTTACTCATCGTGGAAAATGAAGCCACCCTCCAGCTGCTCTTGCAGCACTGAGCAGAGAGACACGCTTGGCTTGCCCAGTGTGAATTCTATCTGATTGCCTATGTTAACAAATTCATAAAAAAAAAACTGTTGGAAATAACAATCTTCTTTCAGTGCTGACATCATCTGAGCCTACGCTATGCTTCGTGACTTCATAGAAATTGTTTATTTAATTTTACTTTTTATCAAAGAGAGATTGTTTTTCTCATATACTATATCCTGATTACAGTTTCCCCTCTCTCTCCTCCTCCCAGTTCCTCCCTGCCAACCCTCCCTTTCTGTCTCTCATTAGAAAACAAACAGGCTTCTAAGGGACAATAATAATATAAGATGGGGAAAAAAAACCTAAAATACTGAAATAGGGTAAAACAAACAATAGGGAAAAAAGCTCAAGGAACAGATGTAGATACAGAGATCCACTCATTGGTATACTCAGGAAACCATAATGACACTAAACAGGAAGCCACGATAGAGATACAAATGACCCATACAGTAAAAACAAGAGAAAGAATATATATCATTAGGCGTGTTATATATTCTAATGTATATGAAAATAAAAATAAAGCTTAAAGAAAATAAGTCCATGACATGACATTGTGAGACAAGGAGTCTCCAAAGACAATACTGATTTTATTTTATGTTGACCATTGACTTCTGGGCAGGCAGTCTACCCTTAAGATGATTCGTTTCCCCAGTGAAACTCACTTTGAATCTAACAACATTTTAATTTTCAAGTAATTATCAATTGGAGATAGTTTTGGGGCTAGAAATGAGGGAACACATCCACTTATTTCATCTCTAAGATCGCACCTCCTGCAGACCTGTGCAGACCCCACACATGCTGCCCCGGTCTCCGTGAGTTCACAAGGACATTGATCCTGTTGACTCCGAGGGCCTTGTTGACTTGGTGTAAACCCTCTTTCTGCCTACTCTTCTGCAAAGCTCCCTGAACCGGGAGGGGAGCGAGTTGATGGAGACATCCCGTTTAAAGCTGAGCATGTTTTCCAAGGTCTTACTACATGGATAATGTGCAGCTGTAGGTCTCTGTTTTTATCCCCATTTACCTCAGGGAGCAGCTTCTCTGACGATGACTGAGCAAGACACTGATCTATGAGTACAGCAGAATGTCGTTTTATTGCTATGTTTTTGTTTGTTTGGTTTTTCTGTTGTTGTTTGTCAGTTTAGAACAATACTATTTGGTTTTACCCTGGACTAAGTTACAGGTTCTAGGTCACACAAGCAATATCAGGTGTGGGTTCCATCTTGTAAAGTGGGCCTTAAGACACATCAGATTTTGGTCTGATACTCCCATAAAGTTTCCTCATAACTTGCAGGCAGAACACCATTGTACATTCAACGTGTTTGTAGCTAGGTTGGTTTACGTTTCATTTTTGGAATCCTGCAGAGCACCCTCCTGTACCAATGATACTAGCACATGGTTGTAAAGGCTCTTTGTAGGCAACATCTTGACTTCTCCATGTTCAGTGAGTTGTGTAGGTGTTGTCTTTGGCAATCAGACCTTGGCAGGAGTTTGAGAGCAACCTAAAGTCTTGGTAATAGACTGGATTGTTTGAGGGCTCCCATGGCCAACATCTATTTGAAAATTAAAAAAAAATGGTAGAGGTATGGAAACGGTCATCGTACGTAATTTTAATCCAAAAAGGAAACTAACAAGTGTAACAAACGTGACTTAATTTCTAAAGGAAAGAAAACTCAATTAACATAGGAAAGCACTAGAATTTTGGATTTCACATTTTCATGCTGGTTTATATTTTTTCTTGTCTATTTCTACAAGAACATTTATTGTATTTCTAAATAAAACAATAGTTTTCATTGACTATAAGCCCTTAACCATGCCGTCCACTGTGGATTAGAATAGTGGTGCTGGAAAAGCTACTTTTGCTGTCCTTGAGATCTGAAAGCACATCTTCATCTTTCCTGGATTCAGAAAGAAACAAAAGGTGATGGAGATTTTCCCCCACTAAGCAGGTCAGCCTTATAAAAACAAATAGCATAGGCTCAAGGAGAACAACGGGAGGATTGCCAACTAATAATAATGGGATATATTTGATACTCATACACCTGAAGATAAATCTTATGGTAATATATTCTATGTCTAGAAGATTGAGGTTTTTTTTTTTCCAATATGAAACGAAGAACTTGGAAACCCTTAATCCTGACCTTCATCGTCATAAATATACCTGACCTGAGGATACAAATTTGCTGCAATTTTCATGCTTTGTTTGTGAAGGGGCTGCATAATTCCTCTTTCAGATTATCAATAATTCACACATGTTCACAAAGCTTAATATGAGTTATAGCAAGCAATTATTTCTGTGTATATTTATACAGAGTTTTAACCTTACCACTTCCACCCCCCACCATGTACACTTTCCAACTTCATCTTACTATTTCAGGTTTTATTCGTTTCTTTTCAATGTTTCGTGTATTTTTTGCTTTCCTTTCTTGCTTAACTCTTTAGCTGTGCTGTTGTTTGTCTGTCCCCATTAATATGTACTATAAAACACTAAAAGAAACATTCTAAGGTTAGAAATCTACGGAGATACCCATTTAACCCTATCTAAATGTGTCTTCGGGCCAAATGCATCTTCAACGGCTTCCACTTTAACCAGCGATTGCTCTCCTGTCCTCCACAGGTGGTTGTGAATGCTCTTGTTGGTGCAATTCCCTCCATCATGAATGTGTTATTGGTGTGTCTCATCTTCTGGCTGATTTTTAGCATCATGGGTGTGAATCTGTTTGCTGGAAAGTTCTATCACTGTGTTAACACGACAACAGGCAACATGTTTGAAATAAAAGAAGTGAACAATTTCAGTGACTGTCAGGCTCTTGGCAAGCAAGCCCGGTGGAAGAATGTGAAAGTCAACTTTGACAACGTTGGGGCTGGCTACCTGGCATTGCTGCAAGTGGTGAGTATGTTTGAACCTGAAAACAGTTCAAACCATGCTACCCAAGACCCCCCTCTGCGGCATGCTCTGAATCATTCCTATTTAAAGTAGGAAGGTAGGTAGTTGATGACACCTCAAGTTAGTTCTTTGGTTCTGAGGAAAACACTGCAGTTATTTTGTTTCCCTAGGAGTGCAGTTTTGAATATTTTCACAGAATTTCTTTCTTCTTCCTATATCTTTCTTGTTATATTGTTGCCATTGTTTCAGTGTTTAATTTTCTGTAAAAAAAAAAAGTGCATATACTATATCGATGATTTAAATGTATGAATTCTTAGCCAGAAACTTTCCATAGTGTCTAAAATAATGGGATGCTATTGTGTGCAGAAATACAAATCTCAAAGGATACTTTTCAAAATAGGTAATGGTTAATGTTTTTAATGTCACGAAAGCTTATTTGCTAATCAGTTATTAGTGGAAATGAGTTGTGCTTGAATACAACTATTGCTTTCATCCACAGACTTTATCTTCTTAGTGGAAGGTTTTAAGATAAGATTAAGATGGGATTTTCATTAATCAAGTCTCCATTGTGTTTTACTACAGAAAAAAATAGCATAGAATAGCTCCCAAGAGAAGTGAAGAAATCCTAAATTCCTAATATAAATTTTGTTACTTAGTAGTAGGAAGGTACTTGATGTCACCCCATTCAACTCATTTGAATGTCATAGAAAATGTCATGGTATTATGTGAAGAGATACTTATAAAAATGCCCTTGTATTGACGTCTGGTAAGTGCAAGGAGTTTGAATGAGATATTCATAAATATTTTTAATATGTATTGAACACAGGCCACATTCAAAGGCTGGATGGACATCATGTATGCAGCTGTTGATTCGCGGGACGTAAGTAGCTCTCGGATGCTATGCACAGCTACTAGATTGCCCATGGTAAACCCTGGTGAGAGCTGAACTGAGAGACTTGGAATCTTCATGGCATAAGCATTTACCAAGAGCAGAAATGATTGGCAGAGTGCTCACAGTGTGGACAATAGTTTGATTGCTGTGGGTATAATATGTAATAGATAACATGTCTACTGTAAAAACAAAATTCTCAAATTACACAGAGTGTAAGACATCAGATTAGCCCTGCAAATAGAACTGTTCAGAGTAGGAAGATAACTCAGTGTGCTGGAGTCACTCGCTTTTCTGTTTCCTTAGAGAGCATGATCAAGTCCCATGCAGCAACTTCTAGGAACTCAGAGCACAGACAAGCCTGCAGACTTCAAGGAAACTCAAACTCAGAGATACGAAGAACTGGTTAAAACCTGTCAGCTTATCCTGAATTTTTCTCTTAGTTGCTTTTCTTCTATTAAAGCTTTTCCAAAGACAAATTGAAGATATTGCCAAAAATGCCGGAATAATAATGGTGATGGTGATAATAAATTAGTAAGCCCAAACTGTTGGCTGAATTTGTATCCTGAGGAATACTTGTCAGGCAGGCTACGATGGAAAAACAT
Organism: Rattus norvegicus; assembly: GCF_021556685.1. Lineage (NCBI taxonomy): Eukaryota > Metazoa > Chordata > Mammalia > Rodentia > Muridae > Rattus > Rattus norvegicus. The sequence continues at coordinate 49,326,061 of NC_141536.1, read as the reverse complement.
ATTAGATTCCAAAAGTCCAAGTTTCAAATGTCATGCTAGTTTGAGAAAATAACTATTTTTGGAATGATAATAAAATGATATGTGAAGGCATGATGAGTTCCTATTACGTAGCAGCACTCACTCCATTATTTAGTCCAAGGGTCCTCTTCGCTAATCATGTTACATATTTTCATGATTGTTTAGGTCAAACTGCAGCCCATATATGAAGAAAACCTGTACATGTACCTGTACTTTGTCATCTTCATCATCTTCGGCTCGTTCTTCACTCTAAATCTATTCATCGGTGTCATCATAGACAACTTCAACCAGCAGAAGAAGAAGATGAGTATTTCTCATCCCCTACCCTTCCCTACTCAGGGCATCAGTCCGCCGTACAGCCAACCAGTCAGGACATAACTTAGATGGTGTTTACATGCTTTTCAGTCTCACTACGTGGCCGTCCTTAGTGGCCTCTCTCCTTTCATCCATGGTTACAGCTGTCCTTTCTGACTCAGTAATATTCCCCATTACTTCAGGACATCAACGATTATGCAGTTCTTCGCATGGTGCATGGGGTCTTGCAGGAATGACCCTTACCAGTTTCTCAGTCTCATCTTCTCCCACACCTCATTTTCGTCTTCTACCCCTGTATGTGCTCATTCCCGCAGGCACCCACATCACCAGCAGCACTTGCTACACGGCAGCTACACAAGTCTTCCTGACCTTTTCTGAACTCAGCCACACAATGGCTTGCCCGTGGCTTTAGAAGTGATATTTTCTCTTCCTGAGATGCGTTGCCGAGCAAACTCTATATTGTACATTAAAGCCTTAAGCTTAAGTCTGGCTCTCTCGATTTTTGCTGTGTCTACAATGACTTTCCTTCCTTCCTCCTGTTCATTCGCTTGATCTTTGTTTTATTTTTTAACCTACCCCCATTTTGCACAGCATTGAACATTTTTTTCCATGGGCCCACTGAAGGAACATGATACCATGCAATATACCAATGTAATTCTTATGCCAAGGTTAAATACAGCAGAAAAACGTTAAACAGCAAGAGAGGAAGAAAACATATTTGACTCCCTGAAAACATATTTAAGGACTTTAAAATTCATTGCGAATATAATATAATCCAATTAGGGTGCTGGACTAATCAGAATTTTATGGGCTTATGGGCTTTGCATAATATTAAAGTCTTCGGCATTTCACATAAATGGGAGAAGCAGAAAAATAAATCTATATTTAGCAAGATAATATCCATTTAAACTAGAGACAAGACTAAAGGAAGGCTTAGTAATACTTCAGTTTAAATACTATTGTAACACAGGTTGGGATTGTAACCAGGCTACTCTGTGTATTTACTTTGGAGGTCAAGACATCTTTATGACAGAAGAACAGAAGAAATACTACAATGCAATGAAGAAGCTCGGCTCAAAGAAACCTCAGAAGCCCATCCCTCGGCCTGCAGTAAGAAAGCTATCTTGTACTCATTAAAACTCTAAGACGATGTTTCAGTTTTAATGTTTGGATCAGAGCATATTGCATGATGTCACTAATCTATCACACCAATCTAATCATGAATCCCATATTAATAGGGCAGCAGACCCTGCAGCTGCTGCAATGCTAGGTAGCAGGTGTCAAGTTCCTAAAATACTAGGACCTTCTTGCGAGTTGGTGAGATGAGACCTCCAACTCAGAGTCCAAAGAACTGGCACCAAGTCAAGAGTCACCCTCCTGCTGCCAACATGTGTGGTTGCTGCCCTTCTGACCATATTGATGTGTCCTTTTTAAGTGGATGCAGGCTTCCAGATGACCCTTTCCATCTCTATATCTTGCCTCCACTTTCTGGCTTCTTCCTTTCCTTTCTGCCCTTCCCTGTTATAAAGCTCATTTTAGCTTTTCCTTCTTTTATTACCCTTTATGGTATCATACGAAGTAAACAACATTTTATAGCATTTTCATAATAAATATGTATCATTAGACTGTTATAACCTCCATCTCCTTCTGCCCTCTCTTATGCTCTCCGTATGCTTCAGTCCAGGTGCCTTCCTCCCTGTAACTAGTAACGTCCTGTCTTCACCTCATATCACATATACTCCATAGCGCTCTCCACAATCCCTTACACCCTTTCCATTTTCATGTTCTACTGTCTATCTAGATTCATGACCTTCTTTCTCTTTGTATTATCTATAACTTAATATATATTAAGTTTAGGTTCTACACATGAGAAAACCATCTGACTTTCTGGGTTTTCTTATTCTTGAGGCTGGAAAATATTCCCAATTTGCTTGGAAAGGAAAACTGTCTCAAGAATTTTGTTTCACTGAAACAGAATAAAGATCATGCAAATGCATAGTCTGTAACGCTTCCTAACATGGACCGGTGTTATTGTAAAATTATAAAAAATGGCTGTCTTTTACCCCGCTAGGTTCAGCACTGCAGTGCCCCAAGATATCTGGTAGATACCTTGCCAGAAACACACAACCCAATTCTGTGGCGGCTTAGCGTCTCTAGCAGCCACACACTCTCTTAATCTTAAATCGCCACATGAAAGAACACACAACACAATAACCTCTGATCCAATTGATAAGATATAATTGTCCACCTCAACATACAAAGCCCTGTACACATCCATCCCTTAAGAATATTCATAACAACCTGTAAATACACACAGTGGAATCTTAACGTCAGCCTCCATGTTCTCGGTGGCTTCTCTGCTGTCTCCTCCAATCTCCCGTCCTTTCCGTTCCAGTCTCCTCCTCTTCCCTCAAACTTTTCTCCCACCCATCCTTCCTTCTAGTCCAATGACAGGCCTCGTTCTATCCTGTACCTGCCCTCAACTGTTTGACATCCTAAGACTGGCATGATGACGGTGGGTCACGTTCACAGAACTGCACCCTAACTCACCTACCTTCTCAGATAGGGAAAAAAGTAAGGCAACTGAAGTCCACAACATAACTCTACCCCTGTTCACAAAGCCCATGATCAGCAAAATTCATAATTAAAACGTTCATGAATCCCATCAGTAAGTTCACTTTACCATATATTTAAAGTAATTGAAACTGGGAGACGTAAGATAGGGAGGAAGGATAGGAAGGCACCTCACATAGAAAGGAATGAATGAATCTGCTTCATCAAAGGTCACTGATATCTGGAAAGCTGAGGGGTAAAGTAAGGAACTTCAGAAAAGTCTTAAAATAATGATAAATGAAATAAATTATTCATCTAAAGGTCTATATTTACATTTTCTCGAATCTTCACTACTAATTGAGATCATTTTTAGAGAAATAATCATAATTAATCAAAACAACTTCTAAATATTTTCAACTAGTTGCCACCAGTTTCTGGATTATTTTGCTCTCTTTTCCTATGAGACCCAGGTAAACAGAATATGTTTGTTATAGGCATGTGGTATGATACCTCTCATTTAAAAAGAAAAGGAAGTGAAATAGAGCTGAGATATTATTTAGTGAACGGTAAGGAGGGCGCATACCCCAGGGCCACATGTGTAAAGATCTTATTTGCAATGTAACCAGAACACTGATTATTAGTTGTCCACTAACCCTATCTCTTCTCTTTCTAGAACAAATTTCAAGGGATGGTCTTTGATTTTGTAACCAGACAAGTGTTTGACATCAGCATCATGATCCTCATCTGCCTCAACATGGTGACCATGATGGTGGAAACGGATGACCAGAGCAAATACATGACCCTGGTTTTGTCCCGAATCAACCTAGTGTTCATTGTCCTCTTCACTGGGGAGTTTCTGCTGAAGCTCATCTCCCTCAGATACTACTACTTCACGATAGGGTGGAACATCTTTGACTTTGTGGTGGTGATTCTCTCGATTGTAGGTAAGAACAGTTCAGTTACAGAGACATGTTCTTCAAGAGAGCCCATGGGAATGGCTTCTACTCAAGCCACAACATTCTGCTAGTGGTAAACAGAGCCAGGTTAGGGACAAGGTGTATGTTTTTAAAATACATCATGATGACACAGTGGTGTTAGTACTTTTCTTGGTCATGGTCTTACTGTTGTGAAGACCCTATGCTTATAAGAGAAAGAAAGCATTTAATTAGGGATTTGCTTACAGTTTTAGAGGGTTAGCTCATGATCATCATGGTGGGAAGAAGAGAGGCACAGCACTGGAACAGCAGCTGAGGGCTTTAAATCCTGATCCACAGGCAACAGGAAAGGGGTGCAATATTGGGCCTTGTATGGGCTTTTAGAAACCTCAAAGCCTTAGATAGGACTGGCAAAAACAGTCAATTAAATGATTCCTGATAATATTCTACTATACGTCTAGACTGGAACCCTAGCACAATCATCATCAGAGAGTCTTTTTAAAAATAATTATTTAAGGGGCTGGGGATTTAGCTCAGTGGTAGAGCGCTTACCTAGGAAGCGCAAGGCCCTGGGTTCGGTCCCCAGCTCCGAAAAAAAGAACCAAAAAAAAATAATAATTATTTATTTTTATTTTATGTACATTGTTTCTTTGCCTCCATGTCTGTCTGTATGTATGAGGGTGTCAGATCTTGGAATTAGAGACCATTGTTAACTGCCATGTGGGTGCTAGGAATTGAACTCTGGTCCTCTGGAAGAACAGTCAGTGCTCTTAACTGCTGACCCACCTCTACCATTCCCATCAGAGACACTTTATCCAGCAACTGATAGGAGCAGATATAGAGACACGCAGTCACACATTGTGCAGAGCACTAGGGATCCTGTGGAAGAGGAGGAGGAAGGATTATAGAAGCCCAAGGGTTCAAGGACAGCACAAAAATACTATCCTCAGAATTAACTAACCAGGGCACATAGGGGCTCAAAGAGACTGGAACAACAATCAGGGAGCATGCATGAGTCTGAACTAGGTCCTACACACATATGTGATGGTTTTGTAGTATTCTTGTGGGACTCCTAACACTGTGACAGGGGGCTGTCTTTCACTCCTTTGCCTGCTTTGAGGATCTGTATCCTCCTACAGATCCTCATCCTGCCTTGACATGAGGGTATGCAGGTAGCTTTATTGTAACTTGTTGTGGAATGATAGGTTGATATCCCTGCTCTTTTCTGAAGGGAAACAGAGGAGTAGTTGAGTCTGGGGGACAGGGTAGGTAGGGGAAAGGAGCTGGGAGGAAGGGAAGCTGTGATTGACATGTAAGATGTGAGAGAAGAATAAATTATCTACTTTTTTTAAAAAAAAGAAACCTCAAAGCCTACTCTCAGCAACATACTAAATCTAAAAAAGCTATATCTACTCCAAAAGCCACACCCACTCCAACAAAGCCACACCCACTCAACAAAGCTACATGTCCAACAAAGCAACACTACTCCGACAAGGCCCTACCTCCTAACCCTCCCAAAACGGTTCCACTAACAGGAGACCAAGCATTCAAGCTTATGAGCCAATGAGAACCATTCTCATTCAAACAGTTCTATATATAACTCAGAGAGAGAGACAGAGAGAGACAGCGAGACAGAGAGAGACAGAGACAGAGAGAGACAGAGACAGAGAGAGACAGAGAGAGACACAGAGAGAGAGAGACAGACAGACAGACACACACACAGACACAGACACAGATACAGATACAGACACAGACACAGACACAGAACAAGAAAGAGAAAAATCAAGAGGAGATAGCCAGCACTGCACAAAGCATTAAACAGTCTTTCATAACAAAGAGCAAAGGCATTTGACATGAGTCTTGTAAGAAGGATGGGGTTTTTAACAAGAGGAAAAGAAAAATGAGACTATTACAAAGCTCCAAATGTAGAAACTAGTTCAGATGTGGTCCACTTTCTCAAACTAAAGAACGTCACTCTCATTGAGAACAACGAATTAACTTATTTCAGAAATAATCTTTACTTTCATTGCCATATTTTATGTAGAGTGGTGAAGTATATAAGGGTAAACTTGAATTGTCACAGTAATATTTTAGATTACTTTGGATTTTAAAAAAAATCACATTCCTTTATAAAACCATGTCATAGAATCATTTTATTAAAACTCTTAAACATTTAAATCTCAATATTAGAGTAGATTCAAATGTGAGGTTCAGTTTTTTGTTATTTTATTTTTTAAAAGGAGGAATAGACATACGGCACTCCTATAACATCGATATACTCACTGTCCATCTGGCTTCTATAATTTTCCATAGGAATGTTTCTCGCAGAGCTGATAGAGAAGTATTTCGTGTCCCCTACCCTGTTCCGAGTCATCCGCCTGGCCAGGATTGGACGAATCCTACGCCTGATCAAAGGCGCCAAAGGGATCCGCACTCTGCTCTTTGCTTTGATGATGTCCCTTCCTGCGCTGTTCAACATCGGCCTCCTGCTTTTCCTGGTCATGTTCATCTACGCCATCTTTGGGATGTCCAACTTTGCCTACGTTAAAAAAGAGGCTGGAATTGATGACATGTTCAACTTTGAGACTTTTGGCAACAGCATGATCTGCTTGTTCCAAATCACCACCTCTGCCGGCTGGGACGGACTGCTGGCCCCCATCCTCAACAGCGCACCTCCCGACTGTGACCCCGATGCAATTCACCCTGGAAGCTCGGTGAAGGGGGACTGTGGGAACCCATCCGTGGGGATTTTCTTTTTTGTCAGCTACATCATCATATCCTTCCTGGTGGTGGTGAACATGTACATCGCTGTCATCCTGGAGAACTTCAGCGTCGCCACCGAAGAAAGTGCAGAGCCTCTGAGTGAGGACGACTTTGAGATGTTCTACGAGGTCTGGGAGAAGTTCGACCCTGACGCCACTCAGTTCATAGAGTTCTGCAAGCTTTCTGACTTTGCAGCTGCCCTGGATCCTCCCCTCCTCATCGCAAAGCCAAACAAAGTCCAGCTCATTGCCATGGACCTGCCCATGGTGAGTGGAGACCGCATCCACTGCCTGGACATCTTGTTTGCTTTTACAAAGCGGGTCCTGGGCGAGAGTGGAGAGATGGACGCTCTTCGAATCCAGATGGAAGATCGCTTCATGGCTTCCAACCCCTCCAAGGTCTCTTATGAGCCCATTACCACCACCCTGAAACGGAAACAAGAGGAGGTGTCTGCTGCTATCATTCAGCGTAATTATAGATGTTATCTTTTAAAGCAACGGTTAAAAAACATATCGAGTAAATACGACAAAGAGACAATCAAGGGAAGGATTGACTTGCCTATAAAAGGAGATATGGTTATTGACAAATTGAATGGGAATTCCACCCCAGAAAAGACGGATGGGAGTTCCTCCACAACCTCTCCTCCTTCCTATGACAGTGTAACAAAACCAGATAAGGAAAAGTTTGAGAAAGACAAACCAGAAAAAGAAATCAAAGGGAAAGAGGTCAGAGAGAATCAAAAGTAAAAAGAGACAAAGAAATGTCTTTGTAATCAATTGTTTACAGCCTCTGAAGGTAAAGTATCCGTGTCAACTGGACTCTAAGGAGAGGTCCATGCCAAACTGACTGTTTCAACAAATACTCAAGGTCAGTGCCTATACCAGACAGTGACCTCTGTCACTGCCACTCTGTGAGACAGGGTATCAACATTGACAAGAGGTTGCTGCTTCCATTACCAGCTGACACTGCTGAGGAGAACTCCATTGTGCAAGTGACCCGTCATCACGCCCCCAAACTCCATTAGTACAACGCTCCTGTCATCTATTTTTAACATTCACATTTGCCATATTTTTACAAAATCTGTCCCAGTGTATCTTCCTGGTCCCCACTTCATAGTCTGTTCATAATACTATGTCACTATTTTTGTAAATGAAGTTTACGTTAAGGGAAAATATATATATAAGAATCCCATGTTGCTAAGTCCACAAGTTTCTCCAGTAATCATAAAAAAATATTTTGCCTGAGAGATGAAATTATTGCTCAAAACAAAAAAAAAATAAATTCTAATGTTAACAGTTTCAAATGCTTCCACTTTCTGGATGGCGTTAGCTTACAAGTATTTTGGTCTATTATGTTTGTTTATATCTGAGCAGTTATGTGCCTGTAAAGACTCCTCTAATATTTAAAGGATTATTTTTATGCAAAATATTTTGTTTCAGCAAGTGCAAATTTTATTCTGTTTCAGAGTTCTATATTTGATTTTAGTTAAGCATCCTCCCTCCAAAAAATTTATCTAACATTTCTGTTATTTAAAAAAAAAACTCTCCAAAGTATCACTTTAGAATAGTTGTTCCACTTCATGTCGAGTATTTCTTTGCCATCTTCTGCTCTCAGCAAAACTGACAATTTATATCAATTAAATACCCTCTGTTATGTAAATAGTTATTTTATCCTGTGGTGCATGTTTGGGCAAATATATATATAAACGTATATATAGCCTAATACACAAATTCTATTAAATCGAATGTGTACCACAGTGTATGTGTCTTTTGCAAGCTTCCAACAGGGAGGTATCCTGTACCATTCATTACACAGAAATAGTTGGGGAGGCTATCACTAATGCATGCTAATATTGCCTAAGCTGCTCTATTTTAACCAATCCATTTATCACACGTTTCGGTAAGAAGAGTCACATGTTGGTGGCAGAATGAATTCAACCTGCTCTCTGTCTCCATGTCAAGAAATTCTCATCGATATTACTTTAAAATAATTTTTTTTGCATCGTTAGTTTAACTCGAGTATCACAATGTGTCTTTATTAATTTCAAGGAGACACACTGTACAGGGCCTATTACCAAATCCTACACATCATGGTTTGCTAAAAAACAAAAACAAAAAAAGATCAAGATTTGTTTAAATATAAATAATGTAAAATATAATCCGTTTTTCTTTGTCAGCATTTGTACATAAGAAAATTATTTTCAGGTTAATGACATGGCACTTTATTTTACCTTATCCTTTTGCTTCTTATTTTTAAATCGAAACTCCAAACTTTTGCATCCAAAAAAAGACTTTTCAGCAGATAATTTCCTAAAATAAAAGTTAGACAATGGGTTTTATGGATTTCTTTGTTATAATATATTTTCTACCATTCTAATAAGAGATACGTTGGTCAAAAATCTCAAACCCTGACCATTTTCTACCAACTCTGGTTGCCTGCAGAGAATCCTTCACTCATGGAAGTTTGGTTTTTTTTAACTCAGCTTTTGTAGCATTTGCAGACGCAGACTAGGTTTATTTTTTTAAATCCTGCTGCACTAAAGTTATCACGGCTATAACATGGGCTCTGGCCTTTTTAACCAGGAACAAAGTGGGAAAGTTGTGCAATTACCTAACATGATACAATTCTTTTCTTCTTTTACTTCTTTCCTTTTTGTTTTTTTCACAAACTGAAAGTTTAAAGTTCATTCCTTTTACAAAACTATTTACTGTAGTGTACTGACAAACTGCATGCAGGGAATTGCTACTACTAAAAGAATGGTGAGCTACTTCATTATTGAGCCAAAAGAATAAATATTTTGTTGTTTTTTGGTTGTTTTTTTTTTTTACTGTATCTCATTTGTTGGACTGAGGTTTTTTGTTTTTCTTTTTTTTCTTTTTTTTAACTATTGGCGGGTAAAAATTTACACAACAAAAGAAAACCTGTATTTGATTCGACATTTGTATTCATAGAAGTTCACATGAGTTTTGTAACACCCTGCTACATTATCTACCGAGAAGTTTGTCAAAATAAAGACTAGTTAAAAGCAGTCTTGTGAACTATTACTTCATCCGAGGAGCAGTCCATACGATCGAACCTTCGGGTCTCTTAATAATGGCAGTAGCCCTCACCACTGACTGTCGATTTCAGTTAATTTATTGAATCACTAAGAATCTAATCTCCGTGCTTCTGGGTCGCAATGGCGTTGTGTCCTAACATGTTGGTGAATGACACGTCACTCACACTTCGTTTCCTAACGCACTCTGTAGCCTATCTAGTGTTAGTGACACAGGGATTGAGAGTTTATTATTGAGAGTTTATTATTGAGAGCTTTTCAGGGTTTCTGACATGTTTGTCAATTCAATACTGAAACTTTATCTCAACAGAAACAAGTTGCAATGAATAATTTTAAGAGGACTTAAATCTAAATACATATTTCATAGTGGCCCCCAAATAAATTCCATAACGTGAGTAATGGGATTCACTTATTGGCTTCTTCTTGGTCAAGTCGATTTACAGGTTTTACCAGAGAGGCTAAATACTGACTTGCAAAATCCTAAGTCTTTTAAAGCACTGTGATATATAATAAGTTGCCAAGCTTCTGGAAGCAACCAATGAATAGGAATTACATCAGATGAGTCCCATCTTTGAATGTAGTGTGTAGTGTGTAAGTGTGTAGTGTGTAGTGTGTAGTGTGTAAGTTGTTCTCACTTGAGAAGAGAACACCTCTGAAGGATAACTTCTAGAAAAGTGTTGTTATCCAAACACAGAGGCATAGACACAATTTGATACTTTTAAAATAACTGATTCTGTACATAATAAAACCCTTCCCATTAAAAATTTTATTTTGGAACTTCTTGTGAAAAGTAACAGTGACCCAATCAAATTCTCCCTCCCTGAAACAACAATGCTATGACATGAAGAAAACTTAACTTTATTAACAATGATATTGGTATAAATAGCTAGGGACATCTTTGTTTTGAGAAATGTGAGGAAACTGGGCATTCTGATTTTCAACAATTGCAGGCAAGGAAAATAATGCCTCCGACATGTCAAGTAAGTAGGATACAGTAAACACCACGAAACCCACGTCTACGCACTGCATCCACTCAGAATAATCTTGAGGAAGTCAATGTTGACATTTTATAAAAATGTAATATGATCAGGGCCAGAAGTTCTGACCCCTGTCTTCAGCTCCATTTTTAGCATCAGATTAAAGGTTTAATTCAGTTCTCTCTCTCTCTCTCTCTCTCTCTCTCTCTCTCTCTCTCTCTCTCTCTCTCTCTCTCTCCCCCTCCCACCCACCCTCTCATAGCAAGGTGACCTTGAATTGGAGTTGTTCTCTATACATTGTTACCAGATAGTCAAGAGCTCCCATTTGACTGCTTACTCTCCTAATAAACAAAAATGATAGCAACAGCAATATAAAGATTAAAAACAGACTCAAGGGAAAGGTTGAGAACAATTTTTAGTAGAGTCTGAAAGACAAGCAATGGGTTGGGCAATCTATAGTTCTGAATAGCCGCTGGAGGTGGGAGATTGAGTTGGGGAGGGAGAAAGTCATGCATGGGAGAAAGTCATAGAAACAAAGAAAGCCACACGTGTCAAAGGAAAGCACTCTGACTTTTGGGTGAGCATCCAGGAGGGCAAAATTAGAGAAAAAGAAAAACTACCACAGGTCCAGGCAAGCCCCTTTTGCCCCAAGACAAAGGATTGCACCAGAAACATGTGATTAGAAATATAGACAGTTTATTAAAATAGAAAATACAACCAAGAATGGCAGTGGGTGGGACAGCTGAGGGAAGAAACCAGGCATTGGCCACAGATGTATGCCCTTCACTGGACATTTACACAACACTTAGCTCTCCCAAGTTTGTATATTGGACTTCCCCATGCCTGTTCCGTTCATTATGTGAATTCCAGATAGAGATCGACTTCCAACCTTTCTATGCAAGTTAGCTTATGATGGTTGTTATTGTTGTTGATGGTGATATTTCAGCTTCTAGTCTGTATTTTCCCATCGTGATCATGCCTTCAGTTTAATGTTCAAAAATCAAATTGAGTATTCAAAGTGAATTGTGTTCTTTAAAGAATACAGTTTAACATTTACCTAGAAAAATGTATATAGTCAATCTGCATTTTAAAATTTACTCACATAACAAATGATAGTCAGAAACATACTATTCAATCTGACATTAATCAAATGAATAAAAATGTCTTCTTAGAGTTGAAAGATACTCCAAATAATTGAAAGAAAGGTTACTGTTTCTTTTGTATATTACAGAATTCTAATAGACAGAATCTGGTATACAATACAATGTATTTAAGCCAGTCATTTGGAAAATTGTCCCAGAGGAATAAACTTGGTTGTCATTAAAAAACATTTAACATACTACCCCAAGAGGTTGAGTTAATGCATATTTTCAACCATAACTCTTATTATAAAAAAATTAAACATATATGTTATTCTCTTATAACAGCACATAATATTGTACAAGCCAAAGTGTGTAATATTTCGATGCTTCCATCAAGGTTCTTATGATCCTTCTGTTTGCAATATTTCTCCTCACTCTTCCCCAGAGCCTTTCTGGCCTCCATAATTCTAATGTCCTGTTGAAGGACATATCTAAAACTCCCAAAACTGAACAGGACTCAAATATCTAGGAAGTCAATTCTCCTTTTCGTGAAGTAAGAAACAACCATATAATATGCTCTACAGGTGCTCCGCCACCACCATCTATCAAACGCTTCAAACCCCAACACCCCTCAAACTGTGTGTTCTCCAACACCCCAGTGCTCTGGCCTCTCTCCAACTGCACTTGCTACCTCTTCACCTGCATGGCCTTTCCTCTCCACCCCCCTCTTTTTAATTTTTTTCTGGATAAATCATGACCACTAAGGCTGTCTCAAATGCCATCATCCTTTAAGAAAATTCCAACTTTAATTAATAGAGAAATGCCCTTCTCCTTTGGTTGTACTGCGCATGTGCACTGGTGTTAATGAACCTGCGTTATCACTGCTTCCTTTTTCATTCAACTCTGTTAATTCATCAGAGTGTACACAAGATATGGAATACAACTTTTTAATTTCCTCTCCCCTATTTCTTTCATCGACTATGATTAGCAGAATATATTGTTGTCAGTATTTAGATATACAAGCAGTAGAATCAATTATTTCGGGAATATGAATGACAATAATAGTGTTTAGATATTTAATGAAAATAACTCTTCAACCTATTATCTACATTCACACAGTCCGCCCTATGATCAGGTGAAAAAATAACAAACACATAAACACACGCACACAAGAAAAATACTGTACCTTGTATTATGGATTAGAAATAATAGTTATCATTAACAGAAGCTCTGGGACCAAAGAACTTAGTTAAATTAACTATTAGTGAAGCGACAGTTTCGTCTTGCATGACTGAGGTTTTTTTCAATACTTAATTATGTCGATCTTCATTTTAATAACCCACAGGTACTCTGGTAAGGATAATTAGAGGATTTAGCATACTGAATATGTACTTTTAGCATAGGATGAGACAACTACCCTAAAGCCTTCAGGTTGTCAGGTATTTAAGGAGAGAGATGAAAGGGTTTTAAATAGGCTGCAGTAACGCATGGATGAACTCACAGTCATTCCAGAGAGATTCTCTCAGACTCCGGAACAAGGTGAGAGGGCTCTGAAGTCCTTGCTTTTCAGTCTTCGTTTTAGAGACCCTGCTTGCTTTGGACTGCCTGCTGCAGTGGTTAATTTTAATTGAACTAAAACACCTAGGGGGTTACTAAAGCACACCAGGGGTGATGGTATTTCAGTTAGATGGCTAGGTCCTTTGGGTTCTGACATAATACATGAACCATCTGAAACCATAAGACAAATCCTTTCTTCCTTAGAGTGTCTCATGAATAATTTGGGCACACTTTTGAAAAGATAACAAAAAAAATAGAAAATAATACCAGAAAATACTAGCAAAGTTAAAACTGGCATGTGCATATGATTAAAGCAAAAATAGTTGTAAGAGTCCTAAGAGTCTTAAATGTTACACAGTAAACTTTAAAATGTACGCGTGCAGGCTTCAGAGCTCCAAGAGGTACTGCTACTCTGCCATTTTATCTATCTGTGGCACCTCAGCTTGTCTCCCAGACTTAAGCTGACACCACTTCCCATCGGGTACTGTCCTTGTTAGGTGTCCACCAGCTGTGGGTTATCTACTGCAATGGCTGCTTCTCCTTCAGCAATGGCCTTTAAGGCCCTCTCTGCATGGATTCCAAACCTGTCACAAGGTGCACTAGCACAATTGGTTTACGTGTCTCAAACCCCCGCCCCCAACATACACACAGTCCTATGTTTTCCATGCCTCCAAAATCAATACCATGTGATTGACTCTTAAATTGACAAGTTTGGCTACCAGCTTAAGGTGTATCCTTGGCTTGCCTGGACCATAGCTTCAGAGTATTAATCCCCAATCAACGGTTTCTGTTATCCAAGTGAGGCATGAGCTTCATGCAGCTCAATGATGCTGATCTCTTACTATAGTGAGTGTTTCAGTCCCAGCTTGACCAACATTCTATCATCACAGTGAATCTCAAAGGTGTTCACATTGGTGATGCTAGCCTCTTGTTAATCATAGATTATTCCTCAGCCCCAGATGATCAGAACACACAGGTTCTTAGTACAAAATTCCCAATACAGTCTTTGCTTCCTTCGTAAAATTCAGCAAGCCAGGCTTCCATGGACCATATTTCTCTCAGCATTACTATCTTCCATAGTTCCTACAAGGTCAGCTCAGTTATACTGGGAATCCTCCAATGCTTTTATATCCCAAAATTCTAAATGTTTTTATAATCCTCTAACTGAATATTTGAAAACATAAAGGACCACATAATCAGGTGTGTCATAGAAATACACCATTGCTCTGGTACCAGTTTCTGCTCTTACTTCGCCTCTGTTTCTATGATAAAACCCCAACCAAACTCCAAGCAACGCAGGATAAGAAATAGTTTATTCCACCTTATATTTTACTGTCTGTCATTAAGGGAAATCAAGATAGGAACTCGAGCAGGAACTTGAAGCAGAAAATGTGCAGGAATGCTACCTGCTGACTCAGTCACACGTTCATGTTTAGCTAACTTGCTAATTAATCTTATCTGAATGCAAGTGAGTTAGGTTTTCCTGGGTAATAAATATTTTGGAATATGTGTGATGGCATAGAGCTGTAGTTCTAGTTTTTCTCTACTGAAAACCATGAAGTATCTGTCAGACAGTGCCTCTGACATAGAACCTAAAGTCCCAAATAAACATACTTGCTTTAAGGTAGCTCAGAGACCACTTAAAGGATGAGACCGAACGGACAGTGGACTCAACAGGGTCAATCTACTATTATTAACAGATATAAGCAGACAAAATTAAAAACAACTATTTTCTGGGGGCAGAATTTATTTCTAAAAGAAAAAACTGTAAGATGTTCAGGATGTGGGGTAAATGTAAATCAATTGCTTAGCCCCCTTAAAAATTAACTTGGTAAACTTAGGAGATTTGGCTGTTTACATTAATTTTTAGTAAAAATATGCGATGGACATAAATATTTAGACAGCAATCACTCCAGTACATCATGTCCCTTTATCAAGTCAACATCAGTAGCTTCCCCATAAGGGCCTAAGACCACTGCATCAGCAAGTTTTTGACTGGTTTATGGTGCTAGATGTGAATAACCTCCTGCGAAGCCCCACATCCAATCAGAAAGCAGTTACTTAACGCCAGTCTTGCTACCATTGTTCCAGTACAAGCTTCGTGGCATCTGCTGGTGCCATGAGAGCAAGCCAGTGGGGAAGAAACGCTATGCTGGGATTCTTGACTATCAGCAGGGAAGACACTCTAACTAGATCCCACGGAAAACAAACCTTTATCTGGTGTTGTTTGGTTTCTAGTTTTGTTTGCTGAGACACGGTCTTACGCTGTAGCCCAGGCTAACCCAGGTGGAACTTAGCAGTCAGTCCATAGTGGCTTCAGACTCCCAAATATCGGGATAACACCCAGCAACAGACATTTTTTAGTGCTGTAATTTCAAATTGCACACAAATTTTTGTTTAAGCAAAAAATATGCGTACTTTGTTCTTTCAAATATTCATAATACATCTAAGGGAATATTTGGCTTTCTAAGGTCCATTAATATTGAATCAACGTAGTGCATTAGAGAACTAGAAACCCAGTTAAACTTAGTGCAGAGGGGGGAGGGGTGTGAAAATCCACATCCAATGCTAGGAAAAGAGACCTGGGATGCAGCTTTCTTGCTGGCGAGGTAAGGTTATGTGGCATTGATTTGGGGTAATAGAATTATGTAAAAATACATAGCATTATGTAAAAGTGCATATAATTTGGCAAATTGCTTTAAAAGCAGGGAATTGGGGGTGATATCATTCCCCAAAATGGCCTCTCCTTAGCTCTTAGAAGATGTATAACTCCAAGCAGCTTCCCTAGAGGACACATGGTTGTCAAGGAGACAAGGAGGGCCCTCCTCCTCTACCCTCTGAGCTGAAACCAGCTCGGCTGGTTTGGGAGCAATATGGAAACACAACAGTCAGCCTTTTTGGTGCTGGCAGTGAAAAGCCTATCAATAATCTAGTGCACTGAAGGAGAAGAGAGAAAAAAACCACAATCACACACACATGTGCACACAAAAACACACATATGTGCATGCATGATATAGCTGTACAAACACATAAACACATGAAAAGACACACACACACACACACACACACACACACACACAAACACACGATTAGGAACAAGAATGAAGCTCCTTAACCGTCTATATACCTAGGTAAAATTTAAACAGACCGAAGTACTATCTTTAGAAAAGCCCTTTATTTCTTCTAAGCTTCAATAAGAGAAAAGCTACTACCTATCTGAAATAATGTAATCTCTGTCTATAAAAACTAATGGCTGTAATTAAAACCAAGTATATGAGCAAGTAATGAAGGCCATAGTCTGATAACTGTTTAGACTAATGGTACAAATAATAGTCCCTTTTTTTTGTCTATAGTCTTGTTAAATTCTAAACACACTTATTTTAATTAGAAAGTTTGCTGTGACATCTTCTGTGTTTATTGTGCTACCCTGCATCCTTCAGTGAAAATAAAAGTATAAAAAGGGTATATAAATGCAAAACTTCTTGCATGTAAACTCTCTGAGTTTGGCCAATTGCTTCTCTTGAAACTAATACCACAAGAAAATTCACATAATCTTTTTTCCTGGATACTTTTTGTTATGTATATATATCTTAAGTTTAAGTTTATATAATATTTAATCAACTGTGTTCCACAGCAAGTGAGGACTGTTTTCCTCTGATTAGGCCCACCTACATAGAATGGAAACCTCCTGCACCAGGAGGTCAGCCTAAATGACCCTTTGCACACTAATTCCTCTCTTTAGACACACAAGCAAATGGATGGGGGCAGAAATAATTATTCTGAATAAGGTAACTCGGATCCAGGAAGACAAATGTCACAAGTTCTCCCTCACATGTAAATATTAGCTTTTAATAATTGATATGTGTGTTTAAATTGGAATAGTCACTTAAGTTGGGAGACTAGTGAGGGTCTGTTTCAATTAGGGTCTTTATTGCTGTGAAGAGACACCATGACCACTGCAACTCTTGTACAGACAAGCATCTAATTGAGGGTGGCTTACAGGTTCACAGTCCATTTATCATCATGGTGGGAAGAATGATGGCATGTAAGCAGACATGGTGCTGGAGAAGGAGCCAAGGGTTCAACATCTGATCAGCAGGCAGCAAGGAGAAAGAGGGGAGAGGGGAGAGGGGAGAAGAGGGGAGAGGGGAGAGGGGAGAGAGGGGAGAGAGGGGAGAGGAGAGAGGAGAGAGGAGAGAGGGGAGAGGGGAGAGGGGAGGGGAGGAGAGGGGGGAGAGAGAGGGAGAGAGAGAGAGAGAGAGAGAGAGGGAGAGGGAGGGAGAGAGAGAGAGAGGGAGAGAGAGAGAGAGGGAGAGAGAGAGAGTGAGCGAGCGAGCGAGCAGTGGACCTGGCTTGAGCATCTGAATCTTCAAAGCCCACCCCTAATGACATATTTACTCCAACAAGGTCATAGCTATTCCAACTTCCTAATAGTGCCAAATCCTATGAGCTTATGGGGGCCGTTTTCATTCAAACTACCACAGGGTCCTCCAATGGTATTTCAAAGAAGAAAGAAAGAAGGCCGATGGTATGAAGGGGAAGGGAGAGAAACAGGTGACTTAAATGTTGTACGTAAAACTACTACTGTAAAAGTTCCCTGAAGTATGTAATTTACATAGATATTAGGAATTTAAAAAGAGTTATCCTATATCCTATAACAGGTTAATGATGCCTCAAGCAGACACCATAGGCTGCCAAATAAAAATCTCTTTTGGAGTTATCTCTTTTGGAGTTGCTGCCTTTTGAAGTGGCACAGACACCCCCCACCAAACAGCACAAACTGTGTTTATTACTTTGTTAGTCTCCAGAACCTGATGATAAGATAGTATCACTGAAGACTCCATATACTGGACACGTAATTCATGGCAAAGCTGCTACCAACCTGGACGCTTCATCCCCACTGGCTAGTTTTCACAGTGTTGACAAGTACTATACACACTACCAGGAGAAAAAATGTATCAAGAGTCCCGCTTATCAGTGAAGCCTGTGTGAACTATAGTAGTGACTGGCTTGGCAAGAGGTGGCCACTGGTGCAATAGCAGCTTGTTTCCCATAGAATGTAAAGCCTGCCCCACACGAGAGAACTCATACTTGGTAATTTTAACTGAGCGAAAACCTGTCCTTTTGGATTATGTCTTAAATCTTTCTTTTATTGGATAGTTTATGTATTTTCATTTCGAATGTTATTCCCTTTTCCAGTTCTCACCCTCCCCTGCTGCTAGGAGGATGCTCCCCCTCCCACCCACCCATTCCCACCTCACACCCTGGCATTCCCTTACACTGGGGAAATGAGCCTTCACAGGACCAAAGGGCTTCTCCTCCTATTGATGCCAGACAATGCCACCCTCTGCTACATATGCAGCTGGAGCCATGGATGCCCCACCATGTGTTCTCTTTTGGTGCTGGGAGCTCTTGGGGCGGGGGGGGGGATCTGATTGATATTGTTGTTCTTCCTATGGTGTTGCAAACCCCTTCATCTCCTTTCCAACTTTTCTCCAACTCCTCCATTGGCGTCCCCTTGTTCAGTCCAATGGTTAGCTGCAACCATCCTCATCTGTATTAGTAGGGCTTTGGCAGAGCCCCTCAGGAGGCATCCATATCAGACTCCTGTCAGCAAGCGCTTCTTGCCATCAGCAATAGTGACTGGGTT
Organism: Rattus norvegicus; assembly: GCF_021556685.1. Taxonomy (NCBI): domain Eukaryota; kingdom Metazoa; phylum Chordata; class Mammalia; order Rodentia; family Muridae; genus Rattus; species Rattus norvegicus. Next base: position 49,307,156 of record NC_141536.1, on the reverse strand, counting down.
TGGTGGATGTATATGGGATAGATCCTCAGGTGGGGCAGTCTCTGGATGGCCTTTCCTTCAGTCTCTGTTCCACTCTCTGTCCCTGGATTTCCTCCCATGAGTATTTTGTCCTCCCTTCTAAGAAAGACTGATACAGCCACATTTTGATCTGTCTTCTTCTTGAGCTTCATATGGTCTGTGAATTGTATCTTGGGTATTCTGAGCTTTTGGGCTAATATCCACTTATCAGTGAGTACATACTTTGTGTGTTCTTTTGTGCCTGGGATACCTCACTCAAGATGATATTTTATGGTTCCATCCACTTGCCTAAGAATTTCATGAAGCCATTGTTTTTAATAGCTGAGTAGCACTCCATTGTGTAAATGTACCACATTTTCTGTATCCATTCCTCTGTTGAAGGACATCTAGGTTTTTTCTAGCTTCTGGCTATTATAATTAAGGCTGTATGAACATAGTGGAGCATGTGCCCTTGTTATATTCTGGAGCGTCTTTTGAAAATATGCCCAGGAGGTCAGGTAGCACTATGATGTCAAGTTTCCTGAGGAACTGCCAGACTGATTTCCGGAGTGGTTGTACTAGCTTGCAATCCCACTAACAATGGAGGGTCATAAATCTTAAGAGATGACCTAATACTATTATTAGTCTAGTAAATGGATGTGGTAACAAACTTCCTCTAATTCTTATACCCATAGATTAGCACATCTTTCACAAAGAAGCTTCTTTTTCCATATATGACAATTTAAATGTACAGTTGGTCAACACGGAAAGACTAAGAGACTGTGGAGTGCTCCGCTCTAAATGCAACACCTCTATCTGTGAAGTGACACTATTCCTAAGGAGACATGGACAACCATCTACTGACCCCAGACAAGCAACTGATGGCAGACCAAAGCAAGGATGCCGCCAGGATCCATCTTGGTAAACCGGTGAGCTTTTTTACGGTTAGTTATAGGAGTGCTGTTAGGGGTTCATTCCAGGAGCAGACATGACTCAATGATAGCTTCATCACCCAAAGCCCACACCAGCATGCCTTAGAGTCCATGGATGCTGAAAGCCTCTAGCACACTACACACAACCTGTGGGCAGCTCAACCAGTTTAGTGGGTCTGTTCCTCTGAGGAAGCTTGGCTTCCCCCCTCCCCACCCCCATCACAATAGGTTTGCCTGCATTTCCTCTCTCCTACTTCCAAATCTCACTCCACCACTTTGCACTAACTTAAAATATTCAATGATCTCTTAATTTGTACTTTTCATATGAGAGCTAAGAGAGCAGAAGCTATTCAACTTCCCCAGATACTATTTTTAGGTAATTCCAAAACAAAGAATGTCATAGATGTCTGAACACTGGAATTACGATTTGTCTTTATGTATACTAGATGCAAATTTATTTTCAGATATAATTCTCATCTGTGTGTATGGATGGTGATAGATTTCAAGATTGCAATAGATTTTAGGGTAGCACATTTCAGACTTCCTTTATTCTTTACATGTACACAATATAGCTGTGGGGCCACTGGGTTCTAAAGTCTTTTATTTTATTCTATATTCCAAGTCAAATGATTGCAACTCTTCTTTGAAGAATAAAATAAAATTCACTTTCAACCCTAGTGCTGTGTCTTGGACAGCACATGACAGGGACAGTAATCCCCTATAAAATAGGATGATGGATCTCATAGACCAACATTAAAAGGTCAATCCTCCTCCACTTCAGTTGTGTTTTCTAGAACTCGTTGTGGATTGAGTTTCACATAGCTGCCAGCTGGAAACAGGCTCTATGCTGAGGTTTCCAGATTTTTCTACCTCAGGATGCTGCATCATGTTGATTTGCTAACAGCATGCACTGTTATTTGCTCTCCAGTTGTGAAAATCAGAAGTTTCTCCATGTGTGGTTTTGTAGAGTAGGCCAATAGCTCAGCTGTGATAACATAAATGTAAAACGTCTCCTTTATCTTACCAGTGGTTATAAATTTGTCAATAGGAAAATAGAAAATAGCTACTACAGACCAGGATACTCTGTGTTTAATGTACATAAAATTTATTCTATCTCTTATGTAACCCTACTGAGATAAGTCTTATCCACCATAATGTGTGTGTGTGCGCGCGCACGCGCGCGCATGCGCGCGCGCATGTGTGCACGCTAAAATGGAGTTCCAGCATCACAACACCATTAGAAAAAGCAATGTTCAAATGCAACTTGTGTTCTTGCCAAAATCTGCCCAAAGTCAAGCCACGTTGGGCATAGTCTCTAAAGCCATCTGAGACATTAACTATTGCAGTAGTATTTTTAGTCGATGTTTTTTATGATGTCACGTGTTTAATGTTACTTCACATCCATCAGGTATCTTTTTATGTAGATGCAATGGAGCATCATCAGCAAGGCTAATTATAGAAGAACACGTTTATTTTAGCTTTACAGTCCCAGAGAATTAAAGTTCATAATGGCAGAGTGAAGGCAGTGGACATCACGAGTGGTGGCCAGAGTAGGGAGCTGAGAGCTCACACCTCAACCTTAAGTGTGAACTGTGAGGCAGAGATCAAACTGGAAATGGCATGACTCTTCAAACTCTCAAATCTCACCTTCAGTGACATATATGCTCCAACAAGGACGAACCACCTTCCCTGACGGCGTCACCAACTTTAGACCAAATGTTCAACTACATAAGCCTATGGGAGATATTTTCATTCAAGCCAGATTTCTTACGTTTCTGGTGTTGTGATTAAACACCATGAGGAAAGAATTTATTTCATCTTTCAGCTTGTAGTCTGTCATCTAGAGAAGCCAGGCCAGGGACTTAAGGCAGGTCCCTGTAGTCAGGGAGTGAGGAGAGACTATGGAGGAATGCAAACTACTGGCCTGTTCCTCACAGCTTGCTCAGTTTGTCTTCTAATACTATCCAGGACCACCATCCCAGAGGTGTCACCACAGAGTGAGCTGAGCACTCCTACATCAATATCAATCAAGAAATTGCCTCCTGTACTTGCCGATCAGGTTGGGGTAGTTTTCCATTGAGGTTGTCTCTTCTCAAAGCTTACATCAACTTGAAAACCAGCTAGCATACAAGCACATCTGCAGGCTGGAATTGGAAACTAGGGTTGCTAAATGGTTAACTGGTTAACCCTATCCTCATCCTCTATTTGTTTTTGTTTTGTTCTGTCCTGTTTTGTTAGCACAATGTGTTGGTCATCATTGCTTTATGTCTTATATTTTTCCCTTTCAGAGTCTACGGATCCTGTCCTGACTGACCATGACATTCAGAACCATTAACAATTTCTGGGTTGAGATGCAGTCAGTGTTAAATAGTAAATGTATCAGCAGTGATGGGAAGAAACACATTCACTAGCACTCCTCTGAGTTCCCAATGGAGCAACTGGAAGAGAAAACAAATCAGGGTATGAGAGAAAAGTGAATGAAGAAAAGTCAGATTCAAAGATTCTGAAGTTGGTAGAATTCCAAAAGAATGCACTGGGTCTGTGGGCTGGCTTAGCAGATTTTGGCATGCAATCCTGGTGACCTGAGTTTGATCCCCAGAATTCACATGAAGGTGGGAGGAAAAAGCCACCTCCACAACAGCCTCTAATCTCCACACATGAACCATGGTACATTCACTCACACATACACATCAAGCAAACATTCTCCCCTCCCTTACCCGACCCCACCTTTGGAAATACACACCAAAAAAAAAAAAAAACAACCAATAATTTTGTAAAGGTAAAAGTATACACTGAACTGAAAATACAGACAATATTGTCTAATATGTAACTAACAAAAAATAATGGTGTTTAAAATAATATATAATAAAAGTAAGATCTACAATAGTTCCTACAAAAAACAAATCTAGAATTTGCAGAAGTCTAAGGAGAAGCCCATTCTGGGTTACACTATGTGTGCTAAGTCAGATGGTCAACAGCTCTTTTAACTCCTCCCAAAGAGAAGTCAGTCTATATTTTTCACAGAAAGCTTTTGTGCTCTGTGACTCCCCTAACCAAGAGATCTCAACAGTTGGGTATTTTGAGGAATTCTGAACGTGGCCACAGAGAACATTCTGAGGAAAGCAGCCTTGTTCCATGAAAGTTACGCATCCTCAGACATGTGCATGAAGAAGTCAGCCACAAGGAAAGGCCACAGGGAAGAAGGGCTTTGAAGGCAGTTCTGGTCTCTTGTTTCCCTGCCAGGAAGATATGAGAGAGGAATAAGGAAGGCAGTCAGTGACTTCTGAAGTCCCTGGCTTCTGAGTACACATCTCTCCCTTCCGAGCATGGATGCCTCACAGAAATATGAGAAGGAATGACACACGAAACCTTTGGTCTGTTGACAATGACGACCACAGTCTCAGAGCAGCAACCCTCAGACCTTGTAGCCTGGATCCCTAGAGATCCCCAACACTTCTCCAAGGGGTCACCAGAGTTAAAGCCATTTGCCTTCACTGCTGTTGATGTTTGCATGATAACTGTAGTGTGGAGAGCTGCTAGCTCTCACTTTTGAGTCAGGTCCAACACGCTGAGTTCCCGGGGGAGTGGTGTGTGTGCCACACGTTAATTTTTCACTCCTATTTTATTTGAAAATGTGCCAAACTCAGCCACAAAAATTTGCTTCATGAATTTGACCACTGATTTTTTTTCAAGACCTTACCCCCATTGGAAATGTGAAATAATCGTGCCACAAATTGGTGAGTACAGGAAGAGCCTTCCGTGATATGTGCCACCTGAGGAGATGCAGTTGGTGTGTGAACTGCAAAGCCAGCTCATTTGCCACAGAACAGCATTTTACTTGAAAGCACTGACAGACAAGGCAGGCTTACTCAAGACGCTGGAACTTGACAGGTGTTGTCCTGAGAGTAAGGTGTCACTTCAAGGGGAACAGATGACCAGATGACACTTTTTCTTTAACTAATGAAAAAACTCAAACCTTAAATCAAAACTAGAAATTTTAGAGACTCATATTTGCTGCCTGGAGCTTGAGAGCTTCCTAGTCAACTTTTCTCATAAACCCAGCGATGATACTGGTCAAGGTGGATTTGATATTGCACAATGAAAGGCACCATTCTTGGGAAATCAGAAGTCACTGAAACTGTCTGCCAGTTGGTCAATGCAAGACTGTATTGTTTAGGAAAAAAAAAATCACTTGTGACTCATGAAGCATTCGAATTGCAAAGCAAAGGAAGGAGGGCTGGAATGTGCCTTTAGTCACAGCATGTGAGCAACTGAGACAGAAGCTCCAAAGTCAGTACCAGTATGAGCCGGATTGTAAGTTCAAGGCCAGCAAGACTGCCTCAGAAACAAATTGCGAACTGTTTTCAATAGGTTGTACATGTGATGGAGAAATCAAAGTTTGATGATGATAACGTTTTTCACTGAACGCATACTTGCCACATCTTAGGGTAGCTGCCAAAAACATTGACAGGCATCTGGAAAACTATGGCATTTTCCCCCTCTTCTCCCTACTCTTCATAAGCTTCAACCAAATCAATATATTGACAATCAAAGGAGACATGGGGATGCAGCTCTTTTCTATTAAATCACGCACTGAAGAGATGACGTGAAAAGGTACAACTCTTCTTAGCACGTTTTCTTTCTTTTAAAATGTGTAGTTCTTTCTTAGACACACAGTGTCTCCTGCAACACTATTTAGTAGTTTTATTAATTTTAAATTAAATCAATAAATGCGCCAACTTTAATTTTTCTGAGTTTCAGTATCTGACTAAGCAAATGGCAATAAATGTAAACACAACGGAAGTTCTTGAAATTTTATTTTTTAAGAATATAGAGGAATCCTGAAAAAAAACATTTAAGATTGCTGAGAAATAAAGTATCAGTCTACATGTTTCATGTGAACAGATTTGACGTATACATATTTTGATTATGAGGTAAGATATGGTCCACCAACACACACACACACACACACATGTTTTATATTACACTTACATAATATATAAGCATGTCAACAGTCAGAAGAAAACCTACAACCTTCTACAGACATGAATGACATCACACAGGTCAGTGTCCTGTGGCCTGTGATTGTCTGTCAGAGATATGAGTGTAATAATGCTTCTGTTCTCATAAATTGTTCAAAATTCATACATAAATGACAACCTCTTCATACCAACTGTATCAAGACATCCCCATTTATATTAACCAAAGGAAGATTCCCACTATTACACCATGGAGTTATTTCCCAAGTGTTATTACAGAATTGTTTTCTTTTACACCGTGTTCTGTATTCACTAAGCAAGAGAGCTAAAGAATAAATCCTGCTTGACGTGTACAGCAATAACCTTGGGTGGACAGCGCTCATAGCATTACTATTAGTTCCTGGCTGGAAAGTGGATTTAATTCCTTGAGGGGCACTTAATATTCTGTAACAAGATCTGAGGAAATGTTACAATCATATTACCGCATGAAGAGGTACAGTAAGTCTACAATTAGTAGGGTACATGGGGAAACTCATGACCTAAGCGAAGATCTTAGGGAAGCAAAGGCACTAATTTTCTATTACGCTTGAATTCATCTTTAGAAAATTTTTCTAAACAATTTTTATCTAAAGCATCTCTGGAACTGAGCCGTCATGTGAATGCTGTTGCGAACTACAATTTATTTTTAGCTAGAATTGCAGATAACCCCTTTGTTCTGTTTACAACCCACACACTCGTGAAACATTCCGTCTTTCCTCACACAAAAAATTTGTTGCTGCAGAGGTCAGGGAAGAGACTCACTTTGTGGTTTCCAGCAGCATGACTCACTCGGATAAGGCCCCACATTTTATCAAGACAAGGTTGCCATGGCAAGTGGAGCTAGGGTCTTAGCTGTGTGAACCTGAGAACACTCTTCAGACTTGGAGTGTATACGGTTCCATCGATACAAACTGAGGGCTGCTAGTTAAAGCAGGCTAGCTCCCTTCTCTGAGGAGACGCAAGAAACTCTGCCCAATCACATTTTTTTTCCTAGCTAAATAAAGAGTATCAGCTTTTACCCAGGAGAATTTATAGGAAAAGAAATTTTGAGGACCAGTTAAATGGTCAGAAGAAGGCTGAGCCAAAAGCATTAGAATGTACACTTGTCAAATGAAGGAGGCTAGAGTGACACATCATTAACCTCCTGAGTCCCCAGGTAGCATTAGGGCTCTCTCTTGCCCCTGTGCATCCTATGGCTTAGGCAGGCTTTTGTCCATGCATCCATGGTAACCCTGTGCGGCTCTGACAGCCCTCTGTGCACAGCCTAACCATTCTTCTCACCACTGAGCCTTTAACCATCTCTATCCTTTTGCCTTCTCCAGACACATTTCAGATTGACATGTTTCAGTACACAATTCCCATTCAGATTTCTCGGGTCATACATTTTTTTTAACATGCGGGAACTCCCCAACCATCAACTGTTTCGGATATGTGTTTTCTAATTTTCTCACATTCTCACATAATATTCTCATTGTATACCTATGTTCCATTTTCAGACCTCCTCTACATATCCCGGCCATTTGCTCCTCTTTTTCAAAAGATGAAGGGAAGTTGGGGTTTATTAAAGTGTTTTAACACAATTTAAGAGTTTGTGTTAAAGGGGAGAGAAAGATGTATTAAGTTTGTTTGCCCCCCACCCCCGCCCCGCTCATGTTTCTCAAGATAGTACCATTTCTTCTTCTTCTTCTTCTTCTTCTTCTTCTTCTTCTTCTTCTTCTTCTTCTTCTTCTTCTTCTTCTTCTTCTTCTTCTTCTTCTTCTTCTTCTTCTTCTCCTTCCCCCTCTCCTTCTCCTTCTCCTTCCCCCTCTCCCCCTCTTCTTCTTCCTCCTCCTCTTCTTCCTCCTCCTCTTCTTCTTCCTCCTCCTCTTCTTCTTCTTTTTCTTCTTCTTCTTCTTCTTCTTCTTCTTCTTCTTCTTCTTCTTCTTCTTCTTCTTCTTCTTCTTCTTCTTCTATCTTTCAATTTTAGAAATTTTTATTGCAATGTTCTCAAGCTCATGGAATCTGCAGCCACATGCAGTCCACCAACATGCTCACCAAAGGCTTTCATATTCTATATGCTGCCTGCCCACCCCCCCCCCAGAATCTTTTCTATTCTATTACAAATGTCTGTATCTCTGATTGCATTGCCCTGGTGTCCTTCTGTGGGTCTATTTTTTTCCTCTGTAAAGCTTCTGGCATAGGTGCTCTTAGTTAGTTACTAATGTGATGATTGCATCTCTAGCTCTGCCTGGGGTGTTCCCCTCAGTCTCTTCGCACTGGGTTGTTTGTTTGTTGTTTATTTGTTTTAATCCCTGATATTTGACCTTGTCAATTTTTGTTGAAGGACAGACATGATTGGCTGAATATGAGGACAGGCAAACTAGCCTTCAGTAATGCGATAATGAGGCTGGGGTTGTGGGGAGAGGCAAGAGGCACGTGGATTCTGGTAGACACCCTTCAGGCTCCAGTGATGTAACACAGTCCTAGTCCAAGGTGATGAGAAGCAGGTCTCAGGCCCTGAATCTGTCTCAGCCTTTACGTAAGACCTATGTTTGCTTAGATTGTACACGCCATCGTGTACTTCCCAGTTTCCAATCTTCCCCCTTAGGTGGAACGGGGTGTCTAGAGGGGATGCAATTGGTATTTCCCTTTTCCATATGAAGACTTAGAGGCGGCTCAAGTTAGTTAACCACTTCTGTCCTCCCAAACAGAAAAACAAAACAAAACAAAACAAAACCAAAAGACAACACACAAAATCTAACAAACAAAACCTCAGGACAAATACCTCTGTAGTAAGATGTAGAGTCCTTTGGGGTATATGCCCAATGGTGGAATAGCTGAGTCATGTAGTAGATTTATTTCCAGCTCTTTGAGGAACACGACACACTGATTTTCACAGTAGTCTGCACTCTGAGTAGCAACGAAGGGAACATTCTCCTTTCCCCACAGTCACACCAGCAACTGCTGACATTGGATGTTTTGTGTTTCTTATCTTATTCATTCTGATTGGGCTGAGGAAATCTCAGAGTAATTTCAAGTTGCATTTCCCTGATAAGTAAAGATGTTAGACATTTAAAATAAGATTTCTCAGCCATTTGTCTTTGATCTTTTGAGAACACTCTGTTGAGTTCTGTGGCCTAGTTTTTTAAATTGGGTTGTTTATTTTCTTGATGTTTACGTTTTGGTTTTTTTTTTTCATATTCCAGACACAGAAACCTCTGTGAGATATGTATCTGGTAAAGACTCTGTCCCCATTCTGTAGGCTATCTCTTCACTCAAATGATGGTGTCCTTTACTGTACAGAAGCTTTTTTATTCCCATGTGGTCTCATTTGTCAATGATTAGCATGAACGTCTGTGCTACCAGGGTCCTGTAGAGATGCTTGCCTTTTCCATATCATTTGCGGCTCCACTTACAATAGGAAGGAAATGGAGAAGGCTAAATGTCCATCAACTGATGGAATAGAATGAGCATGTGATACATTTACACAATGTAATCTTTCAGCTCTTTTTTAAAGATGAAGTTAGAGAGTTTTCAGGTCAATGAATGGAACTGGACAATCACCGTGAGTGAGGTAGCACAGATCCAAAAGAGTGAACATTGCTTGTGCTCTCTCATAGGCAGACAGTCACTGGGAATCACTAGATATGTGTCCTTCATTTGGGACACCCAGAGAAGGACACTGGTGAGGACCCACTGTGGGAGAGAGAGAATCTTCCCATGGGAGAGGAAGATACACTGATATAGAGGAGGAAAAAGATGAATAAAGAAGGATAAAATGGAGTGGGGCTTGGAGGAGGACCAGGTAAAGAAGGAAATATCAGGAGAGATAACTGACATACAAGGTCCTCCGAAAATGGCACCTGATGACACAGAAGACACAGCTCAGCAGTTACGAGCACTGGCTGCTCTTCCAGATGCCTTGGTTGAATTCCCAGCATCCACATGGCAGATAACTGTTAAAACCCTGAGGCCTGCAAGGAGAAAGACTGAACCCACAATTGTCCAGTTGTTTTATTTGGGGGAGGAGCCTTCCTCTCTTCAGCTTTTTTGCTGTGCACAGGGCTGATACTGGTGCTACACATGTCACCACACAGTATGGGATTTAATAATTTCTATTATTAAATTGCAAATGTGAGTTGGAAAGGCTTTCTTTCTAAAGCCCTCTAAATATATCTTTAGACTGCTGTGAGTGCACAGACCTTATCCCCAGGGTGAAGATGACAGAGGACGGTGAAGCTCTATTGAGTTCTAGGCCAGCCTGGTCTACATGCAAATTCCCAGCCAGCTAGAGTTACATAGTGAAACCACATCTCTTGGGAGAAAAAAAGAACCTTTCTCCCCCCCAACCCCCGTGTGTGTGTGTGTGTGTGTGTGTGTGTGTGTGTGTGTGTGTGTATGCGCGCACTCACGCGCTCATGTGCGTGCATGTGAGTGTGTGCATTCTTCATTGTCTCCCTTCCATAGTTTGGTCTGAAACATTGCTAAACTTTTTGTAATGTTTTGATTCATTCTGTCTTTGATACTGCTACTTTAGTCTCTGCTATTCTTTTAATATAATTTCTTCTTGCTGATATGTGAAGTTTTCCATCTGGGAGCTGAGAGAGATGTCCAGTCCCGCAACATGACACATAAATTGAGTCACCGATTGTCATTACTTCTTGATGAAGCAACAGAGCCATGAAATTTTACAGTAGCTATTGCTTACTATTTGCTCTATCCATTTCACTAGAATTCCCTCTGAAAAACCTTATTGGAAAATGGTGTGCCCCAAAAATTCAGGAAAACGGATACTCCTTTTTGATTTGGAACTCAAACGAGACTAAGAGTAAGACATTGATTAAAATAATATACTGTGTCAAATTCAGTGTAACAAACATCTAAAACAGAAGGGAACTTGCTTTACTTTATTCTTTTCTTACTTCTTAGATAATTATGAAGAAGAAGAGGAAGAAGAGGAAGAGGAGGGAAGGAGGAGGAAGAAGCAATTGCCAAACTGGGCTGGCGTGGCAAAAAGCTGGAGGTGGCTGTCTTTTGTGACATAAAATAAAGAGTCTAGAGTCTCCCTTTTACACTACAGCTAGAGCAGTTATGGAGGAAAGATGATCTTTAAATCATCTGCATCCTGGTACACACCATAAAGAATCTATGGAACAAGATGGGCCGGATCAATGCATGTTGTTGCCTAGGATAATTCTCTTCAATATTTTGACTGGTTTGCGAAGCTTTAGGGGGGAGTTATTTATATTATTTCTTATAAACTATTGGCAAGCAACCCTACCCGTGTAGTTCATATGCCTAGACTCATGACCTAGATTCTAATATCTGTGAATCTTGGCTAGAATCTTCTGAGCTTCTTCAGAATGCAATTAAAATTTAAACAAACGTGGGAATGAGCTCTTTGCCTTCCAATTTCAACAAAAGACTGCGGTACGGGCAGCTAAACATTTGGTGTGCATTCAGCTCACCATTCAAAACATGTAAATGCAATTAACTCTCACAAGCTCGCGAAGTGCTCTCCCACGGGAAACCCATCTCTACCTGCCAATGAAGACAGAAAACGCGTCAGCAGCACTGACATAGCCTCATCTGGTATTTTAAATTTTAATGACATTTTTATACTCATCCTTGATTCACTTGTTATCTTGAACTCATTAACTGTCTTATGTCGTCACCTTCTCATGTCCTTTGAGCCTGCCCTTGCACGGCTGGAACATTGTAGCTATGAGTTTTCAGTTATGAAACTGATAAATAAAGGCCAGTGAACAGTTAATGTGTTGGGTTTCTGGATAGCCAGAGTGCAAGCAGGGGCTGGTCCCAGACTCTTCTAGTGTCTATTGCAGCCCTGGCAATTCTGCCTGAGCTCTTATCTAAGTGCAAAACTTGAAGTTTAGACAGAGCAATGCAGGCCACTGACTCTGAAGTCCTTTCCTGACTGTTATTATCTCCTCATCTACTAACTTAACCTTGCTTTTAACAGCTTCAGTGTCATACGCATTTTGGAAACATGCAAACTATGTGTCATCTAACAGAGACATAAAACTAAATAAAGACCTTGCCATTAGAAAAGGTCCAAGGTAGAAAATCCACACAAAAGTACAAAGCTGTATATTACGGATGGAAAGGTGGACAGTCCAGTCACCGGAAACAGGTAGAGCAGTTTGTCCAGCAACTAAAAGAAGAAGTACACAGAATCCAATATTCACCTCCACACCCATCAGTGTCTCCTCTGGAATTTCAAGGTGTTTGAGTCTCAAGTGGATAGTTATGGAAATGAAAAGTATATGACCTGATGGTGTAATAACATTCTTCTCTTTTGATATGGGTTTCAGTACATTATTTTGTTTTCTATTCATTTTCAGGGAGGGGCCTGTGTGCGACAGCGCAGTCCACATGTGGAAGTCAGAAGGCAGCCTGCAAAAGTGGTTCTCTGTTTCCATGTGTGTGTCTCGGGATGAAATGCAAGTTATCAGCCTTGGAAGCAAGTAAATCTACCCACTGAACTCTCTTGCTTGCCTGAAGGTGTCTTTCTAGTAACATACTCAATTCAAATTTTAAATGACAGCATTCTAGCCTGGACTTTCAGGGATTTACTGAATATAGTCCCAACAGCTTTAAGACCCATATTTTTGCCTGGTAGGTCATTCTCCATCTGTATAATTTGCATTTTCTTTTTAAATGTCCTTTGAAAAATATATAATTTCTCAGATCTACTTACCTCATTACTAACAGATTACATATACTTTAAGGTATTTTCCCTGGTGATAATTAGTGTATCTAAATTGGCTAATTCCATAATTCTATATTATATGTCTCTATCCCTGATACCTTACATAAGAAACATAATACAATGGTGTCCAAACACTGAGATCCACCTACACTCTACATACCTAAACACACATGTGTGCAAACACAGACACACATATATGTAACTATATTTAGCTGGTACCAAACTATAAAGCTATGTATCTCGTACACAGATAAAATGATAGTTTACTCATAATATTCTCTAAATTCCTAAAGCAATGACCAACATAGCACAATTCAGTATATTTTCTGCTGAAGGAGAGTTACAACAAACAACTATGTATATAACTGTTCCAAAAGGCTAATTAAGGGTTTACACTTTTAATGACTTCACAATAATGGAGAGTATCAAAAAAGGATGCAAAAAGACCAGGGAGCTGTGTGTATATATTAATGGGTTAATCAAATTAGTTCTTTGGAAATTTCACACTCATATATATTACATTATGATTATTTTCCATCCCCACCCTCTTTTCTCCTTCCACTGTCATCATCCTCTCCTTCCCACAAGTTCCTTTCCCACATTTATATATTTTTGTTTTGTGAGTTGCTGAATTGAACCAGGGTCCTTTAGGTGACCATTTAGAACCTGGTACCTTCACCAGCGGGTATTCAACTAAAGACAATGGCTGTCTTTCCCCCAGAATCCATCAGTGGCTAATAGTTCAACAGGAGTGGTAGGACACCCTAGACCCCTCTCTAAATATGGAATTAAATGCTTGGAGGCCCAGTCTTGTACATGCAGATGGCTTCAGCTGTGAAATCACAATTACAATTCCCAAGTCTTGCTCAGAAGACAGCATTTTCACAACCTTCTTCCTATCTTCTGGGTCTTATAATGTTTCTGTCCCTTCTTCCACAATCTTCTCTGTGCCTCAGAGGGGACAGTATAAACATCTTGTTCAACCATCCCTTCTTCTCTAATCTGGAACGACCACGCACTTTTGCATTCACCCTTTGCAAGGAGAGGCTTCTCTAATTAAGGATGAGAATAACACTTGTCTATGCTTACAAACGTAAATATCTATAAAGCAATTTGATTCAAGCCAATTTACTTAATAGAAATAGCATGTGACATGTCAAGGACTTACAACCTCTCTTTAAACATAACTTTTAAACGGAGTTACAGTTCAAGGTATGAACTCTCTCCCACAGGTAATCAGAGAGCAGTTGGTTGTACACGTAACAACAGTGCCACTATTGCACCACGGGCACATCAGAGTTGTCTGAACAACGCTGTTTCTGAAATCCATAGGTTATTAAAGAAAAATCCTGGTGTCTGCTGTGGGATACATCCTTATAAGTCAGTCATGAAAGACCCCGAATCTGCCAGACAGTACAGACAGTCGCCATTTGGTTTTGTCGGAAGCAGTTGTTAAGACTGCATTTCTGAAGACGCCATACACCCTTGCTGCAAGCTATAGAGAAATCAGGCTTGAAATGAACTGGCTACCCTTCATAGTGCCAGAAGGTGCTATTCAGCCTCCTGGAGTAGAAAAGGCATCAACAGTCTTACTAAGGTGCATTATTGTTTTGAGAAAACACCCTGAAGGAACCATCCACCAAGGAAGTAGCTATTAATTTAAACTTGAAGAAAAGAAAAAACAATTGGCCACGCATAGAGGGAAGAGAGGAATGGTTTAATCGGAAAATGTTAAAAGTGTACACATCCAGGGTGCAGCAGGAAGCAAGTATCATAGTGTCAAGTATGATATAAATCTCATGGAAGGAAGAAGGGCATCCTGCAGCTAGAGACAGATGAAAGGCGTGCTTAAGTCTAGATCCTAAGAACTGAACGGGGTCAGACCATGAAAGCCTTGTGCTGTGCAGGCCATTCCAGCCAAGGAAGCAGGGAACCTAACTGCAGATCTTCACCACTGCCACCCACCTCTCCTCCAAATGCAATCCCTCAGTGTCACCCCACTTTGTAGTAAACCACTGGAAAGCAGCCCCTCCTCTCTGCCTCCATCCCCAGTGGATCACAAAGATCTCCAACCTTCCTCCATATGCATCTTGTTATTCCCCAACTCTGGCAGGCTTTCTCTGTGCACCAAGGCCTGACAGAGAAGAAGCAGAAAGGTCAGGGTAGCCTGTAGGTGAGCTTGGATCTTCACTCTTCCTCCTCACTTTACTCATGAGGAGTTCCCACATTCCCGTAGTACTCTGTCCATATCATTTAGATCATTAATATAACTTGGGTAGCATTCATGCATGTTTTACTCTCCAGTCCAGTTCTTCATTGGTCATATCTATACTGTCAGATTTTTTAAAAATGCTTAATAAAAAAACCTATCAACTTCTAACTAAAAGTATATTTTAAAACATTCTCCCAAAGTGATTGACACTGTGTGTCTAATTATGTACAGTCTTGTCCTCAGTGAGTCTTTCAATCACAAAACTGTAAAACACAATAGAACAAAATGAACACTAAATTACATAGTACAATAAGGTCACTTTGATTAAGGATCTTCCTCATCCAAAATATGGCTATGCTGAAATTGTTTCTAAATAAAGAGATGAAATAATATATAAAAGATAATGGTTTGACTCAATAGAAAAGAATTATTAGAGTTTGCATATAAAGTAATACTCCCCATTGAAAAACTAATTTTAAGAAAATCACGTGCTAAGGGTTTGGTCTCCAAATGTAATGTTTAGTTTTAAAATGTAATGCTGTGGGAGAAGTTCTTGGACCATGAGTTGTCTAACATAATTGTTAGAGGAATTCAAAAGTACTATTAGGAGCTGGAACGTAAGAAGAGGGTCTATTTAAAGAAGTCAGACCATGCGGGTCTACCCTTGAAGGATTCACCTTGTTTTCAGTGCCTCCCTTAGCTGCTTCCTGGGATTCATGAACTCAGCAGCTTTCATGCACCACACTTACCTACCATGATGCTCCTCTTTACCCATGGGCCTCTGTAGACAACGGATCCTGCCAACGAGCTCAAGAGTCTGAAACCAGGAACCCAAACAGAGTTTGAGGGCAGCCTGATCTCCAGAGCAAGTTCCAGCTAACTGTTGCATAGAAAAATCCTGTCTCAAACAAAACAAATGGGGGACTGGGGGCAGGGGGATGGAGGAGAGGAGAGAATACCTTCCTAAATAGCATGATATAAATAGCCCCCCTAATTCTGCACACACTTCTACTGTGTACACACTCTCAAGCCTTGAACTTCACTCTTTATAGACTTTTTAATCTGTTCGGCTTTCTTTTTTCATTGTTGCTTTTGTTGGCTTGCTTTTTCTGTTTCAGAGCTGGTGTAGAACCCTGTCTTATGCATGCTAGGCCAGCTCTATCCTTAGCCACATCTATTTAATGAGTGATGAAATTAAACTGGATAAGTCACTTCTAGCCTATATTGCAAATATTGTCTTTTAGTAAGATGACCCCAATATAAACAACCGACCTCCCCCAAGAATGGCACTTGTGAGCTTATACAGCATAGTTCCACCGTGTTTTGCAGAATTCCAACAGAATTCTGTTCCCCTAGGCTGAGACCTGAATAGGCTTTTTCCCCCCTGAACTTCTGCATGAAGCTCCAGACAGTCTGTGGAAATAATGACTGTGCCTCTCTCGCTTTTGTGGGGCTTGCCCTTAATGAGAGGTTAGGATGTTCGTTGGCACCCACACTCTCCATGACTCTTCCTGATGTCTGCAGTCGATCCTTCCGGGAGAACTACTCTATAGCTCACAGTTCTTCCTGGTAAAACCATCCTGCAGCCACTAATAATCAATTAGCAATGGCATTCCAGATGGCACTTGCCTTCCTGAGCCAGTGTCTGCCTCTTGTACCTTTCATCTAAAATAACCCGAAAATAACCAGAAACCAGCATTTCTATTACCCTAGAACATGTAATAAGTCCACAAGTATGTAGAAAATATCATCGATCTTGAATTGGTGTTCCTGTTTTCATTAAATGGATGTAATTAGAGGGAATAAGATATTTTTCAAAGGCTATTTTCTTTTCATGTTCAAACCTAGATTGAGCATTAAAAGCATTTGAAAAGGTTCGACTTTATTCCGTTCCATCTTTAGCTAAATTATTATTAACTGCATAATCAGTCACAAGTCCATAAATCAAAATCCTATGCCTAATATTTAGCAGTAACTCAGGAAGGACTGGGTAAGCTTCTGATGTCCACTAAGATTCCCACAAGAAATACCCCATGACCTAGTCATGGCCATGTAGGGTATGACAACCATCTGAAAGCACTGAGTTTTGGTTGCCATGGCTTTGTATTTCATGTTGGTTTTAATAATCACTTCAGTAAACATTACTAATAAAGGGGGGTCAGAAGCTCAAGGTAGCTCTCAAGCTCAGGAGAGCTTCTGAACATGGCTGTTTGAACTACTTGAAAAAGGTTAAGTGAGCAATGGAATTAATGGCGTTAAACCATAGGTTTCCTACCACCGTCCACCATTGCATGATTTCTCATAGGAAAGTCGATGAGAAAAACTGCATTGATCAAGTTTTTTTTTTTTTTAATCACTGTAGCTGATAATCCAAAATGTGAGATAAAACAACACATTTTTACACTGTCGTCTGACAGTGTAAATCTGACATCACAACTTCTGGATTTGGAAATGTTGAGTATGTGAAGCAAGAAATATGTATGATACATGGTCACCATTTAGAGAGAGAGTAAGAGTTGGAGACTGCTTTCCATGTTCTTCCTCCATGTAGGCATGCGTGACTCTAGATTGGCCCTGTCCCGTGACATGGTCAAGAGGCAACAGTGGTTCTTTGGTACTTGAAGTGTGATTATCAAAACTGGAATATCTTATTAGTTTACATACTGCTTTTGGAAGGCTGATCACCAAAATATAAGCAATGCATTTCTTAAAAGACAGGGTTTTGCGTCATATGTTAGGCACCTGTAGCCTATTCTGAACTCTGTTACAGGATAATCAGTGGTAATTATCAGTCTCTGACTAGGGAGTTGTTGAGGCCCAGGACTTTCAGCATGTAAATATTACATGAGTAGCATTTCAGGTCTATATTCTTAAA
Source organism: Rattus norvegicus (assembly GCF_021556685.1). Taxonomy (NCBI): domain Eukaryota; kingdom Metazoa; phylum Chordata; class Mammalia; order Rodentia; family Muridae; genus Rattus; species Rattus norvegicus. Next base: position 49,289,413 of record NC_141536.1, on the reverse strand, counting down.
CAGTTGACTATGTTCTGTATATGCTAGAGAAGTTTTGGCTGTCTAATTCCTTCCTGTGATTGACACACAATTATGCTATATAACATACTGTGTCATTTTTAGAGTCTGGAAAGAACAATAACAAGGATCTAAATGTATTTGCTTTGAGAATCCTTATCGTATGAAATAAGATAAGTTGTAGTTTCTCTCTTTACATGACAATACACTAAAGCACAAGTAAATGAGGCATGTCTCTCATGGAAACCAACTCTGAGCAAACAGATTTAACAAAGACAGACTGCTTCAGAACCTGTGTTGCTACGGGAGCCCTTCTGAAGAAGATGCCATCAAATGCTGCCAATTCCATAGAAATAAGTTTAGCCCACTGCGGTTAATTAGGGTCTTCAGCATTTGTGTGTATGGAGAGGTGTTTTCTGAGTAAGGACAACTTACCAGTGGCTACACTGTTGAGAACTTTGACTTTCAGTCTACCAGCAACAACTAACTGCTTACAACTTCTCAGAAAGGGGTGAAGACTTACAAGCTACCTCCTTACCCGTGATAAAAAGCTGATCCTCTCCATCTTGTTCAGGTAGCCATTTCAACTGTTAGTTTGTGGGTACTATAATCACCTCATACCCAAAAGAGGGCATCTCACAGAAGCCTTTCCACATTCTGGTTCTTCCATTCTTTCTACTTACTTCTTTCAAGATGTTTCCTGAGCCTTGAAAGAGATGGATATAAGATGTCCCATTTAAGGCTGAACACTGAACAGTCACGGATTCTGAAGCGTTTGGACCAGATATGAATATTGGCATGAACCATCAGCAGCTGCAAACAGATGTTTCCCTGACCAAGGGTAAGAGGAGTGTTAATGCAAGGATATTAACAGACATAGAAGGTAAGTTGATACCATGTGCCTTCAGCAAGGCGAGGCAACAGTATTAGGTTTCCTGGACGGTCTGTGACCTTCTTAGCCTTTTGATCAGACATGAGGCCTTAAATCCAGTTTAGAAAGGAGCATGGCAGTTTGCTCACAGGGTTCTTTGCTGAGAAGAGCCATGAATTTCATGGTACCTTCTGATTCTATGAGAGATTTCCGCCCTGTTCCTGCTTGAGTTCTCTATGTCTTGTACCAGACACGTGCAGACTCTTCAGCAATAGAGTTTTACCATCTCCTTCTGGTGGACACACTGTAGCGATGAATATGACCTCTATTTATTTGAATCCCTCAAGCTTCTTGTAGCCCAGAACATTTTCATCAAGCACTTCTGGGAGTACAGCTCTGGACAATACCTCGAGGGCATGGAGTTTTAAGGCTGACTTTCTCCTTTTGATATCTCGTATCTATGATCTTTCTCTGCACCTATTTTACTGGCGTGCCTTTTGCTTTGCACTCTAAGAAAGCTACTCATTATCCATATTATACATTCTACTTTGGCATTATTAAATATTTTATGCATTCCATGTGAGTTCTGATCTGGATAAGTTTTGTTCCTTATAATCCCTTTATTCTGCGAATCTTTTTAATTTTACCCTATTGTCGATCCAGCAGCTACAGCCCTCCTTGTCCTCTCTAAAACGCAGCATAGCAGAGTTCACTCTTTTCTTTTTTTGTAAAGTAGTATTCTTAGGACTACCTTCCCTCACCTTTTCATAGTCACCATGATGAATTCCTATCCAGGTTGTGAACTCTTGTTGACAGCAGACATTTAGTAAATAAACAGGTTAACATTACCTCTTGCCCTGAGCCAGTCTCCATGACCTACAGTAGGCATTTTCTTAGCTCCACTCTAAGTAAATAGCATTTAACCCACAAGGTTCCTCTGCACTGAAGTGCAGCCTTCAACTCCCACCTTCTCTCTGGCTCTCTAGTACTATTGTTTTAATGCTGGAGCTAAAAACAATGGAAACCACAAAAACCAACCAACCAAAAAAAAAAAAAAAAAAAAAAAAAACAAAAAACCAAATGCCCTCAACTCTAGGAACCTCTATGCACTTGACTTGTAAGTATCATAATTTTCAGTTTCATCCTGCTACTTCTAATAAATAAACCACTACCCTTCTACCTGATGTCCTTACAAATGCTACAACTTCTGTACACGCCCCCACTCTCTCTCGTGTGTGTGTGTGTGTGTGTGTGTGTGTGTGTGTGTGTGTACATATGACCAAAGTGAAGCACATGTTAAGGAAAAGATGTCAAAACATATCACTTTTCCCCATGTCTGTTTATTCAATCTTTGAATTGTTCATGTCTTCAGGGCAAGGGTGACAAGGCGACCTGACATAGAAACAAAACCATTTCCCTACTTCTTTCAAACACATACAGCAGCACGCGGTTAGGCGTGTCCGTTCCCTATACTCAGAAGCTCTTCCCGTGGTCCTTTGGGTGACTGGTAATTCCTCTCGGATTTTAGCACTAGGTTAAATGTCTGCCTCGGGTTGTGACAATTCCCTAGTCTTTGTCTGTTCACACGGACAGAGAAAGTCTGCAGAGGCTGCAGTGAAAACCGGCTGGAGACCTTTTAAGCAGGAATCTGCTAGCTCAACCAAGGCGGCAGGGCTGACACTGTTGAAGGCCTGCTGAAACTGAATATACAATGTCTTTCACTTCACTTTGTGATTTTTGATACCTCTGAAGTTCAATAGAATAACAACTGGCACTGCCTTTGATCTGTGATGTCGCCACACAGGAACTCTCTGAGCATGCTGGCTGAGGTAATTTACATATCAACCCAAATAGCTCCAAACAGTCACGCAGCACTTGGAGGGCTGGTGGAGGCAGCCTGTCATCCAGTTCAGGTCTGTGCTCCGTTTTGGCACCTCTGCTGAGTCACCTCATCTGTAACTGGGTTATCTGAAAACCTTAGCAATGGCATTCGGTTCCCCTGGTGGCTCTAACAGGAATAGCCTCTGTATTAGAGCATATTCCCCCGGCCATTATTAAGTCGGACCAAACAATATCAGAGCACTGTGATTGGAGCCATCCTGTGCCGATGGCTGCCGTATGTATTTGCATTCGTAGGAGATACACAGGCGTGGCATTTCCACTGCTGCCGTGACAGATCAAGCATTTGCATTAGTAATGTTATATATTCGGATTCAAAAACAAATCTTCTCCTTCTAGGTTGTCCTAACAGGAGACCTGGTGCTACGAACTACTGCCATTCACTTGACAATCGCCCCACCGCCTAAAGACTACCTCTAAATGATCGAACCTTTCTTGGAACTTACCTGCATCTGCAACACTGTCATTCTAATGGTCCTTCCGTGGAAACTCCCCTGAGGAATCACATTCACGCATGTAAGCCAATGGCCAGGCACAGGGTTTAAAGACCTGTATTTCCCAAATCCATCCATGTGTGAGATCCCACCCCAAGGATAAGAACAACATTGTCTCCAGCTTTCGATTTCATGAGCATTAAATTTCAGTTAAATGCTTTAATACCTCAACTCGTAATATGACATAAATGCACATAAATCCATGAAAAAGACTTTAATTATTTTCACTCGTGATTACACTGACACGCTGACTGGTCTAGAGAAGAGAAGGACACCAGAAGAACACACAGACGCACTGTGATCAGCTGATCTTTCATGGGAATAAGCACAATAAAAAGTCATTTGTTTTCTAGTATATTTACAGACTGCAGATCTAAGTCAAGTTTGTTTTCTAGTATATTTACTGACTGCAGATCTAAGTCAAGTTTGTTTTCTAGTATATTTACTGACTGCAGATCTACTGGAAATGAAATTATTATGAACGTAAGTCCAGCATTTGTCTAGCTACACTTTAGAAATTCGGCATGTTTTATGTGTCTAGTATGATACTAAATAGCCCAGAGGACTGAATAAATGACTTTTAAGTGTCATATACATAGTAACTGTCTTTAGCTCAAAAAACGTATTCATTTCCAGCATTTCTCAGACTGTATCTGTAGTAGGTAGGAGGCATTACGTGCTATTTAAAAAACTGGGAAAGAGAAGTAATATTAAAATGAAAAACGAAGTCATTGATCACGGTAACTTATGTAAATTGGGAAATACAGTAAAACAATAAAACCTGGTTCTCATTATATTAATGTGGCCATTTCTATAGTCCCACATTTCACTTTAACAATATATTGTTCTATCTGCATGAAAATTTACATCTTCCATTTACCGTTTTATTCTTACGATGCTTTGATTATATATCCCAGTTTTGACATAATCGATATTATTCATGTCATGAAACACCTGACGCCTTAGCAAGAGTAAGGCATAATTTTGTGCTGAAGTGGTTCTTTCTATCAGCAAATCGGGACTATTTTCCTTACTAGTTAATAAAAAAGAAGGCATTTTACAGTTTGTAGAATTCTCATCATAATTTTACAAGAATTGTTTTCCTGGTGCAACATGCGTATTTTCAATGCTTGCTAATTGGATCTGTCTGCATTCTGTTTTTCCAGTGTATTGTATGGAGTAACTGCTGTGGTGTTCATACATACTGGACAAAAATGTTGGCAGGAGTAATAAATTTTCGATTAATTGTGCCTTTTTAATTTTCTGAATTTCCTATACTGGACATCTGAGGTCTTGTTGATACCAGAAGAGCAATTGGCTTCCCAGTTAATAGGCCACACCCACCTGCCTCTTTTATGCTGCCTGGATTGTCACAGAGGGAGATGATAGATCGATCCTCCATCATTCAAAGCCCAGGGAAAGTGCCCACACTGCTGTCTCTCAGCCAGATTACCCTGCTTTACCTGTTCCTTCCCAGGCAGAGAACAAGGAAGGTTACTTCCTTCATTTTTCCCTCACTGTGCTTCCCGGCTATCCCTGCCACCTTCTCCTTGTGGGAACTGTGAATAACGAACCATCATTTCGATGTCAATTAGTGTCCAATCTGGGGTCTTCGTCATACTTGAGTGACACTAAAATATACATTTTAAACCATAATTTGGCAAAGTCCAAGAAATCGTTGTTTACAACAACTCCCTAGTTGCTAAGAAGTTCACAGTATGAATTGGTAAAAGTATTTTTAGGAATTAGTCATTTCTCAGCTTAATATACTGCCGCCCAAAAGACTCTGCCTGCCCTCTGTAGAAACAAGCGCTAATCTGTAGAGAGAAATTCACACTTCCCTGACAGTTCAGAGCTGAGGGCTAGAGTCTCCCAATTAACCTGACAAATGGTTGTGGACTGAGGGTTGTGGACTGAGCACACACCAAACATCTCTGCCATAGAGACGGGATGTTCTGGCCAGGGCCTCTGTGCTGTAAATGTTTTCCTGGCACCATCATCATTTCTGTATAAACACTAATTTCTCACCCATTATAGCAAAAAGAAAAAAGAAAAAAAGGAGGAAGGAAAGAAAAAAAGAAAAGAAAAAAGTCTAGACAGGAAGCCATTGAAGAAAACTCTTAAATTTTAAAAATTGTGATTGGGATGCTGAAGTGTAGCTCATCATAGTTGACGGCTTCTGGTGGTGACAGGTGTGGGGAAAGTGTAGATTTGGATATTTTTAAAATTTACTTTCAATAAAGGTTCTCACAAATGCCTCACTCCCCCCTTCTAGCCCACTGTCCAAAGATAAGGGAGAAAAGACGGTAATAGGACAAGGGGATGTGGACCTGTTTACAGGTAGTTCCTCGGGGCTATTCCAATCTGTTTGTCAGGATACCAGCAGACCAGTACGATGGTGTCAGGACACCAGACATGAATCAGCAGCAGTGGCATGATCCCACCAGATATTGCCATGCATGAGTCTCAACGGGAGTGACCAGCTTGGGATGCCAGGAGAGGTTCTCTGCCTTGCCTTTCTCAGTGAAGTGAAGATCAGGGAAGGCAGACTCGAGACCAATAAAGCAGTACAATGCTAGCTGCAAGCCCCTGTCACTGTCCATTGAGTCCTTTTATACTCTCTTCAAACATCACAAGTCCTCCCATGGGTCTTGCCTCAGAAAAACACCACGTGAGTCGGCATCCTATGACACAGCTAGAAACTTCCACTTCATAAAGGACTCAGCTTTCTCTCAGAGGCTGGCCACTGGGAGTTTGACTGTGCTCTAGTGACTGTATGGGCAACACAAATTGGACTCAGTATTATTTTTTTCTTTTTTTCTTCGTTTGTCATGGTGGAGGTCACAAAGGCTAGGGGGTGGACCTGGAAGACTGGCAAGTGAACGTGATTGGGGTACATAAAGTGAAATTTCAAAATAATTAAAAAAAAATGTTTAAAGAGCCCACTAATTTCTCAAAGTATTTTCGAGTGTCTTAAAATCTGAAAGAGCACTATGCACTCCTTAAGTGTTTAGAGTAGGCTTAACCCCCTGCCCTGGGCGATCCCAGAAATGTATGAGACGCAGGTGACACCAGAGGTTCCAGAACATTTCCAGTATCCAGTTTAATTCTTGAGACAAAATGGTGTCTACTTATCAAGTGCTTCACCTGGTTTTCATATTTGTTTTAAAGTTGCTTACGATGCCTTTTCACATTCAACATAAATTGAAACTGATTTTCATTGCCCAAAATACCCTCCCTCTGTGTCTTCTCCAGTGTCTCCTAGCAAGTCTCGCAAGTCCCTTAACTTAACTATGCTGTCTTTCTAGCAATACACCATAGTCAAGGAGCTGTTTGCCTAGACTGAATGAGCCCTGGGTTGATGCTGCATACCATGTAACAGTTTGTGGCAACATTGTATCACTGGGCTTACTTTCTTGCAACCCCCACCATGTGTCAGTGTACATTTTCTCACAGTTTCCTGTGCCTAGAGATGTTAGTTCACCTTTTTCTATGACCCTAGAGAACCAGGTACAAACTATACTGAAGAATCAGTTTACTGATCTGTGGTTACCAAGGAAGGGTGTTGCCTTCTGTGCAGCCGGGGAACGCTCAGTTACCGTTCTTTCTGTTCCTTCATTTTGTTTTTGTTAAAGGCCTTGGCAAGCAGTGCGGTGATGGGCTCTTTCATTTGATTTATCCCTTCCATCCCTCCTTTCACTCAGCGACATGTTCTTCTCCCTTCACTCTTTCCCCCTCAAACATCCACAGCTCTCACTTCTTTTCATTCTCCTGCTCTCCCGGCCTTGTAGTTTGCTATTCCGGTAGATAAAGAGACTCCAGATTGCTTTCTTGTTCCTTTCCTCAAACAGCCACATGGTAGATGAGAGGACATTTTGTTTGCTTAAATTAGAAAAATACTATCCAGGAGGCCATTATAAGTCCTGGGTAAAATTGCAGAGATGAATACATTTTATAGAGCTGAAGAGGTCAGTGGTGAAGCATGTACTGTACATACATGGTTCATGTTACAACATGACAGGAAAATGAGAGTTTTAAAAGATGGACCGTCTTAGGTGACTGAGAAGAGCATCTCATGACACTCTAGGTCAGTGACTCTCAACCTTCCTCATGCTGAGACCTTCAGTACAGTTCTTCATGTTGTTATGACCCTCAATCATAAAATTATTTCATTGCTACTTCATAAATATAATTTTGCTACTGCTGTGATTCGTGATGTGAATATCTGATATGCAGGATACCTGATATGTGACCCTCCTAAAGGAGATTAGATCTACAGGTTGAGAACCAATGCTCTAGGCCCCAGTGGGGCTTATGTCAGTACTATGGGAAAATCCATTTTTGCTTTAAGGTGATTCAAGTTAGAGTTCTGTTGTTACCCAAATAGCATAATAGACAAAGAGAGAAATCTATGAAAGCTAAAAAGGAAAAAAATTAAAAAAGTTAAATGACTCAGAAAATCCTTTATTCAAAATCATTTTATTAGCAAGTATCAGTTATATATAAGGTTTCATTATGACATTTCTATATCTGTATGTAACATTATTGACCATACCTATCCCATTATTTTCTTGTTCTTCCTTTCACTGCTGATGTCCAATTAAAACAACCCCTTATCTATACTCATTCTTTTAAATGACCCATGATTTTCACTGGGGCCTACTACAGGAACATAGATGAGGGCTTGTTGACAGGACCGTGGGCAGCTTATCAGTGGCTACAACACGGAAAAAAAAGTCTCTGTCTTATTTAGCCTTTCATTGCTACAAAGATACACCATGATCAAGGCAACTCTTATTTAAAAAACTGGGTCTGGCTTATGGTTTCAAAGGCTCAGCCCATTATCATCATGGTGGGAAGCATGGCTTCACGCCAGGCAGGCATGGTGCTCTAGAAGGAGCTGAGAGTTCTACATCTTGATCCAAATGCAGCCAGAAGGAGACTCTTCCACACCAAGTAAAGTTTGAGCATAGGACCTCAAAGCCCACCTACACAGTGACACACTTCCTCCAAAAAGGCCACACCTCCTAATGGGCCAAGCATATTCAAATCACCACACTCTGTTTCTCCCCTCAGCCAATAACTGCATACAAATCCTCAAAGAGTAGTAGGGCTCTGTGAGCACCTTCTGGGTAACAACAAGATGATGAGGAGCACAGTCTTGTGCAGATAATCTTGTTCTCTGAGTCCAAGAGTGCAACAGCCACAGTATAGCCCAAAGTCAGTGTTCTATACTCTTCTCCTTCCTTCAACTATTACATTCTTTTTCCTCCTTCTTTTACAAGTTCTCTAGGCCTTTTGGGGGGGTGATACAGAGATCCCATTGATGGCTGCTCATTCCAGAGTCACTTACTGTCAGCACTTTGACCTGAGTCTTTGCAGCTACTGCAGGTCACAATAGAGAGAAGCTTCTCTGACCAAACCTGGCAACGGCACTGACCTATGGCTATAGGCACAGTTATCTAGAAAGGCAATTTGACCAGCACATCAAATCCTTTTAGCAAAGCAATGAAAGTAGCTTCCCCACTAGGGCTTACATAACCTCTCCAGCTATGGTCTTTGACTAGGTTTTATAGCACCAAGTATGAACTCCCCCCTGTATAGTCAGCCTTAAAGCTAACCCAAAAGTATTTGGTTACCCTCATAGTACACCAGCATTGTTGAAGCAGTCGCCACATCCTGACTGACCAGTCAGTGTCCATGTCCTGTGCAAGACCATTGATAACAATTTCTCTCAGTAGCCTGCCAAGCACCTCTTGGCATCGTGAGGGCTTGCCATCTTGATTTCTTTATGTCCAGTGACCAGATCATATGGTACCTTTAATAACAGGGTCTTAAGTTCTGGTGGACAACCAACAGTGGTGACATTTGTCTGTGAGTCTTAGGGATCTCAATTTCTAAGGGGGTAGCGCACTCTGGCACTGGGATTATTTTACAATAAACTACAGCAAGTGTGAGTACATTTATCTAGTATGTAGAGTACCTCTTCTAAAACTGTCTTTTTCATTAGCTTACCCATTATCGGATTTTTCTTATGGCTCTTTCATAAATTGTTAATTTTCGTTGATTTTGTTGGTATTCTGTCTAAGCTCCACCCCCACAGCTACCTGGCAACAGCCAGGTATGCTCCGCCCCACAGTTGCCTGGCAACAGCCAGCTGTGCCTGACACTATATACAGGGCTGCTTGGCCCCTCCTAGCTCTCTTGCTCTTTGCTCTCTTCTCTTCCCTGCTCTTCCCTTTGCCCCTTCTCTCCCCATTTCCCTCCCCACTACCCTCCACGTGCTCATGGCCAGCCTTTCCTCTACTCTTCTACTCTTCTCTCATTAAACCTTTTCACGTGGAGCCATGTTGGTTTAGGGCGTTCTGTCTGGACGCGAGCCGAGATTTAAACCCCAACATATTTCCCTCCCTTCCCTCTGCCTCTCTTCTATCCCTGTCTTCAAACTTGAACCTTTCCAACCCCACTCTTCTCCCTTGTACATTGTCTCGAATGTCCTTAAGAATCTTTTTCGTACAGACACCATTTATTTTTTTTTTTTGGTTCTTTTTTTCGGAGCTGGGGACCGAACCCAGAGCCTTGCGCTTCCTAGGTAAGCGCTCTACCACTGAGCTAAATCCCCAGCCCAGACACCATTTTAACATCACTACATACATGCAAGCATTCGGAACTCGGCGGTTTCTAATCAAACGATTGGTGTTGGTTGTCAGCCACATGTCAGGCTTCCAGAATCAAACTCAAAACTGAAAAAAAATGTTTTGTGCTGAGCACAAGGTTTTGCAATGTAAATCACACACACACAAAAATAATGGTAGAGAATTTAAAGCTTCTTATAAAAATAATTTCAAGACACACTATAACTGTAGCTTTTTAGAAATTAAACAAACAAAAGGGGGGGGGAGAAAGCATTTGGTCATTGGCTTCCAAAAGAGTCTGTCACAAGAAAATCAAGGAAAATTACAAATTTGGCTCTGAACTGGCCAACACTATAAAATGGTAAAATGTTAATGCCAAAAATTCTTAACGCCTTAGGATAATTTGTAGTTCTGAAATCAATAACTAGTCTATAATTCTTTAAATTTTAAAGTCTGGCATTTCAAATACATACAAATAGTAAAAGTTGTCTACAACCTGATTTATAAATTACATTCTTTACATGTTACTCCTTCACACTGACAGCCCACAGCATCTTTTCATTACGTAACATAACATTGCTCTTAAAGCAACAGACTACGTGCTGGCTAGGAGTTGCAAATCCTATGTAATTTTTCAAATGGAAATTAATTCAGCAGTCTAGGGAAATACTATCAGGAACAATGCCCTTCTGAATCTCATTAAATCATTTTGGAAAGGCATATGGGTAGGGAGGTAAAAATAAATCAATAAGATTAAAAAGGAAGTATATTGCTTTGCAGTAGGGAGAGGGTATAGTACATGGTTGCTATGTAATGAGTTTTAAGTAAAAATTGTCTCTCGTCCTTGTAGGGGAAAGCAGTTTTAAAGACTGGAACTAAATGGTGTTTGCATATGGTTCAATTTTATACAAACTATATTTCCCTCAGCAAGACCTAACTCCATTTTTAAAAAGAGAGATGAGCTTTCGCAGAGGAGCCGTTGCCTAGCAACAAGATGCTAAGAAGGCTAGCAGCAAGCTGAGTCTTCTCTAGAAACAGCTCCCCCTCTCCCCACCGTGCTGAGTGCAGCAATGACCTCCAGCACACGCAGATGCCCTTGAGAGAATCACCTTAACAACCAGAAAGCTTCCACCAAGGAGTTCTGCTAAGATCCCTCCAAGGTCTATGCTCCGTTTGTTTTGCAACACATATGCTGTGTTCATGCCCTTAGCACTTAGCTCTGTACAACACTTCTAGCTCGAATCAGTACTAACCCCATTGCTAACCCCACCCCACCCACACTAACAACACACCCAAGGGCTACTCATCTCACCCGAGTCTCTGAGATATGAGATGTGCCCTGAGAGATTATTTTTGCTCTGAGCTAAAATGCTTAACTGGCACCCAACTCTTAAAACAGGCAGGGTAACAAATCCTTTGACCTCTTTACAGGTTAAAAAAAAAACCTGTATCTGTTCCTAATTCCTAACCAGATCACTGAAAAAGATTCTAAGTACCTACTCCTTTTGTTTTATTTGGGTCTTTACCGAGTAGCTGGTATTGGGTGCTGGACCTAAAATCAAGAGCACAGTGTCCATAGAAGCCTACAGGCATCATAGACGAAAATAAGAGATTTGTGGACGAACCTACCGGTACCGGGAAGCCTGTGTGGAGGAGCTTCCTCCCCTCTGAGATCAGAGGGGCTTGGGATTTTCCTCAGGCAAAAGAGTGGGTGGGGCAGAAAAGTGAGCTGGAGGCTGATGGGAGTGGGGCATGGGGGGACTTCAGGGTGTGAGAACAAAGGCCCCACAAGGGACAGGAAGCCTGCAGCCTGAGGTATGAGCCTCTGCAGTCCCAGAACACATTTTGTTCACAATATTCAAATTAACTTGGTATTTTTACTGCATCCTAAGACAGAACCTCAAAATATTGAATGTTATTTCCTCAATCTTTTATTCAAATTGTATATAATAAAAGCTTGATTCCTTTCTGTGGATCAAAAACAAAGCATTGTCACTTGGACTGTGCTCAGACTAACTG